>NW_017731997.1:461458-516531 GCF_001890085.2 Hipposideros armiger
GCCACTCGGCCGGCCCATGGTAAGGCCTGTTTTAAACTCTCTTGCTCTTCAAGCTTCCTTTGGTAACACTCGTCACATCTGTATTCACTTTTTAAATCTCTTTCTCTCATGTGTTAGACTGTAAACCCCATGAGAGCAGGAGCCCATTCCTTCCATCTTGTTGACTGCTCTATCTCCAGACAAGAAGGTCCTCAATAAATAGTTGTTGAAAGACTGAATACTACATGCCTTTGGCCCCTGTCCTTTCAGTGCACCTGAGCACTTTGGGAAGTGAGGAACAAAGGAATAGGAAGTGGTTCCATTCAGAGGCCCCTCTGTGCCAGGCACTAAACAGGGAGATTGCTGCAGATGACCTCAGTGGAACTTCTAGCAGCCCGAGTACCTGGTTGATCTGCAGAAGAAGACATAGTCAAGAAACATGTTTTAAAATTTAATTTCTAATTGAATTTTTTTTTTAAAAAGCCAGGAGGTAGTGTCATGAATAGAGAATGGGGGTGATAATAATGCTTAGAGGCATCCAGAGTCCAGCTAGTAATTTAAATTCCAGTAGGCTTCATGTCACCAAAACAGTGTAGGGAGGGTGTGGCTGGGTATTGATGGCAGGGGCTCAAGCACAGGGTACATCTCATGGGTTCCATCTACTGGTTGGCCTGTTCATGGAGAGGCTTCATTGAACCAGTCAAGGGGGCAGTGGCCATCACTAGTGGCTTCTAAAATGTCCCTGCTGGACATTTATTTACTGTCCAGTATACCCAACCCTACTGGAAGCTAGACTGTGTCTTATTCTTTTCCTCTTAGCTGTGTGATCTTGGGCAAGTATGTAACCTCTCTGGGCTTCAAATACCTCATCTGTAAAAAGGAGTACTCAGCCACCAGGCATTTTGTGAGGATTAAATGTCTCAAAATAAGCAAAGTGTGTAGGTAATAATATAAATAACTAGTGCTTATTGAGTACATTATGCCAGGCCCTTTTATCTTTCCCTAACACCCAGAACAGTATCTGGTATTGAGTGGGTAATGGTGTTAATTTGGTAGGGCTGTTGTAACCATGTACCAAACTGGGGTGGCTTAAACAACGGAAATTTATTTTCTCATAGTTCTGGAGGCCAGAAATCCGAGATCAAGATGTCGGCAGGGTTGGTTTCTTCTGAGGCCTGTCTCCTTGTCTTGTAGAAGGCTGTCTCCTTGTGTCTTTACATGGTCTTCTCTCTGTGGGTGTCCATGTCCAAATTTCCCAGGGGTTGGCACATTTTTTTCTTTAAGGAGCCAGATAGTAAATATTTGAGGTATTTTGTGTCATATATTCTTTGTTGCAAATACTTACTTCTGTTGTAGTGCAAAAACAGCCATAGACAGAATATAGACAAGTAATCATGGCTGTGTTCCAATAAAACTTTATTTACAAAACCAGGCTGTGGACTGGTTTGCTGACCCCTGACCCTTTGAGCCTCAATTTCCCCACCCACCAATGGAGGTAACAATCCTTTCCTCCCTGAGCTGATGTAGGAGTCAGTACGGTAGTGAACAGCCCTTAGCTAAATTTTATAAGCCCTTAATTTGTGCTAGTTCTGTGATATTGTTGTTGTTATTATTATCTTTATTATTTTGTTGTATAATTATAAGGGAAATGTCCTGGTATGAGAGCCCTGGAATAGGAGTCGGGAGATTTGAGTCTATGACTGTGTTTCTCACGATTTGTGTGGGCCGGGGTAAGTGATTTCTCTTGTCTGAACTTAGTGCCGCCATCTGTAAGACGGGGAACACAATGCCTGGCTCAAAGGCAATAAAAGACATGGGAACCTGAACGGCCCATCCTCAGCTGTCCTATAATCACAAGGAAGGGGAAGGAAGTCACTTGAACTGATGTTAGGTGAGCGTGGGAAGGCTTTTACTTAGGCTGATGATTCAGTGGCCTTCTGTCGCCCCCTTTTATCTGACACCCTGAACCCTCTTCCTGACCCCCTTCCCTGCTCAGACCCTCATCACTGCACAATTGCCATGGAACCAGTTTCCCCCACAGATTAGAAAGGAACCTTGCATAGGAAGTGCTTTAACTGGCCAAAGTGAAAACATTTCTCAGGACTATCCAAACTGGACAGTGTCCAGGGCCATGAGGAGGAGTTTTTGTGGGGGCAGGGAAGGCTGAGGTAGAGATTGAATGGAGGAAGAGGGGACAATGTGAAGATTCTGTGTAGCAACGCTTTTCACACCACTGGCTGTGAGACAGAAGGGAGAGCTGGTCTGGTCTTAAGCAAACATTGTTTTTAGAGGCATAATTTCCCCACCACCTTACAGAACTTAGAAATCGGCTGAGGTCATTCCAGGCCAGATTCTTTCTTCTGTGTCTATGTGGTGCATGTGCACGGAGGTGTGAAGTCTGCTGAAGGACTTCATCCCTCACCCGGGGCCGGGAGTGCTTTGGGGTGGGGAGGTCAGAGCTTGCCAAGAGGGCGTGAAGCAGGCCGCTAATGTACTGCTGTCTCTCTATCTAGCACGTCTGCGTGCCAGGCACTGCACTGGTTGGTTTTATGCATTTTTTTCTTTTAGTAGTGAGATAGGCATTACTCTTCACAATTTACAGCGGAGGAAACGGAGTCCCAGAGGGTCTAAGTTCCTTCCCAAGGCCACATAGCTAGGAATGGAATGAAGGGGGACACAAACCCGATGTGCCTGGGTGTGAGAGTGCATTGAAAGGGTCTCTTTGATGGGATACCTCGCTCCATCCTAACCACTGCTCTGCTCCGGGCCCTGGTCAGGCTTAGGTTCCTGGAGTCCCCTCTTCCCAGCCAGAAGGTGGGAGACAGAAAGAACAATAGTTATCTTTTTTCTCAGGTGTTTATACACCCCCGTCAACCTCCAGACTAGGGGCCCCATCCCACCAGGACTTCAACTGCACAAGAATGACTACAGCTAGGCCTGGCTTTGGGTCCAGCATGTCTCTCTTACGTGCCCTGTTTCATGGTGATACAGCAGCTACCACTTCCTGAACTGCTACTAGATGCCAGGTACTGAGCCAAGTGGTTGTCGTATTGTGTTTAATCCTCACCAACCCTATGAACTAGAACGTGATATCTCCATGTTATAGATGAGAAATATACATAGCTAGGGTCCACAGAACTGGGGGTACCTCGTCCAAGTTCTAAGTCTGCCGTCTGAACTTCTCAGCTTTCCTGGCCCCCTTATCACATTGTATGACACTTGTCCATTTATAGAACAGAGTCCTCACTAGAATGTGATCTCTCTGAGGGGAGGGCCCTAGGTGTGGGGAGACACTAAATATGGAACCACAGAAAACTGACTTGAACTACAGTGTTGACATTTCCTAGCTATGTGACCTCGGCACTTCATTTTTCTAAAGCTAAGTTTTCTCCTTTTTAAAATAGGGATAACCATGCCCTGTATAATTATATGATCATGGCCATATGATTCATGATACAACCGGCCCTTGAATAATGTCATTTAATTTGCAATTGTTTTGTTATAACATTGATGAGATGCCATAGAAACTTAAATCTTGTTTATATCAATTAGCCTATGATAAAATTGGACTTCGTTCACTCAAAGTCACAGAACCCATTGATGATGTTAAGTGAGGACTTACTGTATTATTAAAGTGCCCAGCACATGTTGATCAATGTTTGATGAGTAGATAGATGAATTCAAACTGAGCCGTCCTGAGAGCCTGACCCTACTGACATCCTGGGTGCTGCCCTCTAACCTGCAGTCCTATGCTGGGGAGCAGTGATTTCTGCTTTCACGTCCTGATACTGGAAAAAGCTGTTTTGGGGGATGCCTGCTTAGTACTGTAGGGAGTGGCAAGAGTCCAAAATGTCCTTCCCCTACAAAGAAACCCAACCCTGTTAGGCTCCTTATGGCTCTCTCACATTTGCCTCTTCCTTGTCTTCTCCTTGACTAAAATAAACCCGGCACATCAAAACCCACTCAGCAACTCACAAAGGGACAAGTGCCTCCTCTGGGACCCCTTGAAGCCTTGAAATCCAAATGCTTTCTTGGTCCCTAGGGAAAGGGGCTATTTTGAATTTCTTAAAATTCAATTCAGAATTATGCCCCCTCCCCCTCACACTTCCCACAGCCTAAGGACAATTCCCTATGATAATCGGGACTGAAACTTCAGATAGCTAGAAACCCATGGTCCCAGCCTGGCCTCACCCCCAATCCCATCCCCATCCTGGTTCCGGGGCACAGAATGGGGGCTGTTAGGAGACACCCTCAGTTAGAGACCTCAGAATGGATAGGAGAGGTAAGCTGGGAAGAGCATAGGTTTGGGTGGGGGCAGGGCAGCAACTGGGCTTGGATCTCAACTTCACTTTCTGACCTCCTGGCCTTGGAATCATCACCAAATCTCTCTGTGCCTGTTTCTTTTTATGTAATTGGAGGGTACTATTACCTAATTTGAAGATGGGGGTTAAATGACAGTTGTCTGTAAATTATCCAGCCCTGTGTCTGGCACTTAATCAGTAATGACTGATATTATTAACACCTACTGTCATAATGGATCTAGCAGAGCCCAGTGGAGTCTAGAGCACCCAGGCCAGCTGAGCCAGTGGCCACAGCTGCCCAGAGAGTGTTTGTGAGGAGCAGGAGCTGCCCAGATCTTTGGAGTTGGAGGTGAGGGGTGGGAAGGAGAAGCTGATGAAACCACACCGCTGTTTCTATTTCCTAGTCCAAGTCCAAGGTGTAGCTCCTGGTCTTCTGAGTAGAGGGGTCTAAGGCAGAGGCTAAAGATGTGTGATTTTTACAAAGTCCTTTGTGAGGTTTGGATTCAAGGTAGGTCTGCTTTGGGGCCCAGCCGGCAAAGTGAGACTCAGGTTTGGGGGAGAAGGCCCCTTCCCCGGTGATGCATAGAATGTGGAACCACTCAGGGCTGCTGTGGGGACTGAAGGTGAGAATGGTAGCAGGGAGGACCCCTCCCCTAGCAGCTTGCAAGCTGCAGTACCACTGAGGGCAGCACAGAGTCCAGCGTTTGGGAGATGTCTCAGAAAATCCCAAGGGAAATTTTGAGGAAGGCTGACCTCCATCGGCAGTCGAGGGCTCTGCGCCAGGGACATCTGAATTGTTAATGTCACCTCCTTTGTCCTGACAGCCTGCTGAGGTTCCTAGAGGATGTAATAGTAGCAGTCTTGATTCCAGAACTTATTGGGTGGGGGAGGCATCCCAGTCAGAAGCAGTGGGCTTGGGGCGACCAGCAGCTGGCATTGGGCTGAGCTGCCAGGAGGAGCTCTGACTGGACTCTGCAGCAGGCCAGGGTGGGGGGGAGAAGAAGGGGGTAGGGCCATGAAAACTGCTTCCAGGCCCCTGGGAGGGTAAGTTAAAGCCGTGGGCTTAGGCTAATGGGCTCGGATTCAGGAAGGTGTTGGTCTAAAGGCCTAGGCAGGGCTATGGGGGCATGTGACTGTGGAGCAGTGATTGTTCTTTGGTGAGACAGCACTGTGGCCTAGTGGTTAAGGGCGGGAACTGGAGCCAGACTACCAGGGTTCAAATCTCCACTCTATCACTTCCTAACTCTATAACCCTAGGCAAATTGCTTAGCCTGGCTGGGCACTTCGAACATACGTGTCAGCTTTCATTACGTGCCTATTACCTTATGTGCCAATGGTTATACATTCAAGGCGGGTATAGTCTAATCCTGCAGTTGGGCCTTCAGTGGATCTGCCTGTGAGAAGATGGAAGTAAGAGGATCAAGAAATAGGCTACAGATAACAAAATCTGGTCTTCCAAAAGCTCCCTAGTAAACAAATAACAACAATAAACATTAAAAATGTTTCTGAGAAAGGAATATATGATATTGTAATAAATACAGAGGATGTCAAAAAAATGTATACATGTTTTAAGAAAGGAAAACTGTGTTAAAATTGTAATACTCAATATATACTGATAACAAAAGATGAATACAAGTCACATTTGACTTCTGCAATTACAAGAGGTGATCAAAGTGGTTACCATCTGTGTCTAGACACTTCTGATTATGGCGAACTACTGCTTGAGCAACGTTGACCAAAGTATCCACCTGTATACATTGTTTTGGGACCCCTTGGATTTAAATAGTATCAAAGGTGTAGTCTGAAAACCCAATTTTCATCTGACTCCAGAACCTTCTCTTTAGGAGGATAGTTTCCTGAAATAGTCCTTACATACACAAATGTATATGAATATGTGTGTGTGTGTGCACAATATTCATACTATTATGCACCTCAAATTCATTTTATTTAGCTGATGTTTACTGAGTTCTTATGATTTACCAAGCACAGTCACATGCTAGCATGGTCACATGCATTTACTCATTTAGTCCTGTAGCAACCTTGTGTGGTGTCTGTTGGTGTCTGTTAC
The DNA here is from genome assembly GCF_001890085.2 of Hipposideros armiger. Lineage (NCBI taxonomy): Eukaryota > Metazoa > Chordata > Mammalia > Chiroptera > Hipposideridae > Hipposideros > Hipposideros armiger. The sequence continues at coordinate 467,807 of NW_017731997.1, forward strand.
CTTGACTGTTATACAGATGAGGAAAAGCGGGCTTGGCGAGGGGAGCTACACAATCGCCCACAACCGAAGAACTGACGACTGGAGGAGCCGGGAGCCAAATCAGGTCTGACTGACGTCAGGGGCATATACTCCCCACTGTCTCATGCTACCTCTTTAATGCTTACTGGGAAAACGCTTTCTGTGAATTTTCTAATTTGATTTCAGAAGATCCAAAATGGGCTCTCAATGCTTAAAGCTGTAATTAGAAACACAAGAGAAAATCTAGGGCAGAGTTTACTCACTGGGGCTCAGGGCTCATGCATGTGTCCAGTGTCCATTTATTAATTGTCATCTGCAGAAGTTGTACTGGTTCCCATCAAACGTGGCTGGGGCTTGCTTTTAGGTCCAACTGACCTAAGCTTAGAGTATGTGTTTGTGCATGTACGTGCATGCGTGTGCATGTGTGTGACATTTGAGACATAGAGACCTGAGAAGCAGCAACATTGTAGGTTTGCCCTTGGTCATGACCTGAGGAGATAGTGGAATAAACCTTTGCCTGACCTCTCACCCCTTTATTTTCATAAAAAGTCAAAGGCCTGTCCCAGGCAAAGGAGTCACCCTTGATTTTGGTAAAGCTCTAAAGCAGGATAATAATATTTCCTTTGCTCTGTCATTGTGAAGACTGGAATAGTAATACATGTTTGTGCTTCCCTGGCTAGCTAGTCATAACTCTGATTATACAGTCACACCTGTCAGGGCCTGGAGAAGGCACAGAATGGATATGATGCTCTATACTGTGGATGCATGGTTAATTGGAAGGTAGAATTGATTTTTTAATGTACAGAGAGCATTACCTCAATAGGGAGGAAATATTTCATAGTGGTTAAGGACATGATCTCTGGAGCCAGGCTGTCTGGGTTCAAATTCTGGCTCCAACACTTGCTGGCTGTACAAACTCAAGTAAGTTACTTAATCTCTTTATACCTCAGTTTTCTCACCTGCAGAATGGAGAAAATCACAGCATCAGCTTCTTGGGAACACCATAAACATTGAAGAATTAATGCATGTAAAAAGCTTAAAACAGCATCTCTTTTATGTACTCAGTAAATGTTAGTAAGTACTATTATCTGGAACAAAAGGTAAACATCACATTCATTTAAAAAATAAAACAGGAGACTTCAACAAGTTTTCAAACTTGCTGCAGCTGGCCTTGGGCTGTATTTTCAGATCTGGCTGGGTTCTCATATTCATACTGTGTATTAGGAACACTTCAGGAAAAGTTTGAGGGGCACCGTGTCTCTATATTGATATAAAATACATTAGACCAGGGGGTGCCAAAAAAATGTTTACAGGTGGACACTTCGGTCAACATTTCTCAAGCAGTAGTTCGCTGTAATCAGAAGTGTCCAGATGCTGATGGTAACCACTTTGAGCACCTCTTGTAGTTGCAGAAGTCAAACGTGACTTGTATTCATCTTTCGTTATTGGTATATATTGAGTATTACAATTTTAACACAGTTTTCCTTTCTTAAAATGTGTATACATTTTTTTGGCACCTCTGTAGTTGCCATCATCAATATTGTTAGTATTATCCAAAGGAGTGTTATATCTGTCACATTTGAGAGGTTTTTTTCATGTATTTTAAAGAGCTGACATTGTCAGAGGCAGATATTTGCATCTTCTGGTTGAGCAGAGCCCTCAGAGTTGTTTGTAAGTCCTAGGAGAGAATCAGAGCCAGTTCTTTTTAAGATTTGGGGATTCAGAGTGAGGTCTGACTATTATCCCTGTTGATTTACCAGGTAGTTGTGAAGGGCTTTGATGATTTCTAAAAATCAAATCTACTCTTGGAGGACAAAGATTAGCCATTTTGAAAGACCTGAAAATTTGCTGGATAATAAGTATATGAAAAGAATTTAACCTCATTCAAACCTCCCAAATGTAAATTAAAACAACTGGACTATATTTTTTGAAATTGGTCAATGTTGGCAAATGGATAAAACTCAGTGCTGACAATGAGATGATGAGGTGGAAATCGCCGTGGGAGTTACCCCTGATCCTGTAAGGTGGAAATTGCATGTAGTCCACATCATCCTTGAACTGACCTTTTGTATAGCACATGTGATTTGTGTTTCATAATTCCCCATACTAATTGATATAAAAACTTTTTGTTTTGAAAATGTCTATCACTTACAAAAATAAATTATATATGGGAAATCTCTCAGTAGCTATCACTCAGCTTCAATAACTACCATTGTCTTGCCATAGTTGGTTCACCTATCAACTAGCCTCTCCACCTTTTATTTTGCTACAATATTTTAAAGCAAATCATAGATACCATATCATTATACCCTAGATATCTGTCTACATTAAAAAAAGTGAAGTTTTTTCTCACCTAACCATAATGCCATTATCACATCCAACAAAAGTAATGATAATTTATTGATACCATCTAAAAACAGGTTTCTTTTATTTTCTAAAAAGTACCTTTCTACAGTTGGTTTGTTTAAATCAGAATTCCCACAAGACCCACATATTCACTCTAATTCTTATGTATAATAATAGAGTTGAGAAGCTCTAAGCCAAATTAGAAGAAGAAAGGAAAGGATAATTATAATTATCGCTAATTGAAATGGCTTAATGGTGGTAATGTTTTGAAACTTAATGTGCTTTTCTATTTTGCCTCCTTCCTTTCTTAACCTTTGCTCTAGCTGAATTGAAGCATCCCTCTTCCTGGGGGAAGATCATGATTTATAGCAGAAGGAATGCAAAAAGAAAGAACAAGTTAACATTCCTCCTCTGACATACAAAATAGAATTATTCAGCAAGAATATAACCTCACAATCCAGGAGTTATCTTGAAAGAGGATTTAATTCTACATGCCTTGACTCTTTCTCTTTAGCTTTTTAAAGCAATGCAGCAAGCACAATGAACTCAACTTATGGAATTCCCCGTGCTCCATTAAGGCATCTCCAAGAGACTGGAGTAAAAGAAGAACATGAAGTAGTGGTAGGAAGGATATCTGACCTTTTGGGGTCCCATGTGATAGTGAGAAAGAGGTAAAAAGAGAAAGGAGGAATAAGGAGGTGAGAGGTCAATTTAGATTGGGTGTTCTCCTAACTTTGGCCCCGAAAGTGGGGAGGCACATTGGATAATTGGGGCTCTCTCCAAGGACAGAAAGGGCTTTTGTCCTTCTCATACCTTGAGACTCTGTTGACTAGACTGTCATCCTGGGGTGTGACCACATCCACATGGCAGCGTGATGTGGCTAGGCAGAGGGACCTCAAGGTTTGGCTTTTCTGAGCCATCCTTATTTCCAGTGAAAATGGTGGGAGTTTGGCAAAGGAGCATTGCCAGTAGGGGTCACCATGATTGGGCAGGGTCAAGGTGCTCTGGAGCAAGGGCTGCATGGTAGGCCACCCCGACCAGGCCAAACTGGAGTCAGAATAAATGGGAGGGAGTCTAGAGCCCATGGAGGAGTCTAAATTACCAGGAAGGGCTGGTGTGAGGAAGCGCCAGCCAGGCAATCCGCTGGCCCTGACCAGCTGAGGAAAGCCTAGGCTACGAGCTACTCTAGTACAGACACAGACTTGGACCCTCACGCAGCCTGGCCAGAGGATCTAGAGCAGCTAGAGGTATGATTCTTCACCTTCCATGAGGTTATTTACGCCCCACACCTCCCCCTTCACACCCAGATGTCATCTTGGAGAGGAACCGGAAAGGGAGTCAAAATGGTGTGTCTGAGAGACTAAGCCTTTATTTCCCCTGAGAAAATAAACGTTCTTTGAAGGGGTCATTTATGTTATTATGTTATAACTAAGGTTCAAACATGATTAGACATGGAAGTCATCAGGTCATCCTTTTAAATGGTTTTTGGCTATTTCCAAAAATCAAATCCACTCACAGGGCAAAGATTAGCCATTATTGAAAGGCTTCTAAAAATACTCTAGCTGATAAATAGGTGACAAAAAAAGTTAACCTCATTAATTATCCACCCAAATGTAACCTAAAATGAGTATCCTATATGTTCTTCTTTGAAATGAGTAAACATTGGAAAAAAATACAGATACTCAACTTGTTAAGAGGAAAATGTTCTAGACAATACAAAGAAGCCACATCACATGTTCTTGGGCAACCTGAGTTTTGCACCCTCATACAACACTAACATTTAATGAAGCACTTTCTACGTGCCTGGTGCTGTTTTAAAAAATTTAGGGGTGTTATTTCACTAACCCTTCACAAAAATTTTATAAAATATATACTCTCATTGCTCTATTTCACAGATAGTGAAACCGAGCCACAGATAGGCTACATACCTAGCTAAGGTTGCACAGTTAGAATATGGTAGACCCAGGATTTGAATCCAGGAAGTAAGATGTGAAGACCATTTACCTTAACCTCTGCCTGCCAAGACTAGGGCATCAAACCCTTCTGCATATGTGACAACTATGAGATCCTTAGCTCTGACAGGGGGTGGGAGGGGGGTTTTAAGCATTCCTTCTTGTTTCTGGTCTATTAGCGTTGAACCTCTATAACCTTAGAGTGAGATTCCTGTCTTCATGGTTCAAGATGAATGCTGGAGCACATCTATATTTTAAGCAACACGATGGAAGAAGGAAGAAAGAAGTTATGTACACTTTTACTTTAAGGAGACATCTTAGACTTCCTCACACAATACTTTGTTTGTATCTCAATGGTAAAACTTGGATCAAGGGAATGAAAGTAGCCAGCCCTCCATCCCATGAACATGGGGAGGGGTGGAGGGCCCTGGGGAAAGGGGAAGGGTTCTCACCCTCTTGCTAGGGACTTAGATTTTTAACTTTGCTGTTTAGTAGAAGGATTCTGAAACTAAACCAATAAAATGCACCTAAGCCAGAAAACAAAAAAAATTAAATCACAACAATGTGCCCCCCTTCCCCAAAATTTGGGTATTGTTAAGTATGGAAGAAAAGGAGACTAAACATTAGGAGACACATTTAGTTATTAAAATTATAAATATGAATATCTCTAGGGTGTCCTGTCTTACAATTTACTTTGGTATCTGACATCTACTGACTTTATGCCTCAGGTAAAAGATACCTACCGTACATTCCTAGAGTTTTTTGGAGCAAAGGACTTTAGGCTATTTCTCATGGATTAAGTGTGGGCCACGGGTGAAAGGGAGCTGGAGATGGTGACTGCCTAGAGCTGGGAACAGACTCAATAGAAAAAGGCAAGAGATGAATTTCTGGCTTCTCAGGGGCGGTAGAGGTAGTAAGCCACGAGCTGGAGGGAAATGCATTACTATCCAGGAAACTGCAGGTGTGGGGTCTCTGAGAAGCAGTGAAATTGTGTTTAAAGAGTGAGCTTTAAACACTGCTGAGCTGAGAGTGTGATAAAGCGATCTTATGACAGTGTCAGTCCATTAAGAATGTCCCTTCCTTTCTTATCTTGCCTTCTTTCCCTCTCCTTTCAACTGTGGTAGGACCAGGAAGCACATTTAGTGAGAAAGGGGAGGAAACGTGGAAGTGTAAAGTGGAGAAGAAGGGAAAAAGAATCCTGTCTTCTCTCTACTTTTCCCCACCCTGTTCAGGCAAGCTTTTTGCTAGAAGTATGTCCTTAACTATTGGGGATGGGGAGTAACTGGCCCTTTGAATCAAGTTTGGAGTTTTGATTATTCCATGGGACTTTTAATGATCAAACTGAGACTAAATTTGTGATTTCAAAAATACCTATAGGGCATTTAAAATAAAAACCACATAAGAATGATCAGAAGGTTAATGAGAACTGCCATAGTTTTCATCCAGAGGATGGGGAGGAATTTTCCATGTTGAATAAATTATAAGGGCTATAGGAAATAAAAATAAATGTACTACATCCTCCAAGTCCCATTTGTTCATCATACTAGTTACATAAAGGACAATTCTAATGTAATAATATTAACTGGAAAGGCAATATACAGATTTATATGTAAGATACTATGACCCAACTATGTGAAGAGAGAGAGAAGGAATGCGAGGGAGAGGCTTGTGTAGGAGTTTGTATGTGTCAGAAGATGGAAGTGATTCGATATGTTAGGGAATGAGTGTGAGAATGTGTGTGTGAGGGAGTCAGCGTGTATCTGTGAGTGTGAACGAGCAGCTGTGCAGTAAATGTGTCACTGGCTGTGTGTGCTGTGGTCTTCGTGTGACTAGGGATGACTGTGCAGGATTTCTTTCATCTCCTCTCTGTGGATCTGGTTGAGGAGGACACAGTCCCAGCTGCTGGGATGTGGAGTGGGGTGAGGAAGGGGGAGTCCTCTTTGTATCTGGATAGGAAGTCCTTTTACGGAGAGATTGGGTGGCAACAAATGCCATGAGATGGATGGGTGATGTGGCCTGACTGCCTGGTCCCTTTCCCTTTGTGAGAACAAGGAAGGGATAAGAGATGCAGTGTTTGCTCAAGAAATAATGGGAACCAAGTGGCTATGGGATTCCCAAGTTGGGAAGGTCCTGAGAGCTCATCTGGAGAGGACCTGCTTCCTCAATGTAAGATGGGGGCTGAGGTCAAGAAAGAGAAAGTCATTTACTCCTGGTCACATAGACCTTGAGACCTACAGAGGTCTCAGGGGCTTGGACTAGAAAAAGGGGGGAAGCCACGGCTGGAAAGGATTGAGTGGCTGGGTGATTGGGAAGGATTTAGGTGGCCATGGGGGCCATGGTTCAGTGCATAGATGTGGTACTATGTCCACAGTCACTCATCAGATGAGAAGGGGGTGGGGATGGCTGGCAGGGACAAAGCAGCACTTACCAACTGGTGACAGAGATTGTGGGGGTCATTGTCCAGCCCTCTCCAGCATCTAGGAGGAGTCAGAGAGAAGCTTGTGGCAAGGAACAGAGGGCAAATAGGAAATCGAAGTGGCAGTCCAATAGAGCAAATGGGGTGAATGTGGCAGACAAAGGTCCATCTTAGGCTTCACCAGAACACTGAGCAGCAAAATGCTCTCCAGACTAACCCAAGGGCTGTGGCTTGCGTGGTGGGGTTCCGTGACTGATTAAACTATCTTCCCTCTAAATCAGACTGGCGTTGTCCCTGAGACATTCTCTAGACTGTACAGTAGTCCCAGTTGTGCCTGAGATAATCTTTCAGAAACACATTCTCTCCTGCTTGATCCCAGCTTGCTCGTTCTAGATCCCTTCCTCTGGTTTTGAGCCCCTGATTCCCTACTACAGTTGGGACACCTCTGCCATGCCTGGAATTGGCATTTGTTCAGACCCGTGCACCTCTCCCACTCTGATCTCTGTAATTGTTTTGGGTTTCTGTGATGGTCCCTCAGATGGTGCTTCTTTGGGACGCCCCTGGCTCTTCCTTCAGGGAAAGAAGCTGCTAGAGGCTGTGTTATAGGTGGGCCCACCAGGTACCCCACCACCAAAGTGGGGGATGCAGCACTGGGGGGAACTGTCCCCCAAACAGTTCACTTGTGGAAAGAGGCCATAGGGATGGGTCTGATGGGTTATGGCTCAGCCTGTTTCAGAGGCTGAGGGAGAAAGATGAGTTTAGTGGCAGAAAGTGAAGTTGGGTTGGAGGCTGGAAGGGAGACGGCTGAGGCAGGGGGTCAGATTATGGGAGGGAGTGGCCTAGATGGCAAGTAGGCCAAGGCCAGTGTGATAATAGAGCCAAGTGAGGCCTGAGAGAGTACAGCAGAGTAGCTGAGGACACAGTATACAAATATTGATCCCCCCAGATTGCGTCTTTTCATTGGGTGGTAATGAACATGAGTCTTACTTGCTGACCACCTGTGAACATATCTCCATCTAAGAGGACATGGTAGTTCTGGTCCTTTGAGAGGCAGATGCCAAGACAAGGTTGGATGTTCCAGAGATTTACTGGGGGGGGGGAAATGCTTGTGAAGGATAAAGGGGAGAGAGCAGCAATAGACAGGGTGAGCCTGTAGACATGATGCATGTCTGTCACCTGGGAAAACAGAAAAGGAAGGAAGAAGGGGTGGGCAAGAAGGTCTCAGGTTGAAGCTAACTTCTAAAAAAGTTTGGCCAGGCTACATAGTCTCCCATTGGAGGAGCCCTGCATCTGATAGGGTCTGGCAGGCACTAACATCTCTGCTGTGCCCAATCATTGGTTGCATCTGGTAGTGGTGGGTGGGCACTAGCACCTCTTCTGTGCCCAGTCATTGATGGTATCTGATAGGGGTGGGAGGGCACTAGTACCCTGCTGTACCCAGTCATTGGCTAGAAGCTCCTGATGGAAGTCTGGCCTCAGAACATACATGGTAGTGGGTGTAGAAGGGCAGCAGGAGGGGTGATCACCTGTGCTCTCTCTGACTGGGCCTCCTGAAGGAGATCAGTGGTACATTTCCATGACCTCTAACTGCCCTAAAGAGGCTGGGGGAGATGGCTCCAAACCACTTCCAGGAGTGCACAACTCTTCATATTGCCTCTGCCTAATGCTCATTGGTATTTAGAGCTATTTAATCCAATTCACCTGGCATTTATTGAAGATCTATAGGTATATTTTCTGTACAAACTGAAAGAAAAACCAGACTTAGCTCTCAAGGATCCTAACCCTAGTGAAGGTGATCAGATATGCTAGATGTTATTGGAGTCATCAGAGGTCAAGTTTAGCCTTTCAAGCATCCAGAGGAGGGGAAGAAATGTCTAGTTTGGCATGCAGGTTGGCAGAGAGTTCAGGAAAGTGGTGATATATGATTGGGTCTTTATATGTGGAGTTTGACAGAGGGAAAGGAAGGGAAGGAACTGGAATTTGGAGGAGGATGGCATTGGCGAAGATGAAGAGTTGAGAAATGCCAGCTCATGTTTGAACAAGAATGGGGATTCACTTTGGCTTGAGAGAAAACATGAAGGCAAATAGTGGGGTATACCTGGAAAAGGGGTTGGGGCAAACAAAGGATGTCAATGCTGTAACCTCTAGGGAGTTTTAGAGAATCTTAAACATAGATAAGATATGACTTCTGCAGCACTTGAAGGATGTTTATATGGCAGCTGGGTATAAGAGAGAGCCCCAAAGTCTCATGGGAATATGGAGGCAGGACAGATCTGAAAAGTTTCAGGACTATCCCTTCCCCAAATCGCCTACAACACTGCAACTAGGTAGCCCCAGTTACCTTTCATTCTATGGTTACAGGGTCATTCCTTTGGCTAAATAATATCCACTTTAGTAATCCCTGCTTAAAGCAACTTCTCTTTCATGAGATGACACAGCAAGTCCCCTTATCCATCAGCCACACCTTAGTATAAATGAGTTGATGGGCAGTATTCTACACAGACCAGTATTGTTAGAAGAGCTCTTAGAAATAATTTAGCACAATCCCTCTTGTTTTACAGATGAGGCTACTGAGAGTCAGAGAGCAGAAATGGTGGCAGAGCCTACCCTTGAACTAAGATTCTGTCATTGAGCACACAGTCTGTGAGGCGGGTTTATGGCAGGGAGCAGAGGCAAAGGAAGCACACTGCTCAAGACAGGGGAAGCAGGGGTGGGGTGGAGCAGAATCGATGGGAAGTGGGTGGGGGCCAAGACCAGAGAGAGTAGGCTGTGGTGGGAAAATCTGACGTGGTCATCCCAGTGGCCCTCTTTACGTGCTCACATGCCTGCCTGGATGAGCCACTGTGATGGAGGAAGAGGAGGGGCCAACGAGTGGCAGCAGTTCTCCAATCGACAGACATGCGAAAAGAAGCACAATTAACACTGAAGATGGGAGGCTCTTAGCCAGGAGGAGTAATTCTCTGCTAAGATACATCACAGAGAAAAATGAAGAGATTGCTCAGTTTAACCTAGAATGAAAAGCAAAGAAGAAAAAGAAGAGGATGAAAACAATTCAATGGAGCCAGCTGAGGCTGAAGTAGTGGAAAGTGAGAATTAAACTCTGTCACCATTTGGAAAAAACAGACTTTAGCAGGTAGAACCACCAAAAAATGCATATTGCCACAAAGGGAATTTTGAGGTGAATGGAGATTAAAAAAAAAACAAAAACGGCTCGGAAGCTTTTTGTGCCACATTTTCCAAGTCGTTGACCGCAAAAGAGAACTGGAAACTCTTAAGCCAAATACTCCCATGTCTTACTGAAGCACATGAAAAAGGCTTGTGTTTGAATGGTATCTATTGGAAATGATAATCTATTGCAATTAATAAAGCTGTGTTAGTAGTTTAAAACAAACAAACAAACAAAAAAACAGCGAAGAGTCCTGTAGTTGAAAAAACACTGGTTCCCAACAATGAAGATGTGCGCACTACCTGTCTTTGCCACCATAAGCAAGTCGCCTCACCTCTCTGGGCAACTTCTCACATCTGTGGATTGGGGGTAATAATAATTTCCACCCCATAGACTTGTTGTGAAGATAAAAGAAAATTATGGCTTTTAACTGAAAAGAACTACACAGATAGGTAGTATTACATAAATATTGTCAGTAGGGGTAGGCTAGGGTTATTATGATGAGGAAATAAGTTATTTCATGTGACATGCTTAGCTGGGTACAAAGTAAGTACCCAATAAAAATTATCTGCTAATTTGGTGAAGAGCCAGTTTTATCCAGAGAATATTCTTGAATGTGTTTAGACCTAAATGTTTTTCCTCAAGAAACCTGAACTCAGAGCTGCTGTTCGGAGGCCACACTGTCTTGGGTGAGCTTCCCCCTTCTACCCCAGGTTTTACTCAGATGTAGGAAGGCCTATGAAGGGAGGCTGAAGTTTATTATTTAATGTTGTCTGTCTTCTTCCATCTCTGCTTTACAAAACACCTCAGAGAGGTGAACTGCCTTGTCCAAGGTCACTGAGCCGGCCTCAATCATGGCCCAGAGCTGTTTGGAGTAGAAGCCGCCAGATTTCGTACCCATCTCTCAGGAGTGTGAAAAATGAGCAAAGTGGGTCAAGGGCCTAGAACAGTGGTGGCACAGGCAAGGGCTTGGCAAACAGTGGCTATTGTTATTTTTAGTCTAGGTGGGCTGTGGGTGTGGGTTGCTGCTCCCCAAAAGCTTCCTGATCCCTTGCCCTGCTTCATTGCCCTCCCTCACCAGAGGCACCGCTTCACACATCCTTAAACAGAATCTGATCTCTCCCTGCCGAGGTCAGGTGGCTCAGTTTGTGTGTTGCTGGCTTGGGCTGTCTTGGCAACACTGCCTTTGTGGCCTCTCGCCTCCCAGGAGAGAAGTTCCAGGTTCTTGGGCTGCATGCAAGGGGAGGACATTTAATATAGTTCTTCGGCATGTTTTCTGGCCCCAAACATGTTAAAAGCAAATTTCTCTATCAACTGGCTCTTTCTCATGCGTTCATTTATTTATTCAAAAAACTTGCTGAATATATACGATAACACCAGCACCAAGGCCAACAACATCTACTGAGCTTATTATGCTCCAGGAACCATGATGTGTGCAAGGGAAGCAAGACTCATAATAATGACTGGTGAACTCTTATCTGGGCAAGACACCGAGCGAGCAGAGCACTTTGCATAATAACCCTTCCCATCCTTAAACAGTCCTGTGAGGTAGGTGCTACCATTATCCCCTTGGTACAGAGCAGGGAGCTGAGGCATAGCGAGGTTAAGTAACTTGCCTGAGGATACACGATTGATAAATATTGGCACCAGGTTCAGACTTTTCGGCTTCCCAAACCTAGGCTCTTAACCACTACACTGACTGTCTTCTATGGGCTAACGTTTCTTAAGAGATGGATGTTTTAATGTTTAGCTGTGGAAAGAAAGTACTCTTTAGAATTATTTAGATACAGGTTCAATCCTAGATCCACCATTTACTAGTTGTATAAATTAATGAAGCAAACAAACAAAATTCAACTATTGAGCACTGTTGCTAACGCTCTTCTAAGTGCTATATAGTACAGCGGCTCTAATTTTTTTCTTTATAATTTGGTAAAAGAGGTATTATCATTATTTCCATTTTACTGAAGAAAGAATTGAAGCTCAGAGAGGTTAAGTAACTTTCTTTAAGTATATCAGTCAGGGTTTTATTAGAAGCTAGAAACCAAACACTAATTTGTGTAGAGAAAAGTCTAATACGGAGGGTGCCAAAAAAATGTATACATGTTTTAAGAAAGAAAAACTGTATTAAAATTGTAATACTCAATATATACCAATAACAAAAGATGAATACAAGTCACGTTTGACTTCTGCAATTACAAGTGGTGCTCAAAGTGGTTACCATCAGTGTCCAGACACTTCTTTTTTTTTTTTTTAAAGATTTTTATTGGGGAATTGGGGGGATGGGAACAGTGCTGGGGAATTGGGGGAAGGGGAACAGATAAGTTGCTGTCGTTATGTTCTTCAGTCTAGTTGTGGAGGACGTTGATTCACTGGCCCAAGTTGGCACCATCATTGCGCTCTTCCTGGGTGAGTCACTGGCTTCTGGACGGCTGCTCACTGCAGCTGCTGGCCGCTCACGCTGGCTGCTGGCTACGTATGGTAGCCCATGGCAATCCACTGCCATAGGGGCTGCAGCCTATGCCGTCGCCGGCAGCCCAGCTCCAGGTTGAGCTGTTGTTCAGCATCTTAGCTGTAGAGGGCAGTGTCACTGGCCCTCATATGTGGGATCCGAACCGGGGCTCTCTGGCATCCCAAGCCAGTTCTTAACCATCGCGCCACTCGGCCGGCCCCAGACACTTCTGATTATGGCGAACTACTGCTTGAGCAACGTTGACCAAAGTGTCCACTTGTATACATTTTTTGGCACCCCTGGTATAAAGAATTGTAAACTAGTTACAGAGAATATTAAGTAAGGGGTAAAGATAACACCAAAAAATGCAGGAATAGAGGATTAAGTTGCAGTCTCTACTTTTAGGGTAGAAGCAGGGTACCTGTGAAAAAATGAAAAATGTATAGACGGTTCTCTGCCCCTGAACCCCAACACAGAGCTCCGAAAGCCCTTTAATTTCCTGAGTGATGGAGGAGAGAGGAGTGCCTTATATAGAGTTCCTAAATCTTTTGGAATTTTCTGGGTGACCGGAGTGTCTTTTGTTCTAATGATGTGACGCTTGGTAGGCTCCTGCATGGGGCCTGCTCACCAGAAGGACCAAGCATGGTTACAACCTTGGAACTTTCAGTCCCACCCCCATCCTCTGGGGAGAGGAGAGGAGTTGAAGCTTGAGTTGATAATTGATCATGCCGAGGTGATGAAGCCTCCATAAAAAATGCCTAAACTATGGGGTTTGGAGAACTTCCAGGTTGATGCACACATCCACATGCCAAGAGGGTGGCACACCTCATCTCTGTGGGGACAGAGCGCCTGTGCTCAGAACCTTTCCAGATCTCACCCTATATACCTATTCACTTGGCTGTTCACCTGTAGCCTTTATTGTATCTTTTAATTTAATTTTAAGTTTTATTTTTCAATTACAGTTGACATACACTATTAAATTAGTTCCAGGTGTGCAACACAGTGATTATGTATCCTTTATAAGAATAAACTGGTAAATGTGTTTGTCTGAGTTCTGTGAGCATGATAGCACATTATCAAACCTGAGGAGAGGGTTGTTAGTTAGAAGTCTAGGTGACAACCTGGGGCTTGTGACTGGCATCTGAAGTCACAAGGCAGTCTTTGGGACTGAGCCCTTACCCTGTGGGTCTGCGCTAACTCCAGGGAGTGAATGTCACAGCTGAACTGTAGGACATACACCCAGTTGGTGTCTGAGGGTTGGGGAATTGGTTGGTGTGGGGAAATGCCCCCACATTTGGTGTCAGAAGTGTTGTGAGTAGAGGAAGACAAAGGATTTTCTTTTAGGATTCAAGGGAGGAACAAATTTGGAAGAGGACCCTCACTGCCTAGGCTGAGATTCAGACCTCATTGAAGAGAATGTGATGCCAGTCCGTTGGATGGTGGAGAGGTTTGCTGAGGTGCCACAAGTGGGAAACCAGCCCCTGGGGTGCTGACAAAATTCCCTAAGGCTCTGTTTCCTGGAGTGTGATGAAGACCCCACTGGGGAGCTGCTCCTGAGAGTGCTGCTGACATTTCCTGGGGAGCTGCCTTCTGGGGTGCCAGTGAAACTTGCTGAGGTGTGTGCACCATTGAAATTGGGTGTCCTCTACCCATTGGGTGCTATTCACCATAGGAGCAAGAAGACAGAAAGCACCTGGAACCAGGAAGAAAAGACCCGCCCTCCTGGAGTGCCCTCTACAGACAAAGTTCAACATTATGCCAGCTGGCAAAGGAGACATGTTCACTCGGCCCAGATCCAGCACCACAAAGCCGGGCAACGAAGGGTGAGTATGGAGCTGAGAAGCAAGAAATGGATAATTGGCACAGGAAGTATTATAACCTACTAAAATCCAGGTTTATCTGACACCAAAGCCCAAATTCTTTCTACTTGAACACTGACACCTTTTTTGACCTTCAGTTTTTTCCATTTCTAAACTGGCAACAACAATGCTGGTCTCATAGGACACTGTGTGTATTAATTAAGACAGGGTACATATGGGTCTGGGACATTATAGACGTTCAGTGAAAGTTGCTTACTAGCCTCTCTGTTTATAGAGTTGCTGAATTATAACACTGTAAGAGAGTGAAGTCATCATCTAGCCCATTTTTCTAATTTCACAGATGACAAAACTGAGGGACAGAGAGAAATGATTTATCTCAGGTCTCAACACTTATCAGTGGCAGAGCAATAATTAGGTCCTCCTAACACCTCTTTTATTTCTCTTCTTACTTAACTCTGCCACCTTGCATTTGATATATGAGATCTGACAATTAAATTCGCGAACTTGTTGCAACCCTTTTTTGATATCAGAGGGATTATTCACTATGAATTTGTACCAACTGGACAAACAGTTAACCAAGTTTGCTATTTGGAAGTGCTGAAAAGGTTGCATGAAAAAGACGACTTGAACTTTTTGCCAACAATTCATGGCTCGTGGCTCTTGCATCAAGACAATGCACCAGCTCACGCGGCACTGTCTGTGAGGGAGTTTTTAGCCAGTCAACAAATAACTGTATTGGAACATCCTCCCTACTCACCTGATCTGGCCCCCAATGACTTCTTTCTTTACTAGAAGATAAAGGAAACATTGAAAGGAAGACATTTTGATGACATTCAGGACATCCAGGGTAATATGATGACAGCTCTGATGACCATTCCAGAAAAAAAGTTCCAAAATTGCTTTGAAGGGTGGACTAGGTGCTGGCGTCAGTGCATAGCTTCCCAAGGGGAGTACTTCGAAGGTGACCGTAGTGATATTCAGCAATGAGGCATGTAGCACTTTTTCTAGGATGAGTTCATGAACTAAATTGTCTGAACTTGTATTAATTTGGAGCAAAAGTGAGAATGGGGTGGTTCCATGTGAAATTATTTAACATTGTCTGGCTTGTACTCAGTTGCACAATCAGAGAACTTCCTTTTGTTTACAAGGAGAGAAGGTTATTTTGGCCAATTCAAGTTTTTCCTTAAAGATCAGGTTAATGCTTTTATTTCATTACTGAATTGGCAACATGGAATAAGTGAAGTTCATTAATAACATTAACCTTCTGACATGGAGAGGGCATACAACTGATATTCCATTGCCATAAAAGTGTCCCCTTGGACTACTCATTTCCATCTACCATTTCCTCCTGTTACTGCTCCGGGGTCTTGTAACAATATTCCAGCCAGAGTCATCTGGGCAGGCTACAGTCTCTTTGTCAGCTCTCTCAGGAGTTTCCGTTTGTGGGTTTCTCTTCTTATCTACATATTCTCTTTGGGAAACTGCATCCATAAGCATGGTTTCAGCTGTGTCCTCCAAACGAGTAATTCCTGAACCCTGGTTTTCAGGTCATCTCTCTCTGATTTGAACATGTTGGGACCTCTCTAGCTAATGCCTTCTAGACATGTCCACATACAAGTCTCCAGGCACCTCTAACTGTCCCTCCCACAACAAACTCAGCATCTCCTTCCAGATCTACTGCTCCTGCCTCTACATCTCCTGGAGTCGCACCTCTGTCCACCAAATGCTCAGGGGAGAACACCTGCTTGAAACTACTGTCACTTACCAGTGTACTTTTAGTTTTTAGTATAACTCCCCGACACAGACCTGACTGAGCTGATCCATGCTAATCCCTTTCACTCATACTGTTCCATTCTTCTTTTCACTCATTTTTTTCACATCTTCCAATGCATCAAAGCATTTTCTGCACCACGGCCTTCATCCAAGCTGTTTCCTCTGTGTGATGTGTTCATCCCCCAATTCCCAGATCCTCAGAGCCCAGAGCCAGGAAGGGCTGGATTCAGTGTAGGGCTGGTATTATTTGTCTGACCATATAAAAGAGGTCCTGATGTTTGAAATTAGTCACTTAAAATGCGTAAACAAAATAAGGACTGTGGTCATAGTGAAGAGTAAAAGAGGTCAAAGGTTTGGTGGGAAATTATTTTGAAAAATTATCATTATGCTTATTTTCTCTTATACTTAACAAAATTTAGATTGCATTACAATCACAGGCAAATGGCTTACAGTGAACCAAGGGTGAATTAAACATTGGTTTCTTTGGTATAGTTTTCCGGATAGCATTGAATCACTAGCACAAGATGTCTATTTGTTTATTTGTGACTTTTGTTGTATGATCAAAAGTAGGGTATTGTGGGCCGGCCGAGTGGCGTGTTGGTTAAGAGCTGGCTTGGGATGCCAGAGGACCCCGGTTCGGATCCCACATATGAGGGACAGTGACACTGCCCTCTACAGCTAAGATGCTGAACAACAGCTCGACCTGAAGCTGGGCTGCCGAGGGTTGCCAGAGACGGCGTGGGCTGCAGTCCCCTGCTGCAGTGGGTGGCTATGGGCTACTGTGTGTAGCCAGCAGCCAGCGTGAGCGGCCAGCAGCCGCCATGAGCAGACGTCCAGAAGCCGGTGACTGATCTGCCTCACCTGGAAAGAGCGCAATGATGGTGCCAGCTTAGGCCAGTGAAGCAACATCCTCTACAACTAGACTGAAGAACAAAAACAACAGCAACTTGTCTGTTCCCCTTCCCCCGATTCCCCAATAAAAGCTTAAAAAAAAAAAGTAGGGTATTGGTGTAAATATAGTAGAAGTCTTATTCTTTTTTTTTTTTGAGCTTTATATTAGAAATGTTCTCCTTCAAAGCACCTGTCCATTTTGACTTTCTTGTCTTCAATGGCTAACTGGTCTACCTGCTGGGTTATCATTTCTCACTGCCTCTGCTGTGATTCATGCAGTTCGTTAGCATCATTTTCATTGACTTCATGACATGTGGCATCTTTTGTAAATTGCAGTACTACTTCGTCGGGCATTTGCATTGTATATTCCTTGTGTTATCAGATGTGGCACATTTGGCCATGAAAGACAGGCCTTCTGCCCATCTTATCCACTTCTTTGTGTGTCATAATATTTAGTGTCAAACAGTGTGTGTGTGTGTGTGTGTGTGTGTGTGTTGCTCTTTGAAAGAGAGTAACTTTTATAGATGTTAAGTACATTAGTGAATGTTTTCGCATTCAACCTTTGCTTCCCTACCTGACCTCACAACTGTGAGAATTCTGGTAATGGAAACTCAGACACCAAAGACATCCTATGAAAGTCTATTTCTCAGAGCTTGTACTGTCCCCATGTTTATTGTCCAGTGTTTCTTACACGGGAACCCACATGGACCCTCATTGTCTCCTAGATCTAATGAATGTCCCTCATGCTAAAGGTTGGCCAAGAGCTTTTGATTGTTTACAGCCCTGGCCTCCTAGTGGGGCCCAAGCCACCCTATCTGGGGCACAGTTTTGTAGGACAAATAACACATCTTCTCTTTTGTTTTTTTGCATCTTCCAGGCCACACTCTCTATAGAATTGGAGAATGTTAGAACTGGGATAGACGATGGATTATGACCCAGCCAGCATATATTAAGGGTCTACCTGGTGCCAGACTTTTTTCATATGTTCTGACATTTGACCTACAAAGCTTTCCTGTGAGGTTACTGTTTTTTTAATCCCCATTTTAGAGATAGGGCTCAGAGACAGTGACTTGTTTCCCAAGTCTCATAGCCGAGGAGTGGAGTTTGGAGAAGGACTGTGGTGTCCTCCTCTATCTCCAGGACCTCTCCCTCAATTTACACATGAGGCAAAGAAGCCCAGAGATGGGAAAGGACCTGCTCAGAAGCATATCAGCACGTTAGGAGTAGGGCCCAAACTAGACCGACCCCTGATACCCCAAACCCCTGTCCATCTTCTACTCCACTTTCCTGGCCATACTTGTTACTGTCCAGCTCTTGTTTTAGGAAAGGAAAACAAATTTCATATGAAATTATTTGAAACCATCCAGGCTCTTCCTTAGTTGTACAACCAAATGTTCCACTTTATTTATAAGCATATCTTTTTAAGCCTTTTTAGACTTCCAGCGATACATTTATTTCATTACTCAATTGGCAACAAGCGATAACTCAAAATTAATCTGATTCATCAAACTTTCAACACCCTTTGACACAGGGACTATATTCTGCAGAGATTTCATTGTCCTAAAACAGCCACAAGCATGGTTTTGTGATCAAAGAGAAGCATCTGTCCAGGAGCCAGGTTTTCTGATTCCAGATCCATCGTCCTGTTCAGACTCAGATTTTTCATTAAAGAAAGTTATGTTTTAGTGATTAACATGATGGCTATAATTAAATAGTACTTGCTATGTGCCTGGCACTTTTCACTTTACTTGGTATGTATTAACTCATCTAAATCCTTAGAACAATCCCATGAGGTTGATATTATTATCATTCCTGTTTTACAAACAGAGGCATTCACATGGGGATATATTGATGATATTAAATTTCACTTATATATTTTCCAGTTTTTGTAAAGGTTTATTTTCTACTTTTAACCCCTGAACCATTTACTCCCCATGTGGTTCTTCCATGTTCCTGGACATTATTATACTATGGGTCGAGAATGCATGAGGCCCCAGTTAAGATACTTTGAGTGCCGTAATAGAACACCTGATTAACCGTGGCTTAAGAAGTAGGCAACTCCAAGCTGGTTCAGTGACTCAGAGAAACAAAAACCAACCCTCCCCCTGCCAAACCAAACGAGCCTCTTTCTGCCCTTCTGGTCTTCTTTCCTCAAAACACTGTTTTATTTTGTATTTAGGCTTATTGCCTCATGATTTAAATAGGGCTACCTCAGCATTAGTCCTCAATGGCTATTTTCAAAGGCAGGAAGCCAAAGGATAGTCAAAGATGCTAGAGTAGCATCTCTGTCTTTATCAGGGGAGACATCTTTCCCTAGAAAAGCCTCCAGTAAAATTCCTCTGTGTACATCAAGTTGAACTTCATCACATGGCCACACCTAGTTGCTAGGAAGGCTGGGAAACATCATCTCTCTCTCTCTCCCTCTTCTCTCTCTCTCTTCTCTCTCTCTCTCTCTCTCTCTCTCTCTCTCTCTCTCTCTCTCTCTCTCTCTCTCTCTCTCTCTCTCTCTCTCTCTCCCCAAAACAGTGGGAAGGAAAGGTCTATTTGGTAGTCAAACAATAGTTTCTATCATACATGATAGATTGTTGGTGGATAATTATTTTTTAATGTGGTCTCCAGTGGGTAATGGAGGCATTTCATTTATTTAGTTCTCACAAAGACCTTGGAAGGTTGTTGAATTACATGGTGGAAGTTCAAGCTAAATATGGTTATTTTGAACTTTGAGATGTCATAATTCTATGATTTGCCAGCACACAGTGTATCAGGATGCTTTCTGCTATATGAGTATATAACGACCACCATTCCTGTGAGCATTTTGTATGCATATGAGAACCAATTTGTGCCCTTGCCCTTGTCCTATAGTTTATTTTAGCTGAAGAGTAAGTAGAATAAGGGGGGCCACTGAGAACCCTGAGACTGAAGTGAATATATAATACCCATTTTGTAAGATGAGATCAGGGATGAGAGGAGACACCTTGGAGATAGCATTCGTCCCAGGCCCACAGAAGGAAGAGCAGGTGGGTAAAGAGGGTCCTAACATTACCCTTGAGGGTGAAGTGGCCGGGGGACATTCCTGGAAACTTGGCCCTTCTGTCATGGGAAAATGCCCCAGACATTGTCGGCCTATCCTGGGAGTCCTCATGGACAGAGAGCTCTCTCCATGGGCTCACCCTCAGAAACTGCAAAGCAGATTGCTTTGGAGAGATAAATGTTTGCCCTTCTGCCTAACTTTATTTTTTTTTATTTTTTAGCTGAGCCATCCTGCCACCTGTTAGCAGCTCAGCAGCAGCTCAGCTTGGGCCGTGAATAAAACCGGGGACCCTGTTGCTTAGAGCTCAAACTCTTGAGCGAACTCTTAACCAACTGAGCCACTCGGCCGGCCCCTGCCTAACTTTCAAAGATCAGCAGAAAGGATGTAAGATCTCGCTGCCTTGATTTAGAGAATTTGCGGGTAGGCCCCAGGACTAGCAGGAGCATTGCTACCCTGTCTTCTTCTCTGATGTGCAAAGATGTTTCTTTTGGGGACATCTGGGGTGGTGGGGGCTGAGGCTTTTCCGCCCCTCTAGGGCTTGGCCCTCATTCTACATGGTGGAAACAGCAAAATGCAGCACACTACCTGGGAAGAGCCACCGCCTCATGCCTGGAGCTGAACCCAGGTATGGCAATGAGATCAGAAGGATGCCTGACTGGAAGTCAGGGTCCTAGCACTGACCAATCTGGCAGGCATGCATGCATGGAATGCCCACTCTGTGCCAACTATCGTGCTAGTGGTCAGCCTGGCAGAAGAGTCAGCCTTCCCACCTCCACGTCTAGGGCCCTTGGCTTTATTCATGTGAAAGGATGAAAGGTGATTAGCATGGAGCATGTTCAACCTGCAAGGCATTGGGGTGTTATTCCATTTTATTGGTGAAGAAATGGAAGTTCAAAAGTATAAGGTCCATGTGTGCGGCCATTCAGGTAGGAGGTGGTGAAGTCACGGCGCAAACCCAGAGTAGTCTGTCTCTAAAATTTACCCTCTTCTCACTTCACTCAATAAGCTCAGCTCGGAAGATGGGGACTCACTTGTCCAATTCTCTGGCTGAGGAGTTTGAGAGCATAGTGGGAGCCACTTAAGGGTTTATTCAAGGAAAGATATAGTTAGATTTTCAATATTAGGAAAATCCCTTTGAAACCCTCCTGTGTGTGGCTTTGGAGGGGTTGGTGTGAGACTGGCATTCAGGAAATCTGAAGGAGACAGTGTACCTAGGTCAGGGGTGACAAGGAGGAGTTAGGATCATGGGACAGAGGATATAGAATCAATAAGATTTGGTGAGAATTGATTGGACATGGGGGATATGAGTGGGAGAAAGGCACCAGGTACACCTCAACCAAATGATTAGTGTTTTGAATAATAGCTCTCATAATCAGCACAGCTCTTCATTCATATTATACTTTCTACAAATTGCATTGGCTTTTGCTATGGACTGAACGCTTGTGTTCCCCCCCTCCCACCCCCATTCACATGTTAAAACCTAATCCCCAATGTGATGGTATTTGATGATGGGCATTTGGAAAATAATTAGGTCATGAAGGCCCTTAGTGCCCTTATAAAAGAGACCCCAGAGAGGATCCCTTATCCCTTCCACCATGTGAGGATTCAATGAAAAGATGAAAAGCCATCTACGTATGAACCAGAAGGTAGGCTCTTACCAGACATCAAATATGCCTGGCACCTTGACCTTGAACTTCCTAGCCCCTAGAACTGTGAGAAATAAATTTCTGTTGGCTATAAGCCACTCAGTCTATGGCATTTTATGACAGCTGCCCAAACTGACGAAGACCGCTTCCGAGCGCGTGAGCCTGGCCTGGCTAGCCCGGCCAGGGATCCCTCTGTCGTGTGAGCCTTCGAGGTGGGTTTTCTTTTGCTCTGCACTGTCACCGCCTTCAGGGTCCTCGATGGCCACTCTTCCTGCTTGCTCCCAACTTGACTCTATTAGATAAGGTAATACTTTCTCCTGTGATAACAACAACTCCCCCCACCCAAAACAAAACAAACAAACAAACAAACAAAAACAACTAGGATGGCTTAAGGTAATCAGTTTCTTTCTCCCTCACTTAATAGTTCGTTGTGGGTGCTCCTGGTTGGTGGGTGGCTTTCACCAGGGGGTGAATCAGGGCTGATACCCCTTCCACCTTGTGGATCTTCCAACCTCTGGGGCCATGGAGTCCTCTGTATTCAGCCAGAAGATGGGCAAAGGAGAGGGTGGAGAAGAAACACCTGATTCTTACCTGCCTTTAGGTGGCTGTGACATGTATCACTAGTACATTCCATAGTGGACACTAGCCTGCCACAGCCACCTGGATGTAAGGGGACCGGGCAATATAGTCTCTGGATAGGCAGCTGCTTCCCATGATAACTCCGCACTATGGAAGGACAGGCATGACTTTTAGTAGAGAGTAGCCATCTGTGTCCCCTTTCCCCTTATCCCAGGGCTATTTCCAGCCATAACAGAGTGAGCACACAAAAGGCTGCACATCAAGTCTGCTTTAAGGAGTGCAGAGCCTATTAGCCACATCACATTATGAAATATGTTAAAGGAGGCATGGAACATGTGAAAATCCCCTATTGTACATATTAGTTTCAACCATATGGAATTGCTGTTTGTAGATAAAAAAAGAGTTGGATGTTAGCAATTTCATATTATTCAACCTAATATATTGGGGAAGTGCTTCAAAACAGTTTTTCTTAGAACTCTAACTTCTAAGTTTGAGAAAATACTGTATACTTTATACTCTGCTGGGGGAGTCAAATATACTCTAGCCAATTAAAAGCTTTGAAAAATCCTGCACTGTTTAGTTTCTTTAATCAGTGTTTTCCTAAATAATTGTTGTTGTTTAATCCATGATTCCAGGCTAATTAGTACATAGAACTCATTTTCCCCCAATGCCTATTAAGTTCTTCTAGATTTAGTCTTTTATCTTATGTACTTTGGGAAACTTTGCATGGAAAACATGAGGAAATCTATTAGTGAATCCTTTTACATAGCAGAAAAAAACGTTTTTTTCTTCCCAAATCCACACTGAACACATTGGTGGAAATGATAAACGTTTGTTGAGTGAATGAATGACCTTGAACTATTCACTTTTCTCTGAGCCTTAGGTTTTTCATCTGCAAAATGAAGACTATAAATTAAACGAGAAGACCATTTTAAAGAGCAGAGGAAGGGGCGCACATGTGCTCCCTCTTCCTGCCATTAGCATCCCTGAGATTGGAGGAGGCAGCCACTTGCCACGTAGAGGACACACCATTTTAGCAGCCACATGTGGGATTGCTTTGGTCCTGACGTGCAAACATGTTTAAGCCCAGCTTCTGAGAGCTCACATGGCTATTTGGGTCTGGCAGAGTTATTTTTATGTGTTCAAGAGAGAAGAAAATAAAGAGCAGCATCGTCGTGTTGACACGAAATGGCTGCGCTGCGATGCTGGGCTGGAGGTGGGGGTGGGGGCTGAGTAAGCGACCAAGCTGAACAGTCCACATGGAATCACTTTTCCATGGTCTAATCTGGGAACCGGAACGCTCTGAGCTTGGAATAGAGTTATGGCTCTAGTTAGAGGATTGATTCACTAGGGCCAGCATGGCCTTTGGCAGGGCCTGGGACACATCTGTCCTCCCCCTGTCCTGACCTCCCTCTGGCAGCCTCATCTCTAGGCCTGGCAGAACCCCCAGAACGGATATTTCTCCTGGCCCCCAGCAAAGCTCTTCACTGACTTCCAAACATGTGTGACTGGTTTGGCCATCTGAGCCTGAGGCTCCTCTGTGAGCGGGGCCTTGCTGGGATGGGTGTTTCTCTACCCTGCACACTTGTCATGGCTTCCAGCTGAGTCTGCGTACCTGGTCCTCCTGCAGGACCCTGACCCCCAGGGCTCTTTTCAACACTAAGAGGAGGAAGCTCAGGGTCCTTGTTTGAGACTGAATGAATGCTGTGCCCGTTTCTCGGGTTGCTGTGAGGCTGCTGCCTACATAAGTCCCCTGCCAGCAGCCAAATATGGCATCTAGAGCCAAAAAGGCCAGGCCTGAGTCTTGACTTGACCACAAGGAGCCATGTAACCTTGGACAGATATTCTATTTGCTTTGAACTTCAGTTTCTTCATATGTATAATGGGGAGAGTTACTGTGTTTTATCTGTCATTCGACCATCACATACCCATTGAGGGCATTGTTCAGCATGCCAAGCACTGGCGACACAGAGATAAACCACAATGGCTCCCTACCTCACACAGGTGGTATTCTGTATGTAAAATAATAATGCAAAAGTAAATGCCAATCCCCAGGCTAGGCATACAGAACACGGTGACGTGGGAGTAACTGGAGCTTTAAATTTAGACACACGTGCGCGTATGCTCCAATACCGGCTCTGATATGAAGTTACTGTGTGATCTCTGCAAGATGTGCTTTCTGGTCTTTAGCTTCCTTACCTATGCAATGAGGAGGTTTAACTAGATGATCTTTTTCTCTCTAACATTCTGTGATTGTATAAAGTTACCAATCTGGAAATCAAAAGGAGAGATAAATTAGTTGAATTAGTCACTTTCTGTCATGTAATTAAACCCAGTGGGTGCAGTGGTGCTGATACGCCTATATTGGACCTTCTGTATTGAAGCTATTTCAAGGAGTTCTGTGTATTCTTGGGGAAAGAGCCTGAGCTTTGGCATCCAGCAGACTTGAAATCTAATCCCACCTCTGCCGTTTACAGGCTGAGTGATTTTGAGCAAATCACTCAGTGTCTCTGAGCCTCCATTCCCTATCATAAAATTTGGGAAAAAATGTACACTTTGCTGTGATATTGTAAGCATTAGAGATTGCTTCGGTGAAGTGCCTCCCATGGTAGATACTCACCACATGGTGCTGTGGTCCAGCAGACGGAGTTCCTGAGTGCAGGCTCTGCATCTGGCCCATTGGTCTCTACAGGACCCAGCACAGGAGTGGGCAGGAACAGATAGACCCTCTGTGAGTGTTTATTGAACATTCGTTAGGTTTCAGAGCTATGCTTTGTAGCATGGGCCCCAAATGAGTGTATTTTCCTATGCTGCACGTGGTGTATAACACGGAAATAGAAAGAACTTTAGGCCCAGACAGAGGCCAGAGATATAGGTTGTATGAACCCTGTCCATTAATAATGTAAGTCCTTGGGCAAGTTGTGGCGCCTCCCAGAACCTCAGCACCCAGTAGCTTCATATACAAATTGCCCAGCTGACCTTGCCAGTTCCAAGATGGCCCAAAGAATCTGCGGCTGTGAAACTACTCTGTAAACCCTAAAATGCCACCTATACTTAAAGGGCTGTTGTTGCCAACAGCATGCTTGCAGAAGGCCACAAAGCTGTTGGCATCTGCCATTTGGCATTGGCTTGGAGGGAGGTCCGATGGTCTGGCGCACATCAGCTTTATACTTGTTATTTCATCACCATCTTTACACCTGCTATCTCATTTGTTCAATCTTCCCAGTGACTCTGGGAGACAGGTACTGCTCCTATTTTATTGATGAGGACAATAAAGAGACTGTTCTCATCAGAGGAATTTAAAAATGTGCTCAGAGAGATTTAAAAATGTGCAAAAGGACACAGAGGCCGTTAGGGGCAGAGCAACCCATATGCTTTCTGACTCTAGGTCTGATACCCTTTCCATCGCTTTGCTTTCCATGAGAAAAAAGGTCTTGATATTACCTAGCGAACAGAAAGTCTGTGTCTGATTTATCTTGTCATTCTCTAGGGAACTTTGCCCTCGCTGGGAACATAATAGGGATTTAATATTAACATCTTGGAATCAAAGATTGTGGCTTTGGAATCAGGCAGATCTGTGTTCAAATCCTACTCAGCCACTTATTTTCTGTGTGGCTTTGGGCAAGGCACATCAGCTCTCTGGTCTTCACATTTGTAAGGTGGTGAGAGTGAACACCCTGCCTGGGGCTCTTGTGTGCGTCAGCAGGAAGAGCACACAAAGCATTGAGTACTGGACCTGGCACATATTAGGAATCTAATAAACATAGGGTTCTCTAGTTCACAAAAACTTTAAAAACTGACCTTTAAGCCCTTTTGTTTGAGTGTAAAGAATAGAGTATGATCTTGGGAAATCACTTCTTTTTTATTGCTGCCTACCCTTCTGGCTGGCACACATTTATTTTAAAAATCCATGTGTGCACTAAAAGGTGATGGGACCCACGTGCCTCTGATTTGTTCACACTTATGTATGCAGGCCTTGTGTTGTAGAGACCTTAGACAGGCTTCCTCTTTCATGGTGTCAGCTTCCTTGGCCTGTGGATACAGAGGCCTCCTTTGCCTCTGACCCAGATAAGCTCCCACATTGAGTCTGAAGTAGGGGACTTGCCCAAGCTCACCTGGACAGAGGAGGTGAAACCTCTACTTGCCATCTGTGCAAAGTGCACTGTGTTTCAGGTTGCTGGTAGTTAGGTACTGATTGTATAGTCATCTGTATCATCTGGGTTTCACAAAGGAATGATGAATATACCCATTTCACAGATGGGGAAGCTCAGGCCCAGAGAGCCTTGTATTGAGCTTTCATCACGTGCCAAATACTGTGCTAGTTGTTCTGTTTGCCTTCTCTTTAATCTTTACGAAGGATTTCTAGATATATAATAGAAACAGGCTTAGGGATGTCAAGTGATTTGTTCTAGGTCACACTGGGTATTACTTAGGGTAAAAGGTAAGATGTTCTAGAAGTTGGCAAAGCACCCACATGCTGATTTTCTTGGTTCAGGAAAACTGGAAACTGGGAAAGGATTGTTCATCCCTAGACAGCTTAGGTCCTGCTTACATCTGGATGCCTTGTAGCCTGCAATGCCTTCTTTGGAGACACCAAGACCTAGACAATGGGATTAGCTTTCAAGGTCACAGGTGCTAGCCCCTGGTTTGGTGGACGGAGAAGCAGAGGGTGCTGTACGATCATCTGTTGTTCTTCATTCATTTATTCACTCATTCATTTGTTCATGCAGAAACATTCTCTGGAGGAAGGAAGGATATAAATGCATCTTGACTACTCTCTGTCTGCCAGATACAATGCTTCAAGTTTTCACATACGTTATCTGATATAAAATAACAAAGAGACAACGCAGTCAAAGAATGATAAACTCGATTGTCAGACGATCCTAGTCTAAATGCTAATACCATTACTTTTTCCCAGTGGGACTTGGGCAGAATTCAGTTAAGTTCTCTGAACCTGTTTTCTTATCTGTCAAGGGGGGTTAATAATCAAATAATCATCATGAGGATTGAAAGAGATGATGTTTATAAACCATTTCACATATGGCTTGGCACAGAGGAGGCTCTAAATAAAAATGCTGGCTGTCTTCCCTTCCTGTATCCTAGAGAATTTTTTTTTTTTTTAAGATAAAAATTATTGCCCATTATGGCTTCTAGAATTGGGCTGTATTTGCTGAAAAGGGAGCACTAACCTAGTATAACACTCTTGACACTTTGATTACCTAATCTTTCAGGATGAAAGAGTGGGGTGGCCTCTTCCCCCTCCGTTTTATCAAAGCCATCCCATTGCTAGCTGGACTTAATTCATAAGGTTGCATCAAAGACAAGTCTGCACTGGGAAGTAGGACTGCTTTCTGTTAGGATTTGGGCATGTGTTTTTTTCTGGAGCTGGAAAGCCAAAGCTGCCACAGAAGACCGTGCAAGGTTGGTCTTGGGCCCCGAAGGCCTGTACTACTCAGGGTTCCCATCTGGGGTATTGTTATGGGTTGAATCGTGCCCCTAAAAATTATGCTGAAGTCTTAACCTCAAGTACCTCAGAATGTGACCATATTTGGAAATAGGGTCTTTGCAGATGTAATTAGTTAAGATGAGCTTATATTGGAGTAGGGTAGGCCCTTGACAGAATGTGACTGGTGTCCTTCTAAGAAGACTGAAGAGAACACCATGTGACAACAGGGGTGGTGATTGGCGTGCTGTTGCTGCAAGCCAAAGAATGCCAAGAATAGATGGCGAGCATCAGAAGCGAGGAAGCGGTCAGGAAAGATTGTGCCCCACAGGTTTCAGAGGGAGAAGGGTGCTGAGACAACTTGATTTTGGACTTCTAACTGCCAGAACTATGAGACAATAAGTTTCTGTTGTTTTAAGCCACCCAGTTTGAGGTAGTTTGTTATGGCCGCCCCAGGGCACTAATCAGGTAGTCAGTGAGAAGATATTTCATCTTCATTTTAAACATTCAGAAGCTGGAGCCCCCAGACTTCCTTATTTCTCCAGTACCAACAATTTAGTAGAAGACTCGGCCAGAGGTAGTGAGTTTATCAAAGGAATGAGAGAATGAATGAATGCGGCTCAGAGAAGGAGTGTGACTTGCACAGGGTCCCATGGCTGTTGGAGGCAGAGCCTGCTCTTGAACTTATCTCTGAGTGTTTAATCAACTGTTTGCTCTACTAGGACAATAACAATAGCTGTCAATCAGCTCCTTGGCTACGAGCCTGGGCTTTGCAGTCTCTAAGCTTCAGTTTCCTCACTTGTAGCTTTTTGCCTAGTCCAATAAATAAACTTTCAATAAATGTTAGCTGCTATTGTTGTTATTGTTATAATATTCTTATATCATAAGTTAAGTGATTTACATGTATTATTTAATTCTCAGGGCAGGCTTCGAGGTGTATCTTACTATGCCAGTTTTGTAGATGAGGAGGCTGAGGTGTAGAAAGGTTAAATACATTGCCCAAACACTGATTGGAAAATGGTTGTGCTGGCCATGCAGCCTCCTGTTGTCCCCCAGGGCTCAACTCTGTCCATCTTCATTTAGACTAAGCTTTCTGGGCCTCAGAATCAGCAATTAACCCTGCAGGATGGCCTCAGGCCATCAGTCTCCTGACTCAGTTATGCTGTCTGGCCAACCACAGACACTGTCTGAAAGTGTCAGCTTTCTTTGATCATTCTTTTTTATTCTTTGAAAATATCTCCCTTGCTAAAATATAATTTTCAACATGGTAAAATCACTATCTCATACAAATAGAACATAAATGGGTGTAAAAGATATTATTTTAACTTATTAATTAATGAGGGAACTAATAAGAGACTAAATGAGAATTTTTTATTTATAGAAATTTATATTCTCTTTCAGACAAAAATCCATATTGATTGTGATGAGCAGGAATTATTTGCATTGTCTTGAACAGGAAACATTTGCATTGCCATTCATTTTCTACAAGTTAAGTTTTATCCTTCACAGAGTAAAATAGCTTAGTCGATTAAAAGCAAAGGTCTATAGAATCGAATAAACCTTGGAACTTGAGACAATGTTCAGAGTTCAACTGAAAGAACACCCAGTAACGTCTTGGATAAAATTTCCTGATACTCTTTTTAATAAGTGCAATGCAAAGTATTTTTATCCATGAGGTATGTAGAACTCCTCACTAAGAAAGGGACAACTGCCCCAAAAGAAAAATGGGCAAAGGATGCTAAACATGAAGTTCACAAAATATTCATTGAAAATGAAAAGATGCTCAATCTCATTAGTAATCAAAGAAATGCAAATTAGAACTACAATGAGATACCATTTCATGCCCACCAGATAAAATTGGCAAAAATTTAGAAGTCAAGTATTAGCACGAATTTGGAGTACCAGGAATTCTCATATGCTGGTAGTAGGAATTTCAATTGATAATAACACTTTGAAGAGAAATTTGGCAATAGCTAGTAAAGCTGAAGACATGTATACCTACTATGACCAGAAAAATCTACTCAGGTACATTTCCCAGAGAAACTCTTGTACACATGCATAGGAGGACATGTACAAAAATGATCATGGCAGCCTTATTTGTAATGATAAATTACTGGAACTGAACTAAATGTCCATCATCAGGAGAATGGATAAATAAATTGTGGTTTATTTCTGTATTCATACAATGGGAAACTATCCAGCATTAAAATGAATGAAGTTGGGTTACATGTAACAGTATGGATAAATCTCAAAAACTATGTTGTGTGAAAGAAGCAAGTTGTGGAAGAATCAGTGCAACTTGTTAAAGCTTTAAAACATGCAAAGGCAGTATTACTGTTTTACAAGTACATATGTGATGCAAGTGTAAAAATATGAAAGGGAATGACATGCAAACTTCAGGACAGGGGTTTCCTTTGGCATGCAGGAAAGGGAATGAGATTAGGGAGGGTGACGTTAACTGTAACTGTAAATTTTTAATTTTTAATAAAAGTGAGGGATATGCAGATGTTTGTTATGCTGTTTTGAAACATTTTATATACCTGGCATAATAGTAATAACAATAACTTGTATAGTATTTCCCCATGCTTTAGAATAGAAAAAAATACCCCCTCCATTAGAAAATATTGCAGTTCTTCAAAGAACCTCTAAAAAACTTGATTAAAAAAAACAAATGCAAGGAGTTGGCCCTTTTGGAGAGTCATTCCAGTGTATGCATTCTTTGTTGGAATTTGGATCTTAATTTGGGTGCAGAGAAGGCCACTGAAAGGTTGTAAACTGAGGAATGATCTCATTTCTTGGCTTCCAAGGACTTTTGGGACTTGCCTCTTTCTCCCTTTTCCAACCTCATCTGTCTGTTCCAGCTTTGCTTTTTCTTCTAGTAACTTCACACTTCTGGTAGGCTCTGAGTTACACTATTCTACTTCATACCTCAGTGTAATCGCTCATGGCTTCCCATGCTTGGGACATCTTTCACTCCACTTTCTTTCTGGCTAACCCATGCTCTACCTTCCAGAGCCAGCAAAGGCAATGCTGTCCCTTAGGAAGTTTTCCTTGTCCCCTCCGAATGAGTCAAATTCACCTCTGAGCTCTCAGGGCTCTCTTTGATATCTGTGTCATAACCTTATTTAATTTTGCCTGTCCAGCCCCCAGCAAAGTGCCTGAGTAAAAATAGGTGTTCAGAAAGCAGAAGTTCTGTTTGAGCAAGAAGGTGTAAACTGGGTGTTTGTGCAATTCCCTCTCAGCACTACTGGCTCACATGGTCATAAAGGAACGTTTCAGTGTGAATTAGCTCCTATGAGCCTTTGTAAAACATGGTTAAAACCTGGGCAAATACACTCTTGGAAAGAGGTAGGAGTGAGGTAGGTGGAGGGGAGGAGTGGGGTTTAGAAGGAGATCACAGCGATGGGTCCAGAATGAAGAAAACTTCCAGCCGCCACTCAGCAAGTTGGGGACTGGTGGATGAGAACCCAATTTCTTCTTTCCAGGCCAGTGCTGTTTCTTTTGTTCCACATTCTGTGGCTTGAGAAAACAGCTGCTCTGTATCATCTTATTAAAATCTCTTCCAGTACTCGAAACAGGAAATGACTCTCCAGCTCTGAGGTAGTGAAACTGGGTCAGCTGCAGCAGGTGGCTTGGAAAAACCTAAGATAAGAGGCACTGGAGAACTGACAAGCCTCAGGAAAGCAATATTAAACTGGAACAGGGTCTAAGAAAGGTTTCTGTAGTTGAATCAAGTTAAAGTAAGTTTGGTTCCAAAGGTCTGGTGACCCTTCTAAATGTACTCACACATCTGGATATGGGACTGAATCCCAGTAGATGTCTTCCTGAGGATCATCGAGGGACAGACTTTTGCGCACAAAAGAAGGGAACGATGAATTATCACATAGATAGATGATACTGGCCAGGTGTTCCATTAGAAGACAGAATAAGACAGAGGCCATAAACAAGATAAGGCTTCCACAGCATCAAGAGAAATGGGGATGGTTGTACTTAATTATCTTTGAATCCCAGGGCCAACCAAAGGCCTGGAACACGGCAGGCTTTCACTGAGGTTTGCTGAGTGAATAGATGAGCTCTGGAGAAATCTCATGACTGGAAAAAGCCTCACCAGTCACGTCTCATATATCGGGGTTGGAAAAATGTTGGTGGCAAAATAAAAAAAAACACAAGACTTCCTGTAAGAGCTTTGGACAGCAAGCTGACCAGAAACATGCCGGGTCCATATCACCAGCTGGGTTAAAACCAAGGAAAGGCGAGGCAGCATTTTTAATGGTTAAGAATTAGGGGGTTTTGGGTTCTGATGGTGGCTTTCCAGAAGTGCCCTCTGGAGTTTGCTACCCCTCTTTTCCATAGAAATACTCCCAAACACACAACAAGACTTAAAGTTGCAACAGTCTGGAAGGAATGACTTCCATGAAATAACTCTCAGGTCTCTGGGAAGAATTTTCTCTGACCACAGCATCGATGGGATGAGGTTGAGAAATAACTTACTTTGACCTCAAAAATAGTACCATGGTGCAAGGCTGGAATGCCCACCTGTGTACCAGAATTTCTGGCCCCCCATTGCTTGGGAACAGCCTTCTAAAGTAGGGGGGCTCTTTCCCCGCTCTTCCCACAGTCCGTCGTGTCTCTCTTTTTCCATTCATTTGGTAATTATTACTCTCGATCACGTGCCATGCTGAAAAGCTAAGTCGGCAGTAGGAAGGGCTTTAGGGACACAGCACTCAGGGGAAAACTGTTCAATTGGGGTTAGATGTTTGAATTTTTATGAATTTTTCTCTTTGCATTATTTTCATTTAGCTACTGCAAGAGATACTATTATTTAATGTTTGTATCTAAACACAGAACAAAAGAAGATGGGTATCTGAGTATAATACCCAGTCTCCAAAGGAGATAGAACGGGATGGCTTCTTGATGCATAGTAGGTGCAATGGACTAAACTGTGTTTCTCCCAATTCATATGCTGAAGCCCTAACCCCCAACGTGATGGCTGTTGGAGATGAGGCCTTTGGGAAGTAATAGGGTCTTGATGAGGTCATGAGGGTGGGACCCTCGTGATGGGATTAGTGTCCTTAGAAGAGACACCAGAGAACTAGAGAACTTCCTTTCTCTCTCTCCACCATGTGAGGACACAAGAAGGCGGCCATCTGCAGGAGAGTAAGAGTCCTCATCAGAGAAGTGAATCAGCTGGTACCTTGGTCATGGACCTCCCAGCTTCTAGGACTGTGAGAAACAAATTCCTGTTGCTTCAGCCACACAGTCTGTGGTATTTTGTTATGGCAGCCTGAGCAGACTGAGGCTGTAGGAATCAAACTGCTCAAGGGCATGGTCAGTGTGGTCTTCAAGGGGGCTATTTCTCCAGGGGGAAGACTGACGACAGGGGATATTTGAATCATACAACTGCTGTTCTCTGTGGTTCTGATCCTCTGCTCATTAGGCATCATTCTAGAGGTGGATGAGAGGGAGGGAACAGAGCTGCCTAGCTCTTTAGCAGTTCCATTTCACTGTGATCAGGTCCGGGGTATTAGGGTTTATACATCAGTCTCATGGGCTTGGCCAGCGGAGGTCTTCTCCCATAAATTGGTACATCCACCAAGGGAATGGAAACCCCTGTGTGAGGCCTTCTGGGCTGTCAGTCTTCCCTTCTTGTTAGTGTCCTGACTACTTAAAAAAATGTGAGAGAACCATGCTGCGCTCACTTCTTCAGTTGCCATTCCAGTCCTCTAAACTTTTCTCTAGCTATATTCAAAGGCAGACTACACTCCAGCCAGTGATGGCAATGCTGGCAATGGCAACAAAAGGTAACTTTTATTGAATATTCCATGCTTGTCAATTAATTTTAAACAAACAGACAAACAAGCCTGGAGATCCCAGGGAAGACCCCAGGAGTTGATGTGTAATCATTTACATTTTGAACAATGGATGAGAAAAGAAAAATTCCAGGCAAAGGGAACAGCATAGGCAAAGGTTTGCAAGTTGGACCTGGCAAAGAGGATTCTGGGAACCCAGTTTGGCAAGGCTGAGGCAAAATAGAGCACCAGCCCTGGCAAGAGGTGGGAGCAGACAGTTGCTTTTGCTGGAAAGGTTATGGATAGGGTGCTCAGGGAGGGAGCTGGCAAGGTTCAGTTGTGTCAGAAGCACCATCTTCCACATCCCACAGTTCTGCCAGGCTTTCTGGACATCTACCCTCCCACAGATGTGTTTGTCACTTGATTCTCTGGTGGGACCAGGAAATGGTTGAGCCCAATGGAACTGGCCTTTGATTAAAGCAAGAAAATCTCACTCCTGGCATGGGTTAAAAAAGAGGTGATGAGGTGCGGTGAACGGGAAAAGGTGAGAAAAATAAGAGTTGTTGAGTGCCAATATAAGCTAAGCATTATTCATATTGTGTCACGTGATCCTTGGAACCTCAGCAGTTTGAATCCCTACTTATATATGGGAAGGTTTAGAGAAGTTAAGGGCTTCTTGCTCAAGGGAGGAAGTGGTAGACACTGAATTTGAGCCAGGATTTGTCTCTCTCAATTGTTTCGGGCTGTTTGATTCTTTAGGAGGTCTTAGTTGACTTTCTTATTTGGTAAAACAGTGCGCTATGTGGGTGCAGGTGAGTAACTTAACCTCTATGAGCCTCAGTTTCTGGATCTGTAGATCTGTTTTCTTGTAGGTTGGGCCCATTCACCCCTATTCTTCCCTTTGGAATCTTACAGAAATCTATTTTTTTTTTTACCCACGACAATCCTTTAAAAATGTGAAAATAATCTGCTTTCTCTGAATAGTTTCATTTTCAGGCTAAACATTCTTCTCTCAATTGCTTATTTTCCCCTTGCTTTTTGATTCTTTGCAGTCAATCATGTAGTTGCCCCCCCCCCCAAAAAAAGCTAATGATGCCTCAGGTTGCATTAAAAGAAGTATAGTACCTGAATTAAAGGAGGGAAAATTTTTCCTCTGGTTAGAGCACCTCTAGAATCAAAGATTGAGCTCTGAGACCATGACGTAAAAGTGTGTATTAGAAAAGGGTCTGAAACTGGTCTTGTTGGCAGAGGAAAGGAGAAGTAAAATGGGCTTCTCTTTATTCCTTTAAAGCCAACACTGCAAGCTTTCTCCAGAGTCCCCTTCAGCACTATATTCTGAGAGGGCACATTAAATCTTACACTGCAAACCTGGGCAGCTTCAAGGCTGTATAGGGATACAGGGGCTGCGGAAATATGTGGTGAGGGTGGTGGGGGGAGGACCCTAAATCCTGACCAAAAATCAGAGCCTCCCATGAGCTCGCCTTCAACTCTTGGCAGCAGGTCTTTTTTTTTCCTTTTCTTTTTAGCTGAGCTATCCTGCCACCTGTTGGCAGCTCAGCGGCTGCTCAGCTTGGGCCAGGACTTGAACTGCTGTTGCTCAGAGCTCAAACTCTTGAGCGAGCTCTTAACCAACTGAGCCACTCGGCCGGCCCTGGGCAGCAGGTCTTTTAGCTGGAGAATGGGTTGATGAAGGCATATCAAACAACCACTGGGGTGTGGACCAGTTTCTGTTATTAGCTGATTAGGGCCTTGAGCAAAGCCTTTTTTTCTTTTCTGGACTTCTGTGTCTTCATTTGTCAAATGAAAGTGTTGGATTGGAATCTGAGAAGGCCAGCTGATTTCATCACATCAACATGTCAGTTGCATGATGCATCATGTTGAAAAGAAGTATGAGACTATGGCTGGGCTCAACAATAAAGAGCTTTGTGAATGATTAGTATTATTAGGACAGCAAGTGACAGAAACCCAAATTGATCTACTATAAATAAAACGAGAATGTATTGGCTCATTATCAGGGGTGCCTACAGGAAGAGCTGCCTTCAGGCACAGCTAGAGTCAAGGGCACACATAATGTTGTTAGGGCTTTTCTTGCCTCATCCCTTGGTTCTGTCTGACTTTGGTGGGCTTCCATTTCCATATAGGCTCTTTTTATTGGGTGGGTAATAGGGCTGCTGGCAGTCCCAGACAACTCATATGCTTCTATCTTAGCCACTTTAAGAGAAAGAGACCATTTTTTTAGTTAACTTTGGTAGATAGGTCCTGGGTGGCATCTGATTGGCTAAGTTTGGGTAATTTGCCCATGTCTGAACCAATCAGTATGGCCGAGAGAGGATGTTTATTTATTTATTTTTTTTTAAAAGATTTTTATTGGGGAATTGGGGGGATGGGAACAGTGCTGGGGAATTGGGGAAAGGGGAACAGACAAGTTGCTGTCGTTTTGTTCTTCAGTCTAGTTGTGGAGGACGTTGCTTCACTGGCCCAAGTTGGCACCATCATTGCGCTCTTCTCTGGCGAGGCAGATCAGTCGCCGGCTTCTGGACGGCCGCTCACTGCGGCTGCTGGCCGCTCACGCTGGCTGCTGGCCGCTCACGCTGGCTGCTGGCTACACACTGTAGCCCATGGCAACCCACTGCAGCAGGGGCTGCAGCCTATGCCGTTGCCAGCGACTCATGGCAGCCCAGCTCCAGGTTGAGCTGTTGTTCAGCACCTTAGCTGTAGAGGGCAGTGTCACTGGCCCTCATATGTGGGATCCGAACCGGGGCCCTCTGGCATCCCAAGCGAGTTCTTAACCATCGCGCCACTCAGCCGGCCCCGAGAGAGGATGTTTTGATTGGATAGTCCTGGGTCACATGCCTTCAGTCTTGTGGCTCAGGGATGGAGCACTGTGATTAGCCCCACCTAGACCTCATAGAATGAGGAAGTCTTTCTTTCAAAGAAAATCAAGGAGCTCTTCTCAACAGAAGGGGCTGGGAAAGCCATTTGGGCAGAATAAACGCTGTAGCTAGGTACTAACACGAGCTTTGTGTGTGGGAAGCAGATTGGCATTATACAGGCCACTCATTCTCCATCACAGGATGAGATAAGGCCCTTACAACTCTTAGATTCTATTCTTATGAGTAAATAGATCACAATAAGTGGCACTGCACTGAAATTCAAGAGGCTATGCATTGTATTGGGTTGTCAGAAAAGTCATGACGCATTTTTGCACCGAAAAACATAGAAAAAATACGTCATGACTTTTCTGACTACCCAGTACTTCCAGCATGACTAATACCAATCACATGAATGGCAAGAGTGGCCAATGCTCTTCTCTATTCTTGGCCTCAGTTTACTCTTTTTTTCAAAGTGAAGGGATGGATCTTGTCACCAGATGTCCTCTCAAAGTACCCTTCCTCACTGACATTCCCATCCCTTTCAGCAAGAGCCCCCTGGAATTTCACCCCACCCGTCCCTGAGCCAAGCCTGGGCAGGGCCAGCAGGACTTAGCACCTGTGTCTATTTGGAGGAGGCTGCCTCTGAGTCTATCGGCTTGCTGCCTTAGGCCAGCACACGTCTGGGGTGAGCTCCCTGAGTCCCAGCCTGCTCCTATCCTTGCCGTGTTGGTTCCCTCTGCTAGTTGGATACCAACTTTGTTTTTATCTGTCTTTATTGAAAGAACAATTCATCCCACAGATTCAAACTGATAGCATGCTTTAATAACCTCCTGGACCTGAAGTTAATGAAGCCATGCCCTCCTTCCCATGAAACTTTCAGGCAAATCACTCTGAATGGCCACCCCAAAGAAGCACATTTGCAAACAGCACAGGGAGAAGGACTCTTCTGGGTTCCAGGCCAGTCCAGGCTGATTTCTTTGTTTCAAGCCTCACTCTCTCCTTCATTCCATTACTTGATCAGATTTTTTCGCTCATTTCAATCGTTCCCCAGTTGCTGCTGGATGATTTACCGAGTGACATCTATGTCCCGGCTCCTCATTTTTCTGAAGAATGAGGTTTTGATGAGTAAACAACAATTGCAGCTTGTTTTCTCCAGTCCCATGGGACTTGGGGTTATTGGAGTTTAGCGGTGCACAAAAGACGATATAAACACTCTGGATTTATAGCCATGATTGGCGGTGTTTGCTTTGTTAGCTCATAGCACGTGCCGGGCGTAACAGCCTGATTTGGGTTTGGGCAGAGGAGCCTGGGCTGCCTCACCCCAGACACCTGTATTAGAGAAAGTTCAACTGGAGAGGGAGGTGGTTACTCATCCTCCTGGCTCAGCACACAGTGACTTCACTGCTGGGAAATCGGCCCCCAGGTCCCAGCCAAAGCACGGGGAAGGAAAGCAATCAATATTTCAGTCACTGCCGAGGCTGCCAGCAGGAGAAGACAAGGAAGCGAGGGGAACAGACATTTTCTGCATGCCTAACTCTGAACATTATGACAATTTTACAATGTCATAGGAAAGCCACAAATATCCTGATTCTACTGAAGAGACGGAAACTGAGGCCAGAGGAGTGAGGCCCTGGTGTGAAGATACACAGCCGGTAGAGATCAGACTTCTGTCTCTGGTCATCTCCCAGGGCTGCACCTAAAACTCAGAGGGCAGATGGGGCACCAGGCTGAAAGAGGAGAGAGCATGCAGATCATCCAGGTGCCAGTCTGGAACCACCGCTGGCTCTGAAGGCCATCAGCTC
Source organism: Hipposideros armiger (assembly GCF_001890085.2). Taxonomy (NCBI): domain Eukaryota; kingdom Metazoa; phylum Chordata; class Mammalia; order Chiroptera; family Hipposideridae; genus Hipposideros; species Hipposideros armiger. The sequence goes on from NW_017731997.1 coordinate 505,801, forward strand.
AATTCCTGGATTTTGTTAATCATCTGTAAACGGGAACAATTAGGCATCCTGAGAATCAGGCCGGGTGGGAGGGTGGGAGTAGAAGGGAGACTTGCCAGGTTGCTTGGTGCCTCTGGTCCACCGCAGGCAGCAAGACTTCTTCAGCCAACCCAGAGGGGCTTGCTCTTCTATCTTCACACCAACAGGAGGCAGCAGAGAGCAGTAAACTAGCTGGACAGTCTTCACTAGTCAGAAAAGCCCTCTTTTGTTCCCCTTGGTTTTGTGAGTTGGGCAAATTCATTCACTTCTCTGGGCTGCGGTTTCCTCATCTAACTGGGGATGATAATCCCCGCCTCACAAAAATTCCTCACGTGGTTTTGAGACCATCGGAGGTTGTGGTTTTAAGTCAATTTGTCAATCAAATATGGGCTCACTTGAGTTTCAGTGTCTCCTCGTGTATTGTCTTTTATGCAAATTTTCTTTAAATCCTCTGTAGAAGTAGGTGGGCTATGAAAAAGCAAATACAACTAAAAGAGATGATTGTTAAATTTTACCTGATAGTCATTCTAGCACATTTTTTCTTTCATCTTGGAATTATCAAAACATTTTTGGAAACATACTTGGATTGCGAGTGATATTCATTCACTTGAGAAATATCTAATAATTATCTTCTATGTGCAAAGACACTTTAGGCACAATTCCTGCCCTCAAAGAGGGGACGGAATTACATTCAAGTGGGGGATGTAGGCTTTGACTGCTTGAGTTTAAACATGTGAGTGTACCATTAAATTATTTAATTTTAATTATGGTAAGTGCTAAGAAAGAAAGACTGACTACCTCACGGACATAGGATAGAGGGACCTAACCCAGATTGGGAAGACTGGAGAAATGTGATGTTTGAAATGAAATCTGAAAAATGTGTGGGGGTTAGGTAGGAGAAGTGGAAGAGGAAAAACAATTCCAGGCATTGGGAATAGCAGGTGCAAAGGCTCTGAGGTGCAAGGGTAACAAGGAAAGTCAGTGTACATAGACATAGAATGGTCATTGCTTTTCTATCTATGAGAAAAAACAATCACTGAAATATTAGGTAGATTGAAAATACAGAATTTCATTTTTTAGTACTCATTGTAAACCAAAATCAACAAGGTCAGCTTTAGATCATAAAAGTGTATTTGGTGTAGGACCGGCCAAGTGACTCGTTGGTTAAGAGTTGGCTTGGGAGTGCGAGCTCTGAGCAGTAGGGCCGCAGGTTCAGATCTCACATGGGCCAGTGACACTGCGCCCTCTACAGCTAAGATGGTGAACAATAGCTCGACCTGGAGCTGGGCTTCCATGAGTCACTGGCGATGGCGTAGGCTGCAGACCCTGCTGCAGTGGGCTGCCATGAGTGGCTGACAGCTGGCGTGAGCTGCCGTGAGCTACCGTCAGCCGCCGTCCAATGGCTGGCGACCGATCTGCCTCAGCCGGGAAGAGCGCAATGATCACAATACCAACATGGGCCAGTGAAGTGACATCCTCTACAACTAGACTGAAGAACAAAAGAACAGCAACTTCTCTGTTCCTCTCCCCCATTCCCCAATTAAAAAAAAAGTCTTAAAAATATATTTGGTGTAATTTTTGATGCTCATGTAATGATAATATTTGGCATAAGGATAATGAGATAGTGAAAAAAATCATTTTCAGGAATAATTATTTGAGGGCTATGCCCTCAAAATTGAGTTTTCCTCTTTAATTTTTCATTCTGCCCGTTGATGTCTGACCTTGACATCATCAAGGGTGCTGCACTGCTTCGTGACCTAGTCCCAATGTATTTTTCTAGACTTGTTTCCATTGCCCGCTCTCCTCCATTGCTCTCTGTTCTGCATAGCCAGGCTCCTCGCTGTTCCTCATAAGCCCTGCTTCTCCCTGGTCTGCACCTGGCTCTGACCAGTCTCCTAGCTCACTTGTCTCTCTCCTCCCTCCTGAGTAAAACCTCAGTCATCCCCCAGACCCAGGGAAAATGCTGCCTCCTCGGAAAGCCAAGGCGGAATGCCTGCCCCACCATGATGTTCCCTGAGCACACTCCATGTGGCCAATTTATTACAACAAGCACAAGCTCTGCCTCCCATCAGGGTCATTGCTGTCAGTGCCTGTCTCTTATCAGACTGTGAGTTCTTTCAGGGTGCAGACAGTGCGGTGCAGAGCACACTGTCACGCATGCCACATTAAGTAGGTGCTTCATCCCAATTGAATTTGATAGATGACTAGGAAATATTCCTCTAAAGTTCTAGAGTTGATAAGGAATTTTTGCCAAGGGACATTTTTCACTTAAAAATAAGATTGCTTGTTTTATTTGTGGTAGAAAATGTGGGCCATAATCTAGATGTCTATGATAGGGGTTTGTTTACATAAATTAAGAAAATGTATATGATGGAATACTATGCAACCATTAAACATGATGTACAAACACACTTATTGATATAGAAAGATGTCTACAATATATTGACAAGTATATAAGGCGGTTATAAGATTATATGTATGCTATATCCCTCTTAATGTGCAACAGTGGTGGCAGGTGAATGTAGGTGACTCTATCTCTTCTTCCCTTCAGGTGACTTGATGCATAGAGCATGCCTGGAGAAGTCCACCAGGGGTGGGCCTGGGAGTGGGAGGTTACAGAGGAGACTTTGAAGTCACTGGGGTGTGCCTCATCGTGGGGGAAGGAACCCGAGGATCATTCTCAGAAGATTAGGGGCAGAGTCATGGTTCCAGATATAGGATTGGTCTCTTACTTGTGCCTGATCTGAGTATTGGAGGATTCCTTCCCCCTAGGGATGGGAAGGACTGTGTATTTAAATTCTGTAGGAGCCCATTAGAAGAGCAGAGATGGGGAAGGAATTTCTCCTGTGAGGAAGCAGGAGCACCCACATGGCCCAGGGAAGTAGAAGTGGTTGAGAGTCAGGAGTGACAGAGCAGAATTGTCCCAGGGGAGCTAGGGTGGTCCAAGGCAGCTGAGCTCGAAGGCAGCCGGAGCTGGGGGGCCAGCTGGATAGGCGGACCTGGGGCCGTGGCCTGGGAGGAGCCACAGGATAACTTGGAGGTGATTCGTGACAAGCATAGGCAAAGACTTGAACTGTTGGGAGTGTGTGTATTTGGGACCCCCTAAAAATGTACAGGGATATTGGGGGTGGTGGTGAGGAATCTTGAAAAATGTACTAGGGATCCTGGTGACAGGCAGGTAGAAGCCATCAAGTCAGTCAGCAGTGTAACCATACATCAGGCCTCAGTTGAGTCCACCACCTGGTGAGACCTGGAGGATATTTGTTTAATAAACTGTATAAGTACAAAGAAAAGCCTGGAACAATAGCCTTCAAGCTGTTAATAATCGCTGTCTCTGGGTGGATGGATGAGTATTTTTTATTTTCTTGTTTTTGGTATATCTCTGCATTTTCTGATTTTTTTGAAAAGAACATGTGTTGCTCTTACCATAAGAAAAAAACAATAAAAGTTGTTTATAAAAAAATCAAATTACAGAACACATTTTGCCTGAGGACATGCTTGGGAGCACAGCCATTTTAAACTAGGTGGTCACCAGAGGACAAACTGTTACAGCCAACCCACAGTTCCCTCCTCTCACTCTCATAGTCGGAGAATTCACCCTGAGCGTGGGTAAAGCCCCCTGTACTGTGCTTGCACAGTTGGCTATACCACGTATGCAGCGGTCGTTAACCACGTACGCTCACTTTCTGCGTAGTCCAGCCAGCATCCGTCTCACTACCACCTTCCAGAAGGAATCACTGTTGCTCTCCTCTGTCTGGTTTGGCTCTGCCCAGTTCCTGAACCTTGTCTGACCAGAATAGGGAGTACAAGGATTGGTGGGGGCTGGTATAAGCCATGTGGCCACGTGGAAGAGCAGGGTTGAGGCCTGGGGAGCCAAATGCTGGAGAAGTCGCTGTTTTTACTATCACCCTCAGCACATTATCACTTATCCTTGCTTCTTTATATTTATTCCTCCATTTCCTGTTGGAACTCAAGGCTTTCTTTGAGTCCCAGCTTTCTTGGCAAGGGTCCTGCCAGCCTACCAAGGTCTTGCAGCCCTGTCCATCCTGGGTCATCTCCCTGGTACCCTCCGACCATGGGGTAACCATGTTGCCTGGGAGTTGTTGCTATCATGTGTATAACTCAAGTGTCCCTTGTACTTGAATTCTTATCACTGTGCTTGGACCACTAGATTAGCCCCTGCCCATCCTGACACTTGCTGCATTCTACTTTGATTTTGTCACATCGTAGACAAGGTCAAGTGGACAGGACACTCCTAGCTTTGGCCCAGAAAGCTCTATGAGATCTGTTCCCTGCTTGCCTCCCCAAGCTCACCCAGTACCACTTTTCTTCTCATTTCCTGCACTTGAGAAAAGTTGGCCTTCTTATTGTTTCTCGAACCTGCAAAGCTTGTTTTTAATCCAGGGCTTTTGCATTGACCTAATGTTCCCTCTGCCTGTGTCTCTTTGCCTGGTGGTTCTTTTCCATGATTAGATCTCAGTTCAAAGTCACCACTACAGAGAGACCTTCCCTGAGCACTGGAAGGATGCCCATCCAGGCTCTCTCTCAACTAGGGATGGGCAACCTTTTTCTGCACAGGGCTGGATGGTAAATATTTTAGGCTTTGTGGGGCACAAACCGTCTCTGTTGCATAGTCTCCTTTGTTTCCTTTATAACCCTTTATAAATGTATAAACTGTTCTTAGCTTGCAGTTCCACGCCAAGACAGAATGTGGGTGAGATCAGCCCTGGGCTGTATTTTAGTAACTTTTGCTCTAAATCATCTCTCTGTTTTATTTGCTTCATAATTTTTCACCATCTGGAATTATCTTGTACATTTATGAACTTGATACTGTTGGTTTCTCCCACGAAAGAGTGGGAAATGTGTCTGACTCATAGCTCTGGTGTCTGGTACAGTGCCTGGCACATAGTAGGCCTTCAATACATCTTCATTGAGTGAATTAATAAATGAATGAATACATGAATGAATAGGTTTCATAGGCCAATGAATTTGGGTCTGAATCCATGTCTGCCTTTTAGTAACTGTGTAAATTTAGGCAAACCATTAAACATTCTAATTCTCGATTTTATCCTTGGTAAAAAGATGGTAACAAAAGCCCCCTTGCTGCATTGTTGGGGTGATGAGTGGAGAGAACACTGACAGAGCACCCAGCCAGGAGCAAGCTCTCATTAAACATTAGCTCACCTTTGCTTGGCTCCTTTGGCAGGCCTTCCCCAGTAGGAACAGCATCTCGGACACATTCTGTGCTCAGGCCCCAGTCTGCACAGTCCCTCCTCCTTCATCTTCCCCTTGGTCCCAGAGTGCCTTGTGGCAGAGCCACTCCAAGGATGACAGATCTCTTGGAGCAGCAAACAGAGCGTCTATAGCAGAGACAGCTGCATGGAGCTGGGATGAAGGCCATTGGGGTGATTGATGGAAGCTGAGAGAACAGAGCTGTCCCTGTGGGTATGCAGATCCCCTTGGATTCAGAGGCTGGCCCCCACCCCTCTGCATTCCTGGCCAGGCATGGCTCCAGCTTTGTCATTTCCTTGATTCTTAGGAGAAAGATGGGAGGAGACAGTGCAGCCAATGTGAAGCTTCCATCCTCCCTCCACCCCCCAAGCAGGGCTTCTTGCCTTCTGAGCTCCTAGGAACTAGAATAAGATCCCGAAAGTGTGTGTACTGCCCAGCTCCCTCCACACAAAGGGAGGGTCTAGGAGGAACCCCAAAACCCTGGAATGTCAGAGCTGAAGGGAGCTGCGGGAACCCTTGTGAAGCCCTCTGATGGCCTCTCAGCTTCTCCCTGCTTTCTCTCTACCACTTTCCCATCCAGCCTGATTTGCTTTATCCTAGTAGGTCTGGCCTCTCTGCAGCTGCGATGGTCCCTTTAGTCCAGTCTCTTCGCATTGATCAGGCCAGTCCATGCTTTCAAGTCCTTACTCTTTGATGGATCCTCACAGCCTCTTGATGAAGTCTAAATCCTTGGCCTTTCTGTGATGCTGTCCATAATCTGGGACCTATCTACCTTTACTGCCCACCTGTCACTCACCTCCCTCCACTGTCCTATTGCTCTTTCCTGGGATCCTATTTGTTACAGTCTTCATGCCCGGCTGGATCAAACACCCCCCTCTCCTGTAAGATTGTCCTGACCTTCTCTCCGTTCCCTCCTCCAACATGGCACAGCACTCTCACCAGGCCTCTGGAGCAGATCTGTTGAGGCTTAGCTTTATATCACATTATCATTAGATAACACGCATCAGCTGTTTATCATGCACCAGTCCTCACACTGCTTTCAGTGCTTTAAGTACTAACTTGGTGGCTCACAACCACGTTCCAAGGTGGGTGATTATGATACTACCTTATAGATTAAAAAAAACAAAAGAACAAAAACATGAGGGACCATGATGCAACTTGCCCAAAGTCACACAGCTGGTGAGTGGTGGAGCTTGGACTTGGACCCAGAGTCTAACTACAGAGGCCACACCTAACGTTTTGAGGTCATGGAGCTGAGCCAGGCATGACTCCTACCCACGAGAGATCCCAGTCAGTGACAGCAGTAACAAGACTGCTGTATAACATTGTGGTCAGCACACAGCCTGGCCCCAAACACGGGCTAGATACCCGCTTAATGCACATAATGAACAAATGAGGGATTACGACTACTGTTCAGACAACCCTGTGCACCCAGGAGTAAAGCAGGTCCCAGAGGGGAAACAAGACATTAAAGTCACATGACATGCTCATTCTAGGGCCCAAGTGACTCTTTTCCTCATCTTGGAGAACTATGTTCCAGGGCTAGAAGTATATCCTGCTTCTGAGATAGGCATGCCATTGGCAGTGCCCCAAATTCATGCATGCTCAGTCCTTTCCTGCTCCATCAGTGGCACCAGGGGCCGGATGCTGCTTCTTCATAGTCCTCACAAAGGTGATTGACAATGTCTGCTGATCAGGTTGGTCCCTGGGGGCCTCTCTGTAAGCTAGCATGCGTGTGGTATCCAGAGTCGAAAATGTTTTTATGTGCTGTAGATTCCATGTGAGTATCTTTTATAATGGATCATACGTGGATCTCCGAAGTGCAAACCTGCTAAATGCTCCCTCCCTCTCAAGAACCTTCAGTGGCTCCCCAGTGCCTCCTAAATTGAGTGCAACTCATCTTTACTTTCAAGACCTTTCCTAATCTGGCTGCTGCTTATCTTCCCATTGTACCCATCAATACTCTTGACATCACAGTCAACTGAGATTACCTGCTGGAGGATGCAGTAGGGTAAGGTTATAAGGAACACAGACCTCGCAGCTCTACTCCTGCATCACATGTCAGTCTTACCTGCTTACCTGTGTGACCTTGGACTCATTACTCCAAAACCTAAGCTGTTTCTCGGACAATGTACTGCCGCTCTGATCTTCTATAGATGCCCCACAAATGGTAGAGAGATATGAAGAGGGTCACAGTTTGTTGGGGGAAGGGTGGGAGAGAGAGAACCTTGGTGCTGGGACGTATTAGGGTCTTTGAAACTTAGCCCTCTTTCCCCTTCTTTCCTCCTGCCATGTTTCGGATTCTGTTCAATGAATTCTGTTTAGGTGACTTACAAGTGTCTGCTAAGAGGTCCAGAGGCAGTTTGTTTAGGTGGAATCAAAGTTCTGTTCATGAGAGTCACGGCTTCCATTTCAGTGGTTCGTAGGGACTCCTGGTCAGAGGACACCCTCTCTCCTGGTCAGCTCAGGGTGCTGAGAGCCTTTGGGGGTCCACGGTCAAACCCACCACAGCTATAGTCCCTGCCTACAGGAAGGCTTACAGGGGAGGGCTGTGGGGCTCCCAGGAGGTATGCCATGGTCTCTTAGTGAATATAATTTTCATGGGACAGATGTGTTCTGCTGGCGGAAAAAGAAATAATAACTGTGCTAGGACCCCCCACTTCCATGGTTGGAGGATCGCCAGCACTAAATCAACAGCTTTCTTTCGAGTGTGTACATACATTCTTCCAGCCTGGTCAGTGGTTGAGGGCCACCCTGGGTCCATGCAGAAATGTCTGCTTGCGTAAAAGTGTGTGAATGTGACTGTGTGTGTGTGTGTGTGTGTGTGTGTGTGTGTGTGTGTGTGTGTGAGATAGAGTGGAATGACCAAACGCTGACTGACCTCAGGCCCAATTACAAAAATGCCTCCTCCTTCAGGAAGCTTTCCCAGATCCCTGAGCTGGAAGTAAATATACTCCTTTGGTACTTATGGCTTTCCACCCAGTGTTCTAGGAGGCCTTGCAAAGTGTGAAACCAACGCAGACTGGAGAAATGCTGCACAGTATTTGAATCCCAGCATCCTTATTTAAGAGCTGATGATCTCGGGCCTCAGTTTGCTTACTTTAGCAGAGGAATAACAATATCCACCTGTTAGGGGCGTCCTGGGGACTTAATGAAATAACACATGTACCTGGCAGAAAGAAGGCCCTCAATAAAAGTGAGATTCCCTCATCTTTACTGTTGCTATAGCTTTGTGAGGGCAGCACCCAGATCCTTCTCCCATCACCCCTAGCTGTGTTGGGCTCTAGCACTTCCTCTGGGAAGAAAATGAGAACATATAAACACTTGGGGGAATGGTCCGCTTTACACATTGTAGGGATCAAGAAAGGTTTGGTGCCATAATGAAAAGTCAGGTGATAGACTTGATAAACTTGGTTGTGTATTCATTCGTTTTTCATTATACAATGAATACGTTAATAGCTCAAGTGACTTGACTGTTGATCAATACAAAAATCCCAGAATGATAGGACTAGTAAAAAGTCACAGATCACGTGGTTGCTACGTAGAGAGGGGTAGTGACTTTTTTAAAGACACAGCCATGTACCGGCCAAGCTGAGCTTTCAATTGAGGCCTCCTGATTTTTTAGATCACTGCTAAGCACCACTTACCTCCATCAACTTTGCATTTTTTTGAGCAGGCCTGGGTGACAGAGTCCTGGTTCTTTTGGTCACTTTCTGCTTTGGGAATGACACACTTCAGGCTCCCTCCCACTCCGTGCCCCATGACTGATGTGTGGGTGGAAGGCGCCATGTTTACTTTCTTTCCTCAATTTCCCCTGTGATGGAAGAATAAAGAATTCTTTGGTGTCTGGTAGCCCATACCCGCCCGACTCCCCCACGAACATGAAAGAGTGCAGGCAGCCGCTTTCACTTCTAATTTGTCTCCAATGGAATAATCCAGAAGGTGGTTTCAGGGGTTTCCTGGAGACAGAAACGCTACCTGCCCTGTGGCCTGGGCCTGAAGGGGAACTTTCATGAAACAGGCCCCAGGTATTTGATGTCGCCTGGATAGAATAATGAAACACTTCTTACAGGCAATTTATGAGCCTGAAAAACAGGCAGCTGACTTTCAAAGGCAGCCGCCAAAGTGTCAGCAGGCTTCTCTCAAGGTCAAGGCGGAGATGAAAACTTGCCTGAGGCTAAATGAGGGGAGGCTTGAATTTGGGCCTGTGTGTGATGGATTTCATTCCAAGCTGTTGGCACCCTTTGCCACACCCTTCTCCTGCATTATTAAAAAAAAGACCATTGGACTTCAAATTATAGGCCTGGGTATGAATTCTGACTGAAACACTTACCTGCTGTGTGATCTTGGGAAATCACTTGACCTCTCTGAGCAGCAGTATTCTCAGAATTAAAATTGAAATAATACCTTCACCCCCAATAACTAGTATGCAGATTAAATGTGTGAATGCCAGCCATAGAATAGGAAGTCAAAGCTTTTTTTTTCTTCTTCTTTTTATAATTTTATTGTTTTAACTATACGCTATAAGTCAGGGGACCTGGAGCCTAGCACTGATCCTATCAAAAAACTTTCTGTGGCCCTTGATCAAGTCATTTTTTTCTTTCTAGGCTTTCTCATATCTAGTAATAACAATTTACTGGAGGCTTATGTGCTAAGAACTATGAAAAATGCTTTATCCCTCCCTTATTCCCTCCCTCCCTTCTTTCCTTCAGTTCGTCCTTCCTAACAAATACTGGTGGTGCCAAAAAAAATGTACACATTTTAAGAGATGTTATCTATGTATTACTTTTCGAAGTCGAATTGAATTATGGTAGGAATGTGTAGTATGATGTTGGCTCAAAAGATGGTGTTAATCAAATGAATGCTAGCGTCATTCATTGTATTACATTTTTAATGCAGTTTTTTTCTTTCTTAAAATGTGTATACATTATTTTGGCACCCTCAGTATATATCCATCACCTGTGATGGGCTAGGCACTGTTCTAGGCACCAAGATCTGTCAATGAACAGAATGGACACAATTCGATGCCTCTGCACTTGTATTCAATCAGGAAATAAAATAAGTACCGTATTTCCCCATGTATAAGACGCACCCTTTTACGAAAAATTTGGGGTCTAAAAACTGGGTGCGTCTTATACAGTGCTCGTAGATTCTTTTACTTGCATTTCCTGCTTTTTCGCGCTTGTTGTCTTTGTGCTCATTGTTTCTCACTTGTTACCGGTATATTACGGTAGGTTGTGCTTTGCCACGTTCTGCCCAGAAATGGCTCACAAAAGATTTTCTTACAGTGCTGAATTCAAGTTAAAAGTGATCCAGTTTGCAAAAGTGAATGGAAATCGTGCCGCTGAACGTAAGTTTGGTCTTTCTCCAACTGAGAAAACAATCTGAGACTGGCTATGGGTTGGGAGTTTTGACAGTGAAGAGGAGTTGTATGAATTTTATGATGAATAAAACTTGAGTTCAATAACTTTATGTAATACA
>NW_017731997.1:518041-541857 GCF_001890085.2 Hipposideros armiger
GTAGTTTTTTTCTTTCTACGTCAGAGAAGGATAAGGAAGGTCAAAATAAAGCTGGCAATACCTCCCAGGCCAGAATGGCCCAATACCCACAGTGCTGCTCATTCATCGGAATAGCTCTTCGTGGTCCTTGGGGCCACACAACACATCGTTCATCGTTATCCATAACTATTCTTCAGAAACATGAAGGCACATCTCCAGGTCTCCCAATTGTGCTTTTTCTTTAAGGTTCAGTGTAAAAGTTCCCTCCTGTAAGAAGTCTTTCCAGATCCCTCTAGTAACCTGAACTCCTACATTATTTAATATGAATATTCATTATGCAGTTTGCTGCTAGTAAACAGAAAGTGCCGTGTGTTAGTGGAAAGTGTCCTGGACATGGAAATAAGAGATCTAGGCTTTTAAAATTTCTTTCATCATCATCATCATCATCATCATCATCATCATCATCATCATCATCATCAGATTATGATGCTTTTTAAAATTATTAAGCCCAGATATTGTCTGGAGTCTTTAACATCCTAAGATATCAGATCAAACCATTATTTCTCAGCCTGTGGATAGCTAATATCTTTTTAAGGTTCTAAAAATGTTCAAGGGGGCTGAGGTTTCCATGATCATTTGTACTTTAGGTTTCTATGTGAGTGTATGCTCTCTCTGTTCTGTAATGTCTAGACCTAGGCATGAAACTCAAGCTCTTGCTTGATATCCATAAAGGAAACTCACTTGCACAAAGCTTTCATAAATGTAGATTTCACTAAAGACTTGGCTGTCACTCAGCACAAACAGCAAACAACTTTATATCAATACACGTATAACCATTCCACCTTTCTTATTTTTTTCTTTCTGTAGTGTATTAGTCGGCTTGGGCTGTCTTAAACTATCACAGACTGGGGATGCTTAAACAGGTATTTATTTCCTCATAGGTCTAGAGGCTGGAAGTTCAAGACCAAGGTGCTGTCAATGTTGGCTTCTGATGCAATCTCTCTTCTTGGCTTGTAGACAGCTATCTTTTTTGCTGTGTCTTCACATGAACTCTTCACTGTGCAGGTATGGAGAAAGAGAGAGAATTCTAGTGTCTCTTCCTCTTATAAGGACACTGGTCCTATTAGGATCATTCTGATGACCTCATTTAGCCTTAATTACCTCCCTAAGGTACTATCTCCCAATAAAGTCACATTGGACATTAAGACTTCAACACGTATATTTGATGAGGGGAACACAATTCAGTCTATAATACATAATATGTTTTTTATGCTTATATTTTCAACATATTTGTCTTTTAATTTAAAGTGTATTCTTGAATCTTGCTTTTTTTATCTAGTCTGTCATTCTTTTTTTTTTCCCTTTTTTTAGTTGGGGAGCTTTCATCCTTTTACATTTAATAAGATAATCAGTGTGGTTGGGCTTAAGTCTATTATCTTGCTATTTTTGTTGTTGTTGTTGTTGGTGTTGTTCCTCTAATGGTCCTTTTGTTTTCTAATTATATACATTATTGGAATTCCATTTTATTTCCTCTATTTTGGCTTCTCATCAACATTTTATAAAATTAATTTTTAGTGGTTGCTCTAGGTCTAACAACATGTATCTTTAACTTATCAAAATAAATTTGTTTATACTCAGTGTTATACTACCACTCACCACACTCCCGATTCTTCACACTTTTTTTTCTTTTCTCACTTCACACGTGACACTTCCCACTTCACACGTGACACTTCCCACTTCACAAATGGAATAACAGTATAATTCTGTTTACCCACATCTTGTACTTTGTACTTTGCTGTCATATCTTTTATTTCTAAGTAAGTTACAAGCCCTGCCTTATGATGTTATTATTTTTGCTTTAATGGCTAGTTGTCTTTTAAGGAAATTATGAGAAAAAATAGTCTTTTATGTTTAACTTCTTTTTCAAAAACTTTTTTTTTTTTTGGTGCTGTTTTTTTGCCTGCCTATAGATCTGAGTTTCCATCTGATATCAATGCCTTTCAGCCTAAAGAACATTTAGCATTTCTTGTAGTGCAGGTCTACTGATAACAGATTTTTCTCAGCTTGTATTTATAAAAAATATCTTTATTTCAAACTAGTTTTTGAAGAATATTGTTGATGAATATAGAATTCTAAGTTGACAATTATTTTTCTTTCAGGACTTTAAAATGTTGTTCCATTGTCTTCTTGCCTCCACTCTTTCTGATGAGAAGTTAGCAATAATTGTTATCATTGTTTCCCTATATATTAAGCGTCTCTGTTTTTTGATGACTGTTGAGATTCTTTTTTTTTTGTTTTCATAGTTTGACCCTAATATTCCTAGGTGTGGTTTTCTTTGTGTTTATCCTACTTTGTGTTTACTGAGTTTTTTGAATTTATAAATCTATGCCTTTAATAACTAGAAAAGTTTCAGCCATTTTTTTTCCAAATATTTTTCTTCCCCATTTTCACTCTCTTGTCCTTCTAGGACTCCTATTACATGTATTTTGGCCATTTGATGTTGTTCTGAAGATCCTTGAGCTTTTGTTCATTTTTCTTCAATCATTATATTTTCTTCAGATAATTTCTATTGATTTGTCTTCAAGTTTATTATACTTCTGCCTCCACAATCTCATATTAAATCTATCAGTCCAGTCAATTTTTAAAGTTTAGTTGCACTTTCCAGTTTTAGCTTTCTTAAATAGTTTCAATATCTGTTTTGAGATTTCTTATTTGTTCACTCATTAAGAGCATCTTTCTTTAATTCTTTGAAAATATTTAAAACTATTACTTTAAAGTAGTTGCTAAAACTAACATCTGAGTTATCATTTGAATGGTTTCTTGACTATGGTTCACATTTTTTTATTTTTTGCATACCTAATCATTTTTTATTGTGTACCAGGCATTGTTGATGATACGTTGTCGAGATCCTAGTTTCTGTTATCTTCCTCTGAAAAAGTGTGATTTTTATTCTAGCACACAGTAAAGAGTTCAATTACTGGCTTATCACCTTGAATTTCTGTAAGCTTAATTTTTGCTTTCACATGGAGGATCTATGGAAAGCTCAATGTCTTTCTTAAGCTTCTCTAACTTATGGGGCCGACACCTAAATCTGCCCCTCATGGATTTTGTGAGGTCTTGGCTTTAGGCTTTTTTGTGGTGGAGCTAAAGCTGTAATGTAAAATGTGTAACTATTTAAATTTAAATTTATGTAAAATAAAATAAATTAAAAAAATCACTCCTATACTTGCACTAGCCATATTTTGAGTGCTTGATAGCTGCATGTAGCTAGTGATTATCACAAACTTCTGGGGACCACTGTCTGTGCAGTTTACTGCTCTCAGGTGCCCTGCCTCACAATTCCAGCCATTTCAGCTGTTCTGATCTCTGATGTCTATCTACCTCCTCAGCTCATCAGACCCATCATGGTATGCACAGACTCTAGCTCACTGCTCTGCAATGGGGGGAATTATTCCCAGAAAGAGGGCTGAGGCAATTGTGGAGCTCACCTGATGAACTCCCCTTCTTTCAGAGACCCCAGTCTTGTGCTGCCTGTTGTGCAATGCCAGAAAACTGTTGCCTTCTGTATTTTGTCCAGCTTTGTGTTTGTCGTGTCTTAATGGTGGCAGGCATACTTCATAGCAGTGATTGCATCATATCCTGAAATAGAACCCCATTAATGAATAAGCATCTTAAAATCGTGAATTACCTACCCCTGTTTTTTAAAAGTTCCTTTGTTACTGGGTTTTTCCCATTGACAATTCACTCTTCTCAATAGCTAGCATCACATTGTCTTGCTGGTTCCTCATCCTTTGTTCCTATTATTTTTTTTCCAATTGAGATTCTCTGGGAAACCCTAAATTCTTTCCTTCTATCATGCAGAAAATTCAGCTCTACACAGCTCCTATCATCAAAACTATATAACCAAAGTCATAGAAATTCTTTATAGAAAAAAGTCCTTCTCCCATTTAAACAGGATCTGCCTTCTTTAGAAGATGGTTGTAGTTATAAAAAGCAGAACAATTTTTTTCTGTCCTAATTTTTATTTTTATTGTATTATTAGCTAAATCATCTCTGTGCTTCTCACCCTGACCTTCCTCAAATCTATTTTCTACCCATTGGTCAGAAGAATTTTTCCAAAACACAAATCTGACTATGTCACTCTTCAATGGCTTTCCCTAACATATAGAATAGGATCCCACTATATCAACTGATATAGAAGTCCTTCCAAGAACTGTTCCTTTCTATGTCTCCATCATCTTTTGTTATTCTGCACCCATCCCAACACATACACACACACACACACACACACACACACACACACACACACACAGCTCCTGTAAAACTGGAATCCTTGTGGGTCTCAAAACACACTAAGCTATTTCATTCCTCTATTCCTTTTCTCAGACTATTTCCTCTACCTAGAATGCCCTCCCCTAACTCCCAACTTTTGCATCTTTATCTGGCTATCCCAACTCAATCTTTAAGACTGAGCTTAGAAAGGTTTTTCTTCTGAAAAAATCCCTTGGCTCTGCCATTCCAGAGTTGGATCAGATATTTCTTCAGGGCTCCTACTAAGCTCACCGCTGCCTACCTTCCCATACAGACTAGGAGAGTAGGACTCCGTCTGTCCATTTGGTTTCACCAATGCTTAATGTATGTAGCACCTGGCACAGAGTATGCGTTAATTTGTGCATTCATTTATCTACTTAATAAATGTTTATGGAGTACATAATATGTGCAGGGCACATTGTTCCAAAACCTCTGCCTTATGGGAGTTTGTATTCTGGTGAGAAAGGCAGGAAGCAAACAAATAGATACAAAATATAATTTAGGAAGTGATAAGTCTATGGAGAAAAATAAAGCAAAGCAAGCAATAGGGGTGGGGATGCTATTTTGGATAGAGTATCTCTGATCAGGTGACATTTGAGGAGGGACCTGAATGAAGTGAAGAAAGGAGCTATACAGATATCTACGGGTATACCATTCTAGGAGAGAGAATAAAGAATAAAGAATTTGAAGTGGGAGCTTTCTAGTTGTGCTCAAAGAATAGCAAGCAGACCACTGTGACTGAAGCAGGGTGAGTAAGGAAGGGAGTAAGACAAAGAGGTCCCAGGTCACAGGACCTTCTAGGCCTACATAAGAACTTTGGCTCTCCCCCTCTATGTGTAGGGAAGCTGTTGGGAGGTTTTGAACAGGAGAATGACATGATCGGATTGGTGTTTTAGAAGTCTTATGCTAGGGCCGGCCGAGTGGCTCAGTTGGTTAAGAGCTCACTCAAGCATGCAAGCTCTGAGCAACAGGGTCGCTGGTTCGATTCCTGGCCTGAGCTGAGCTGCCAACAGATGGCAGGATGGCTCAGCTAAAAATAAATAAATAAAATAAAATAAAATAAAATAATAAAATAAAATAAAATAAAATAAAATAATAAGAGGCTCATGCTGGCTGCTCTGTTGAAAAAAGACTGTAGAAGAGCAGGGAGGGGACCAGGGATCAAATAGGAGGTAACTGTCGTGGTAAAGGCAAGAGAACATGTGACCTAGACCAGGGTGTTAACACTGGAATTGGGTTAACATTGGTGTAGTGTGTATTTGTGGTATAATGACTGAATTCAGTTTCCCTATGAGCCTGTAAGCTTTTGGAAGGCAAAGCCTGTGTTTGATTTATCTATATCCTAAGTCTTAGAATAAGACCTGCTAAATAATACATGCACAATATTATTTTAAAATCATTCTTTTTTTTTAAATAGGTGAATATCTGAGCATGATATAAGAGGATGATATATGATGTCTCCTTATTATCCTCATTTTCCAGATGAGGAAACTGAGGTTCAGAGAAGTTAAATCTCAGTTAAGTTTTCACAAGCCACAGAGCAATGAAGCCAGTCTTTAATCTCAAGTCTGCCTGACCCCATAGCCTTTACGTTTTCAATTCCACCTGCTGTGCTGGTACAGAGTGGGTGTTGGGGAGCCACAGGAGAAAAGGCTGGATGCAAGCCCTGGCCATGAGCAGGGACCCCCACCTGCGGTGACAGGCATAACTACCTTGAAGAACAAAGTCTTGAGATCCTTCCTGAACAAAAATGACGTGGATTTGGTAAAGCCTCTTTTTCCAGGCAGAGACAGCATGCACCTGTGTGGCTGGTCTTTCTGATTTACACATGGGGGCTACATTTTATTTTTCTACTTTTTTGAAAATAAAAAAGAAAATGTAAAGAAAAAAGTGAAGTCCCAGTTGCCAAGTCTGTTAATGACACACATAATGGTGTGTTAACATGGGCGATTATCGAGCTGGACAGCACCCAGATTTCTGCCAAAACAAACCTTTCTGCTCAGCTGACCTGGGAACGCTTCAGCCATAATGAGACAGAGAGCAGGGTGGACTGCAGTCCTCCATGGTCTGGAAACAATTAATGCCATGGCTATTGGCACTGCTGACTTCGCTGTGGGCTCCGGTGGGAAGGACTGGACCTCAGGTCTCTAATGACCCCTCCACAAGACCCCAGGCAAGTCTCCACTTGTCTCTGGATCTCAGTTTCTCCTCAAGTGGGCTGGATTAATGATCTAAGGTCTGTCGGTTTTAACTTTCTATGTTTCTGGGCAGCCTGCAAGAGCCAGAGCCAGAGGACTAACTGAGCTCTGGGCCCCTTGCACACGCAAGAAGGCGGGTTCTGTCTGCACAGCAGGGCCGAGCTGGCACCACCAGCTAGGTGGCCTGTGCAACACCTCCAGATTGCTCTGCCAGCTGTGAGACCTTGGGCGTCACCTAAGTCTCTGTTTTCTCACCTGTAAAACGGTAAATGGGCTTCCCTTAACGAGCTGTTATGAGGATTAAACAAAATACAAGATGTAAGGTACTTAGCACGGTGTCTGGCACATAGGAAATCATGAATACACGTTAGTTTCCTGCCCTTATTTCTACTATGCTTTCATTCTTTCTTCATTCTTTTCTTTCTTCTTTCCCTTCCTTTATCCCTTCCCTGTTTCCTCCGCTTGCCTTCCAGAAGAAAAATCTGTCTTGAATTATGATGCCATGAGCCAGTTTATCTGCTTCATTCAATTGCAAATTACTTTACTGCAAGGACCATGTGTGGGTCATCTTTTTATCCTATTTATCTGCATGTCCAGAGCAGGTGCTCAATAAATGCTTGATGAATCAATGATTGCCTTGAAGGAGTCAAAGACAAGCTTACCATCGCTGGTTTTGGCTCTCCCATCCCTCTTTCTTCTGATGGAAACATAAAAAGCATACAAGCTCACACTCTCACTGACTCGCTTGCATACCCCTCCCTTCCCGCGGCTATAAAAAACATTATACTCTAAAATGAAACAAAGGTAATGGAAACCAGAAAGCCATGTTTTGGGTGAGATCGAAAACATATGTTAAGAATGAGGATTCAAAATGATGAATCTGCGCAAGGCTGTTGGCAACGTCCTCTTGATGCCTTGCTGCTCTGGTCAGGAGTGGGAGTGTGCAGATGGCTGCAGCTCCCTGACTGGGACAGTCTCAGTGGTCAGGGCTGCAGGCCTGGCCTGGCCACGGGCATGCTTTTCTTCCAGGATTGCCGGGAGGGCTCTAGGAAGTATGGGGGTGAGGATCACACAACATTTTTCTGACCTTTGGAAATGTGGGGAAAGGATCTCTGGGGATTCAGACACAAAGGCTTACTTCTGTTTTGCTCTTAAGGTAAGAATAGTCACCATCATTTGTTGATTCCCTTCTGTTAAAAGATAAACTGAGACCTATTCAACATTTTACAAATTTAAACAAAAATAGATTTGAATCAGGCCAAGCATCCAACCCAGCAGATAGAAAGGAGCTCCAAGGAGATGTATGAAGTGAAAGATTTTTATAGGCAGAAGGAGCAGGAATAAGGAAGCCACATAACAGGAAAAAATGAACTAGTATTACAAGTGTACTTTCCTTTAAGGGATGGTAGGGATTGGTCAGGCAGGTTACCTAACTTGAGTGACTGGCTTAAACCCGTTTCTGGAAAAGCTGAAACTGTAATTAAATTAAGTCTTGGTTTGGTGATGTGGGACTTAGCATAAGTGACTCCATTTTGGGTCTGCACACTCCTATGAAAGAAGCATTTTCTCTCCTGGAACTTTTTTGCAGGATCATTTTGAGTATCCATTCTTCCCATGTTACAGGAGAGGCAAGAAAGTTACATGGCTAGTAAATGGTGGGCTGAGATTATAATATTAGTAATGCCCATCAACACTGAGTTCCTGTTTATTTATTTGTTTATTTATGCATTCATTCAGTAGATGTCGATTGAGAGGCTGCTGTATACCAGACCCTGTCGGTTAGATGGAGATAGAGCACTGGGCAAGAGAGATAAGGTCTTTGTCATTACAGTTGCCTGGAAAAGATGTCATTACCTATTCAGTGTTCAAGTTCATTGAGTAGGAGGGAAAAAATATTCCAGGTGCTGTGGGCCTTTATGATACAAGAGACTTGGGTCTGAGGTGTCCGGGGAAGCTCTCCTGAGTAGTGACTGCAGGGGACGGCATGGTAGACCAACAGGACCTATCTAGGCAAATTGGGGTAGAACCTTCCAGCTGAGGGAAGACTTGTGAGAAGACAGGATAGAGCATGGTGTGGTAAAGAGAGTGAAAGATGATTGAAAGATGAGGTTTTCATCTTTATCTCATTTCATCCCCTCAACAACCTATAAGAGAGATATTATTATTATTATTATTATTATTATTATTATTATTATCATCCTATAGCAGGAAACTGAGGCTAGGTTAGGTGGCTTGCCCAAAATTACACACCCAGAAATTAATTTAAACCCAGTAGATTGACTCCTGCCTATGATGATTTTAAAACATGTGGTATATCTGACAAGGCTTCCATGGTCTTACCTTTTGAAAAGGCTAAAAGTGAGAAATGTGCCTGAGAACTAGAGATCTTTGAATCCTGAAGCTCTGAGCCATGGGTCCTGAGCTGCATCATAGCAAGGACAGCATAAGCCCAGGCAACTGTTGAAGAATTTTTAGCCATGGGCCTCTCCTGCCTATTAGAAATGGCAGGTTCTGGGTGGCTGTAGATGACAGCATCTCATCCCTGCTCCTGACATTGCTTTGGGGACCCCCAGACACCTCAGGATCTGAAATTGTCTAAGGTCCTGTGATTGTACATGCTTAAAACTGAAGCTTAGGTATTGCCTCTGCCAGGAAGCCTTCCTTGGACACTCTAAGCTTGGTCTGATGTCCTTTCTTTGGTCCTCCCACTCACACCCACCCTCTCCTGCCCTGGGAGCTCTTCTTTTTCATCCTGAGAATGTTCATTTACTGGTCTACCAACACCACTTGAAGGTGAGCTTGTTGGGGATAGAGCTTAGGTTTAGTTCATTTCCGTGTCCCAGCCTGGCCCAGGGCTTCCTGATGTTAGCTGATGATGATTTTCCATCTCTGTTGGAGGGAGGGCAGCCTCCAGGAATTCATGAGCTAAGTGGCTTTCCTTAGCCCAAAGGTATTCAATGTTGGAAATCAGATCAACGGTGGGGAACACACAGGAGAGCTCAGAGAACATGCTTTGGTTTCTAGCGGAGAGGCCACCACATCAGCTTTAAGGTGGGCATTATTGCCTTTATAGAGTGTTTTAACCTCAGGTGAGACACTGGGGAGGTGGAGCCCAGGCTGGAGAAGGTCAGGGCCAGAGAGGAAGAACTGCATTTCCTAAATGGTTTCCATCTGCTCTGGCAGTGTCCATACCCTTGGAATGAAATCACATTTAACAGGAGAGGCAGGAAAGGTACACAGCTAGTAAGCCTCCTGCCCACTCATCCATGTCATAAACATGTACTGAGTACCTACTATGTGCTGGTTACTCTGCTTTATGTTGGGGAAATAGAAATGAAGTAATGAGTCTCTTTGGGGGAGATGGGAATGGAACCAGATGGAATGCAATGTGCTTTACATAAGAAACAAGACCTCCAGAAACCCAGAACCAGGGGTGAGACACTTTGGGAGAACTGGGAGAGATTAGTAGAAAAGACAGCATTTAAGCTGAGTCTTAAAGGATAAGTAGGAGCTTGAAGGTGAAGTAAGGCATTCCTGGCAGAGGAAATAGCATGAACAAAGGCCCGGAGGATGGGAAGGGTGTGTCCCATCTAGGGAACAGGGCCAACTTGGTCCGTTGTGGTAAAAACATAGGATAGTCTTGAGGAGTGGAAGTAGAAGGAAAGGAGGCCTCAGTGACAGGTGTTCCAGTTCCTGGACTTACCCTCTGTAGAGTCACAACCATAGTGTCTCCTGGGAAACAGCAGAAGGAGATATTGACCACTGAGGGGGAAATAGCATTTTTCACTTCTTCTCATGGGTGGTCCTGTCAGCCAAGCAGGAAGAGCCCAGTGGCCAGCGGAAGAAGCTGGGTGGGTGTAAGTATGGAAGATGTGGCTGGTGCACTGCAGGAGCCCACAGGGCTGCAGTATGGGGGGCGACAGAGGCACCACCATAGGAGGGCCTGACATGTGCTCCAGTGAGAATAACAGCCAAGAGTCATGGCAGCAGTGTCTCCCCTTAGTGCGGCTCCTGCTTCCTCCAAGAGAGAATTGATCAAATGTTCTCTAAGGAGAGTAGACTAGGGACAGAGAGAGAAGGGTGGTGAGGCAGGGAGAAGGGGGCATTAAAGGGGAAGATAGACTCCATGCACCTGCAGTCCACTGTCCTGGCTCTGAGCAAAGATGGGGCCACTGTGAGCAGAGCCCATGGCAGCCTTGACTCTCTGATAAAGTGCTGGGCACCACCCAAGCTGCAGGAACTGCATCACCACTCCCATCCAGGCACCTGTCCCATGCAGAACACCCCTTACCTTGTCAAATCCTCTTCCCTGAGCTGTGTACCTGGAGGAGGGGGGGGGGTCCCACTGGACTGTGAATTCAGCCTGTATGTTTTTTCATTCTCCACCTGTATCTGGCCCAAAGCTGAGAAGCCTGACGTCTCTTGATCCCCCCTCTGCCTTCACAGCCAGCCTCCCAAGCTCCATCTCACTTCCTTGCAGCCAATGCTGTGTGTCTGTGACCTCTCAGTAATGTGAACTCATTGAGGACCCACTGTGTCTTAAATATATCTGTATGTCTGGCCTCCAGCATGGGGCCAGTGCCAGAGATGAGAGACAAATATTCACCCAAATGTTTCTGAAAACAGACAAAACGGGTGATGAAACACCTTAGTTTCCATGGTGAGGAGTAATGGGGAACAGTGACCTATTCCTTTCCTGATGGACTTCAATCCCATCATTTCTTAGCAGACACTTTCCCCTTTAACCTTCTCAATACTCCCTTCCCCAGGCTGGCTGTGGACAGGTGGGTGGGAGCTGAAATGTTCCTTTTCCTTCTATCTGTGTATCTATCAAACACTGACTTTCTTAGAGTAGTTTTAAGCTTACAGAAAACTTGAACAGGAAGTATGCGTACAGACAGTCCCCATATATGCTCCCTCACCACACACACACTTTCCCACTATTAATATCTTGCATTGGTGTGGTACATTTGTGTCAATTGGTAACCAGTAATGATGCATTAGTATTAACTAAAGTCCATAGTTTACATTAGGGTTCACTCTTTTTGTTGCACAGTTCTATGACTTTTATAAGTTTTGACAAATATATATCTACCATTACAATATCATACAGAATAGTTTCACTGACCTAAAAATCCCCTGTGCTCCTCCAATTCATCCCTCTCTTCTTCCCCCTGAACCCCTGGCAACCACTGATCTTTTTATTGTCCCTATACTTTGGCATTTTCCAGAAT
Source organism: Hipposideros armiger (assembly GCF_001890085.2). Classification (NCBI taxonomy): domain Eukaryota; kingdom Metazoa; phylum Chordata; class Mammalia; order Chiroptera; family Hipposideridae; genus Hipposideros; species Hipposideros armiger. The sequence goes on from NW_017731997.1 coordinate 529,764, forward strand.
GTCTTATGGTTGGGATTATACACTCTGTAGCCTTTTCAGACTGGTTTCTTTCATTTAGCAAGATGAATTTAAGTGTCCCCCATGTCTTTTGGTGGCTTAATAGCTTATTTCTTTTTATCTCTGAATAATATTCCATTATATGGATGTACCACAGTTTGTTTATCTATTAACCTATTGTGGGATATCTTGACTACTTCCAAGTTTTAATGGTTATGAATAGAGCTGCTATAAATATTCATGTGCAGGTTTTTGTGTGGTCCTAAGTTTTCAGCTGATTTGGGTAAATACCGAGGAGCATGATTACTAGATCCTATGATAAGACTATGTTTAATTTTGTAAGAAACCACCAAACGGTCTTCCAGAGTGGCTGTACTATTTTGCATTCCTACCAGTGATATATGGGAGTTCCTGTTGCTCCACATCCTTGTCAGCATTTGGTGTTGTCAGTTTTTTAGATTTTAGCCATTCTAATATGTGTGTGGGTGTTTCTCTTCTTTTTACTCTTGTTTCTAATGCTCTGGGTTGGGTATCTGCTATTTCACCAGTACCCTTCTCAGAATATTTATGTCTTTATTTCATATATGAGGAATTAAAAAGCCACTGGGATGAAATGAATTGTCCAGAGTCCCACTGCTGAGTGACTATACCTTTGTTTGAACCCAAATGGGTCTGATTCCAAATTCGCTGCTCTTTTTCAGTACTTCAGGGTCCATTGAACATTAAACACACATGCGAGACAGCATGCAATAATGCCACCCCATCCGTGCACCATGTAATCCAGAGACAAAGAAAATCCTATAGTTATAAGATATCTATGAAATACATCCAACTGACTGGAGAAGTGATCCATTTTGATTGGCATGGGTAAGCCATGACTTCAAATAGAATTTAAACTAGAAACCCACCAGATTCAACACCCTCTTTTCCCAAGTGAAGAATCTGAGGTGCATTTTTGAACGAGGCACTATTATTGGGTCTGTAGAGAAATGGGCCTGAGAAATAGGGACCTGGCATTGAAGAATAGACCAAAGGTGGGAATTGCAAGCTTTCAGAAGTGAGCTCAAATGCAGGAATGCATACAGTCCAGGTCCACAGGGAAGACTGCTTCCTGAAGAGCATACTGATGGGTGATTGGTGATGTAGAAAAAATGGCCACAGGGCAAGAAGATCTGCCATGGTGCACCCGTTCTATGCCAGGTCCTGTGCTGAGTGCTGGAGGGAGAGATGAATTAGACAAGTGCCTCAGGTGATGTTGTTCAGTCATCAAGAGTGTCCATTATGAGGTCAGATCTCATGAGCTTGAATTTCAGTTCTGTCACTTCATAGCTGTGTGATCATGGGCAAATGGAAAATTCTCTAAGCCTCACTTTCTCCACCTGTGGGCTCGGGCTAGTAGTAGCACTTCCCTCCTAAGATTGTTGTGAGTGTTAAATAAGACAGTGCATGTAGAGCACTTAGCATAGCCCTGGTATACGGAAACTTCTCCTTCCATCTTAGTGATCATTATTATAAGGGGGAGGTTCAACCACACAGGGCATACTGCTGGAGTGGGATTAGAAGACGGGCTGATTTAATGTGGAGTGTTCTAAGTTAACGTCCCCTGGGTGAGGGACAGGGTGTGTTCTAGAGTCTGGGATGCAGCTGAATCTTTAAAGGTGAGCCATGTGGCTCCAGCAGTGGTGTGCCAAGAACAGGAGGCAGGCAAGGCATCTCAGAGGTGAAAAGTGGCTTGCCCCAAACCACACCGTGAATTAGTGACAGACTCCCTAAGACAGGGACTCCCTCTGCCAAGCCTTTGTCCTTGCACCGCCTTCTCCTTGAAATGAGTAACTTCCGGGTACTTCGTCATCTGCCTGGCAAACAGCTATCACTCCATTCAAGACTCAGCTTACGAGAGTAACACCCTGGCTAAGAACAAGGCTCTGGAGTCTGTCTGACCTGTGTTCAAACCCTGCTATTTGCCTTTCTGGCTGTGCGACCTTTGGTAAACCATTTACCTTTTTAAGTCTCTGTTTCCTCGTCTGTGATATAGAGCTAATGAGAGTATCTGCCTCATAGGGCTGTGGTAAAAATTAAACCATATACCGTATGCAGAAGCTGAAACATGATGTGCTGTTTGTGTCCTCCAAAAGGATATGTTCAGGTCCTAACCTCCCTGTACTGTGAATTTAAACATATTTGGGCATAAGATCTTGAGATGAATGCATACGGGATTTAGGATGTGCCCTAAACCCAATGACTGGCATCCGTATAGGATGCAGAGACATGCAGAGACAGAGAAGGCCCTGTGACAAGGAGGCAGAGGTTGGAGTGAGGCAGCTATAGGCCACGGAACACCAAGGATTTCTGGGACCCAGCAGGAACTAGGAGGGAGGCATGGAACAGGTTCTCCCTCAGAGCCTTTAGACAGAACCAACCCAGCTGATGCCGATTCCTGGTATTCTGAACTGTTGTTTTAAGCTACCCAGTTCATGGCAATTTGTTAAGGCAGCCCTAGGAAGCTAATGCACATGACAAGTACTTAATGGATGGTGGGCATTATTATCTAAAAAGCTTTTTCTACACTCTGGGCAGAACTGATTTGTCTTCTTTGAAGTCCCATTATACCCTGTATATCCCTGATAATCTTTAGGGGAGTTATTTGCTTATGTATTCATCTCTCATATTGCACTTTGGACCCTTCAAGGGCAGGGAACCTGTCTGGCTCACCTTTGTGTCTGCAGGGCCCAGTACAGAGCTTGGCACAGAGAAGGTCCTTCATAAAGAATGGACAAAAATCCAGGTTTTCTGGCTTCCTGTTGGCACCCAGGTCCCCGTCAGCCTCCTGTCTTGATAGAATACTCTGTGATCAAATACGGAGCATCTGGTACCCCTTCCCCACTTCTCCCCCCTCCCCCGACATCTGGCCAAATTAGGTGTGAATGAATAAAAAACATAAGGATCCCATTTGTTTCCCCCTGCTTCTTTTTAAGCTTGCATTTAGAATTAATCAGCCAAGCATGACTGAGAGTTTTGACAAACCCAAAATATTAGGGAAAGCGTTCAAGATGTTTTGATGATCCCCAGTACAAAGGTGGTTAAGCTGTTGGCCCAGCCATTTATTCTACTTGAGGCCAGTGAAGTTTTGACTAACAGCAGCCTGCATCAGTCTTCTAGGTGTTGGTGGGAGGTGCCTATGGGGACTCTGACGGCCTGTCTGTCCCAGGGGTACTTGGCCCCAGGATTCATGTTTCTCTGGGGAACAACCAGTGCCAGATGTGCCAGGAAGACAGATGGCGGAGTGTCTGCCTAGTGTCAGAGCTGCCGTCCTCTCCTCAGGACTCCTCAATGCTGCAGCCCTTAGCAAGTCTGATACCCCTTCCTGATCTTTAGATTTTAGTTTTGGAAGTCCATGATGACAGGTGTGATGCAAAGATGTGTACAGCTAAACCCTGCTGGCGGTGACAGTCAAGAGGTCAGTGGCTTAAATATCAATGCACAGCCTTTTTTCTCTTTAAGAAAATAAATGAGTCATTGTTTTTTCCTTATTACAAAAATAGTAACTCCTTCTTTTGTGTATGTGGAAAATAATCATGTGGAGAATTATTTATAAGGGGAAAAACTCACTTTCAGCTCAACCTTGCCACGATACCACCATTTATACTTTGTTATATAACTTTCCAGACATTTCTCTGGAAATGCGTATGTACCTACTGCATAGAAATTATCACATTATACCCTGGTCAGTTCCCAGAATATAAATAGTATGCCCCAACAAAGTGAAAGGATACTCCACTTATACACATAAACATCTAATTTTTAAAATAACATTGCAACAAAATTGGGATGTACTATTATGCTTTTTGCACCCTGATTGCTCAGCTATTTATCCTTCAGGTTTTAGCTTAAATGTCATTTCCCTGGAAGCTTTTCTGATGGGACCAGAGCAGATCTCTCTACTACCTGCTCTCACGGTAGCCTGTATTCATATCATGATGTATCTTAACAGCGAGACAGTTAACATTTCCACGTATAATTTTTGTCTCTCCTGCTGGACTGTAACTTGTGCAAGTGTGGAGCAGTGACTGCCGTGAGCCACACACTGCCCGCCATGTCTCTCCCATCCTGCACCTGACTCAGTCTTCAGTCCTTGAGCTCCTGCATTGGAGAGGAGGCCTGGAACCCTTGACAATGCATCTCGCTCCATACACACTGAAATGTCCCTGTGAATATCTTCTCAGTCTTCCCCGAAGGAACCCATTGCCATTGGAACCCAGTAATTATACATCAAGGAAAGAGAAGTGGCTAAACTTTTAGAATTCTATTTGATATTGGCTTTAAACTAAAGCTAGGGACTCAGAACGGCCTGTGGCTCACCACTTAACATGGGGGATGAAGGAGGGCTTTGGAAGGGCAGAAAATAAATACAGTTCTCCTCATAGGACAAGAAGGCACTAAGTCTCCTTGCCATTATGACCCCAGTGCGGAGAATAGCTGGGATGGATATCTTCAGCAATTGACAGAATTCCCACATAGCTTCCTGACCATGATAAGGCCTACTATGGAGAAAGGATCACCTAGAAGTGATTAACAGTCACCAGTTACACAAAAAGAAAAAAAAAAAAACATTTCTGAGGAGAGTGGAAGACATTATCACAACGATCAAAAACTTGGAAGGTGTAGTCAGGGTGCCCCCTTGTTCTCTCCCACTTAATTTTTTACTTGCCCGGGTAAAAGGATCCTTGAGATGATAATGGTTTATCACAACTGTAATTAGGTGGAGGCTCTAATTGCAGCTGCCATTTCAGATGTGGTCGGTCCCCTTCTGCAGCTAAGCAACACAGGCCCTGACATTAGATATGTAGCGATTGAGCCGGCAAACGCGTTTTCTCCGTTCTGAGCCACAGTGAACATCAGGGGCCATTTGCTCTTATCTAGTAGGTTAAGCAGTAATATACTACTCTCCTAATTCAGGGACCTGTAAGTTCTCCAGGTCTGTGCTACAGTCTATTCTACAGGATCTCAATGGCCTCACCATCTTACAGAACATTTCGCATGTCCACTAGCTTGATGACGTTATGTAATGATGGGCTTCAGGACGTGCTACCCCAAAATACGGCAACTTGGCATATTGAATATCTTAGGCTGAAGGAGTCTGAGACAAATGGAAGAAGCAGAAAGGTCCCTGTCACCACCCCTCCTTGCCCTTCTGCCCTGAAACATGGCATGAAGCTCCCATGTGAGAGGGGTCCTCCCTTCCCCGAGGAAGGAAGGCTTTCTTACTACCAGAAATGGGGAATTTGGGGGTTGAGCCAACAAACCTTGTTAAATTAACCCTTACCTTCCATGTTACTTCTTCACAATTTACCACTCAAGCCCAAATCGCTTTATTTTGTCAAGTTTATTTTATTTATTTTTTTCCTACAAGAGATCAAAGCTTCCTGCTCCAGTCACTTCTTCAGGTCTTCATTCTCTTGTGAAGGTTCCCATGTACATGTAAAAACTCAATAACATATGTATGCTTTTCCTCTGTTAATCTGTCTTTTTCAGTTTAATTTTCAGACCCAGCCGGAGACCCTAAGTTGGTTGAGGGGAACTTTTTCTTCCCCTACAGTAAATAAGACCTAAAAATAGCAGATTCCCTAGATGTTTGGCGAGATACACATGTGCAGATGGTGAGCTATACATCCTGTGAAATTGAGTTCCTATAGCTCCAGTGATCTAGAGCAGAGTGAGTTTGCATTCTCTATAAAGAGTTAGATAGGGAATAATTTTAGCTTTGAGTGCATGGTCTCTCTTGCAACTGCTTAACTCTGCTGTTGTAGGGAGAAAGCAGCTACAGACAATATACAAACCAATGAGCTGTTCCAGCGAACTTTTATTTATAAAAACAGGCTGAGGGCTTGGTTTGGGCCTGCAGGCCTTAGTTTGTAGATCCCTGACCCAGAGCATGTCAAATGTCTCCTCCATAGAGAAAATGGTCTCTTCTGTTCTCTTTTCCGCTACGAAGGAGGCATGATGCTAACTGGGCTTCTTAAAAATTTGGAGCCAGTTGATGCCACATTTGGGTGTGTTGTTCTTACCCATTTGCTGGTGATCTAAAATAATTGGCAGCTTCAAGAGAGGCCCAGATCAAGAGAAGGGACTCTAGCTCTTCCAAAATGCAGTCTGGTGGTTCTTTACTGAAATCTTTTGACCTACACATACAATAGGGCTTGATGTGTCTTCAGTAAACTGAGATGCTGAATGGTCTCACATGAGAACACCATCCCAATGTTCTTACCTTCTTGAGCCATCCGCTCCTTTCCTCAGTACACTGTCTAGGCAGATTTGGTACCTCTTCCTCATCCACCATATGCTAAATTTGCATCTAAGTTTCAAAGAGCCATCCAACTGCCATGGAGGCCTTCTGACATTTACAGCAAATCTTGAATAGATGGTCAGCTAACTGAGCTATCACTTTCCTTTTGTGAAGACTTCTAAACTGTTAACCACAGCTAGCCAAATCTACAATCCTTTTCATTACCATTGCTCACATATCATTCAATGTCCCCAGGCTTCACCTTCTAACTCATCTCTGTCTTAGCACTTAGTACTTCTAGGGGTTAGCACCACCCCACTCACCACCAGCAATGGGTTTCTTATCGCCATGTGACCTGTGAGCATCAGAGTTCCAGAATCCCACCTGGGAGGTCTGCTTTCCAGGAACACTTGTTACAGCAACTCTCTTAGACGAGGTTATCCCCCAAAGTAGATCCAGCTTCCTCTGCCCAAATGTGCCACTGGCTTCCACACTGCTTTGCTCTTGTGTTATTTCTAAGGTTTGTTTCTTTTAGGCAGAATTGCAATCTTCAGGAGCCGGCTTTGTACCCTGTTCTCCAAAGCTTTGTCTCATACCACCCCCTCCTCCAAAGTCAAGGTACTGGTCTAGTGAATTGGTTTTTCAAATACCTCATTTATAGTACTTAACACCCGATCTGTCCTTGTTTCCAGATGATTGCTTGTGACTGTTAGTCTGCAAATTATTGTTTATGTGACTGTTTCCCCTGTGAGGCTGTTAGAGATGAAGATGAATGTAAGCCCATGGCTGTTTCCCCAGCACCAAGCGTTTTGCCTGGCAAAGAATCTTAAGCATATCTTCAGATATTTTTGCTGAATAACTGAATAAAGGGATATACACCATGGGGGACCCTAGACTGCATTGAAGACACCAAGCCTCCAGAATTGCTCTCTCTGCTGACTGGTGCTGGTGGTGGGGTTTCTAGTCCCATAAACAGCTGCCCCACTTAAATTATTTGCTCTGTATTTTTTTTTCTAAGCCCCTAAGACCTTGAGGCCCAATAACCTCTTCGCCTGCATGAGATTTGCAAGTCATCAATTCCTGACCATGGGCCATTTCCTTTGTCAAGGGGAGAAAGTGATTCCCTGCAGTCTTCTGAATTTACAGAGAAAAGTCGTCCAGATGTGGCTGGCCTACCTCTCTCTGCTTCCTCTCCCTCACAACCCCCCTGATTTTGCCTCCAAATGAAATTCATTCCTGGCTGAGGGGAGAGAGGAAGGATTAGGGAGTCCACATGCAGCTTCTTTCAAGCTATAGGGGAGGGCAGATGGTTCCTGTCAGTGTTTTCTTTACATGCAGATTTTGTTCCTTCAGGCAAAATGCAGGCTGTGAATATCCAAGTTAACTTCACATCAGCCCTGGGGGGTGGAGCGGCCCGCCCAGGCTGGGTCAGTGCCTGGCAGGAAGAGACCTGGCTGTTGCTGGCTTCTGAGTCAAGAAGTGTTCTGGGGTCCAGGATGGAAGAGGTGTGATCAGCCTCACGTCTCGGCTGAGTTCATGTTTCTTGCGGTGAATCATATTGTGAAATAACTCAAGGAGCTCGTGAGTTCTGGAGTAGCCAGATAGAGAATTCTAGGAGCCTTAGGACTTAAGTTTTGCTTTGAAATATGGGGGTGGTTTGTTTGGAAGGAGAAGATATAGAGGTGGGCATTCTAAGCAAGCAAAATAATGTGAATATGGTGGAAACAATTTGCATTGACATTAATTTCAATGCAATACATTTTGTACCTACTGTTAAAAAATGATTTACAGGTGGCCAGTTAGCTCAGTTGGATAGAGTGCAGTGCTCATAACACCAAGGTTGCCGGTTCGATCCCCACATGGGCCGCTGAGATGTGCCCGCCACAACTAGATTGAAAAACAACTACTTGGCTTGAAGCTGATGGGTCCTGGAAAAACACGGTTCCCCAATTAAAAAATAATAATTTAAAAGACAATTTAGGTGATACAAACAAACTTATTTAATACTTCATGGAGTGGGCAGTCTCCATTTGGAAAATTGCAAAATGGGGCAGAAGGCAGGATCTTTTATAAGATTGTGGATGGAAAAAGGGCCATGTTAAACCTGACAAGCTCAGGAGACTGAAAATAACCACAGAGGATGGTGTGGGCCTGGCGGGAAGTCACACCCTTGGCCTGTAGCTTCCTTGATGAAGGTCAATCTTTACCTTAAGCCTGTCTGTCATCTTTTTGCATCTAAGATAACATACCCTTGCAATATCAGAGTAATAATCTCTTTTTCCGGACCCCCCAGGGGACACAACCCACCACACCAGAGCAGGAAACTACAAAATCCCTCACTGTTATCTTGTTCCCCAAATAGTGTCTCTATGTGCTGTAAAATGCTATTAATTATGCTGTACCCATCAATGTAAAAGAAGTGCATGTCTCTCCATTTAACTTTTATCCAATCACAGAGATCCCCCCACCCTTTGCTTTTTCCCACCCCCTTAATCTACAAATCTACAACCAATGGATTTCATGTTATCTTCCTCCTTTGATTCTAATGTGTAAAATAAGTTGCAAAACGGCCATTTTCTGGAGCATTTTCTCAATCCATTGAGATTTTGCTTCCCGGCAATTGTCGCCAGTTTGGTTCAAATAAACTCTTATAAGTTTTCTTTTAGGCTAGATATTTTTTGTTGACAGGATACAGAATGAAAAACAAAGAAGGAAAAATAGAAAATATCTGATTGTCTGGGGACACACAGTCCACCTTGTTTGAGGTCAGAGGAACAAGGAAATAAGTATAGAGCCCAGAGTTGGCTTGGTGTTTGGGGATTGGCTGACTGCATTTCTGGCCAAGCAGAACACTTACAAGGACACGAAAGTTAGCTAAGTTTTGATTTGCTGATGTGGCACCTTGGGCAAGAATGACTCCGTCTTGGGCCCAGAAATTTATTTTAATGATGGTATGTGCCAGTCATATGTGTTTATAGATCTGTCCCCCATCAGGCTGGAAGTCACTTGCAGCAGCTAGATACAGATTCAAAGAGCTTGGTGGTTTAATGATTGATTAGTTCCTTTGCACCAGGCCCGGTGCTAGGTGGCAAGGATCGGAAATGAGTATGGTTTCTGAAGTCAAGCTCAGAGCCTAGCAGTTATGGTGTAGAAACGTACACGTGTTTCTACAAAATTCAGAATAGCACAGGGAAGACAGTGATCAATTTTGTTCAGTGAGGTTAAGGACATCCCACGAGAATATAATTCTAAACTGAGTTTTGAAAGAAAAATAGGATTTCTTTGGCTGGATGGTGAAGGGGGTTTAGGTTGAGGAACAGCACATACAAAAACTCAGATGTATAAAATGACACGTGCATTTGGGGGGAATGCTATGTAGTTTGTATTTTCAGAGCATTCATTCAGTAATTATTAAGTACCTACTATGTGGCTGGAACTGGTCCAGGTGCTGGGGATACAGGAGTAACCAAGGCAGATGCATTTCTTTCTTGCTGTGTTAATCTGCTCAGGCTGCCCTAACAAAGTACCGCAGACTGGTTGGCTTGAACAAGCAAAAATTATTTTCTCACAGCTCTGGAGGCTACAAGTCTGAGATCAAGGTGTTGGCAGGGTTTGTTCCTTCTGAGGCCTCTCCCCTTGGCTTGGAAATGGCCATCTTCTCCATGTATTTTCACATGGTCTTTCCTCTGTGTGTGTCTGTGTCCTAATTTTCTCTTATAAGGAAGGACACCAACCACATGGGATTAGAACCCACCCTAATGACCTCATTTTAACTTAATTATCTCTTTTGGAATTCTACCTACAAATACAGTTACATTCAGAAGTACTGGAGTAGACTGAACTTGGCACCTTGAGCTGAGCTGCTGCCCGGATGGTTCAGTGGATAGACAAGGCTGCCAAGTTTGACTCCCGCATGGGGTGGTGACTATGCCCACCTGCAACTAAGGTTGTAACACAGCACTTTGAGCTTAGAGGCTACCAGCTGCCGACGGGCAGCCAGATGGTGACTGGCACCCTCCACAACTAAGATTGAAGAACAACTTGGCTGGTTCCCCTCCCCAATTCCCCAACACTGTTCCCTCCCCCAATTACCCAATTAAAAAAAAAAAGCAATACTGGGGTATAGGACTTCAGTATATGAATTTTTGGGGAACATGATTCAGCTCAGAACACTTGCAGAGGGTTTACATTCTAATGTGTGTTGGGGTGAGGGGGCAATAAATGACTATACCAATAAACACACTTGATAATTTTAGATAATAAGTGTTATTGAGAAAATCAATACAAGATAATGGCACAGCAATTGACTACTCATTATTATCTATTATGTATTATGTATCACATATTATAGCAAATACATACAATACTGGCCAAGTTGTTGGAACACTTTTTATGAGTCAGGATTTGTTGTTGAGGATCAAAAAGTCCATCAGATATGGTTCTTGCTCTTAAGATGGTCACAGAGCAGAAACCTATGTGCAAACAAGAAAATGGATGAGGAGACCCCGTGGTGGGATTTAAATGGTTAACCAGGAACACAGGAGCTGTGTCAGCTGGGCGAGGGGAGGTGGCGGTGGTGGCTATTCACTGGGATCATGTAGGAACACCCAGGGCCTTTGGGTTCTACAGTGGGGAAAATTCATTTCCATCTTGGGTCCCAGACATGAACTTCTTTTGCCACCAAGTGGAGTGGAACAAAGTATTCTTTGATGATGGCAGCTCAGACACTGCTCTGTGTCCTGACCTTTCTCTGAACCTGAGGCCAGGTAGACACAGAAGCTCAGATCAGAGAAGACTGGCAAAGGGCCACCTAGGTTAATTCATCATCAGCCATAGGCATTTACTCTGGGCACCATGGTGGATGAAGGCTTGTACTTATAGTGACCCTCGAAGAAGTTCTGAAGCAGAGACTGAAAACACAGGTACCCTAGAAAGGAATTATGTGAACTCAGACCAGTAGGACAAGAGAGGCAAGGGGCTCTCAGAAGGGGACTGACTGCATAAACCAGGGGGAACAAGGGAGAAATCCACCTGGGTCAAACTGGGCCTGGTTCCTCATGGAGGAGGCGCAAAGCCTCTGTCAGTGGTTAGGGCAGGTACTCTCAAAGCTTAATGGGGCCAACAATCTCTTGTAGAGGCTGTTACACGAGCAGATGTTTGGGCCTCAACTGGCAGCATTCATTCGAGGGTTCTGTGGTGGGACCCTAGAGCCAACATTCTGAACAAGTCACCCTCTCTCCTTCCCACATGTTTTGGATGTACATGTACATGTAGATGTAGGTCTATGCTCATAGATGTAGGTAGGGGGGTTGTTGATCATACTTGGAGGACATCTGTGTTATTAAATACCAATAGGACTTGAATTAACTGTATGATAAATTGTATATAGTATTCTAGTCTATGAGTAGTTTAGTCATTCTCAACCAATTCTTTTGGGTCACAAAAGCCCTATGTGCAAATATTGTTATACGATATCAGACAATTAAGTTTGCAAACTCATCCTAGAAAAAGTGCTACTACATACCTCACTGCTGAATATCACTATGGTCACCTTTGAACTATGCCCCTTGGGAAGCTATGCACCGATGCCAGTGCCTAGTCCACCCTTCAAAGCAGTTTTGGAACTCTTTCTGGAATGGCCGTCAAAGTTTTCATCGTATTATCCGTGATGTCCTAAATTCATCAAAATGTCTTCCTTTCAATATTTCCTTTATCTTTGGGTAAAGAAAGAAGTCATTGGGGGCCAGATCAGGTGGGTAGGGAGGGTGTTCCATATATATATATATATATATATATATATATATATATATATAT
>NW_017731997.1:542372-567568 GCF_001890085.2 Hipposideros armiger
GTTTTTTGGCCCCTTAGAATCTGAAGTGGCTCTGTAGATATCTATCTATCTATCTATCTATCTATCTATCTATCATCTATCTATCTAGATTAGGTAGATCCTGACTATCTCAGTTACCATTCAGACCGCCCACTTTCAGGTGCCTGAGGAATAGTCTACGGGTTTACTACTTTTCTTAAGTTCCCAAAACAGCTAGAAGGGAGAGGGAAAGGAGTTTGTTATGTTGTGTTACTATGATTACTCATAACATTTATGGAGAGCATACCCAGGCCCTTGGGTTTCCCCAGAAGCCGACCCTGAGACAAAGACTGAAAGGCAAAAGTAGTTTAACTGGGCGATGATCCCAGGAAACAACCACTGGGAAGTGAGGCAGGAAAAAGAAGGAAACCAGTAAAAAGTGTGCTCTCAAATGTGTTACCCTGTGAATAACTGGGGTTCTCCAGGGTAGTGTGACCAACTGACCTTGTTTACCTAGGACCAAAGGGTTTCATGAGATGAGGGACTTTCAGTGCAAAATCCAGGAAAGTCCCGGGTGAATTGGGGTGCATTTGTCACCCAGTCTGGAGTCAGTGTAATATATGTGCCTAAAGTTATCCCAACGGAGGCGTCCAGAAATTGGGCTCTTTATCCACCAACTCACCACCTGATTGGTCAGGGCTGATACAGTGTTTAGATCCTGAACGGGAGATGCAGTTTCTCCTTGCAGCTTTGGAGAAGTCCTGAGTGCTGAGTCAACCAGGCTGCCAACTGTCATGCTGTCTCTGTCAAACAGGAGAAAGCACAAGAGTGCTTCTCGCTGTCATGTGGCTTCCCAATTTTCCTCACCTCACTTCCCCTTTGTTCACTCTCATTTCCTGGGCTTGCACATCCCAGGTAAAAAGCATCAGCATTGTAATCCCTGCCTCAGGCTCTTTTATCTAGAAAAGCTGGCCTAATTCGGCCAAGATTTAGGAGGCCCAAGTTCAAGTCTTAGTTTGTTGGCTGACCTTCTGTGTCACCTTGAGAATTAATTTTTCTCTTCCAGGCCTCAGTTTTCCCACCTGCAAATGAGGAGATTAGACAGTGACCCTTGAACAACATGGGTTTGAACTGCGCAGGTCCACTTACACATGTATTTTTTTCAATAAATATACAGTGGGGCCTCGGTATCCCTGTATCCCCATCCTCAGAGTGAACCAATTGTGGATTGAAAACAGCATTTTTGAGAGTCCGGGGATGCGGAGGGCTGACTGTATGCATTGTCCTACACCATTTAATATAAGGAACTTGAGCATCCTTGGATTTGGGTATCTGCAGGGAGCCCTGGAGCCAGTCCCCCGTGGATACGGAGGGAGGACTGGGAAGTCAAAAGTTATACATGGAATTTCATCTGTGAGAGGGTCAGTGTCCCTAACCTCCGCGTTGTTTAAGGGCCAACTGTATATGATCTCTTAGTTCCTTTCTGGTCCTCATATTCTCTGATCCTGTAAGATTCTCCTATAAGATCCTTGTAAGTTCCTGCTAAGCAGTAAGCCACAGACCCCTTTCAACTTAGCCATAGTTTGCCTCCATCACTCTTAATGAATCTTGGTTTCCTGGGCAATTTTTATTTAAAAGAAAAAAGGAGGGTAGGAGAAAGCAAGTTTGGAAACTCATGGCCTCTATGCCCCGAGGAAATTTTCCTAAAACATTTTTTTTTTTTTTGTGGAGGCAGGCGGAGGCTTACTTTGCAAGGAAATTCAGACGTTCTAAAATGGCCTTTGAAACCAAAGACTATGGAAAAGTTTAAGAAAAAGCACAAAGTGATTGGGGATAAACAGTTCCATATGAATAACTGGATATAATATTCCTCCTTGTACTACTCAACGCTGGGTGAAAGCAGACACTGCATGCTTGGTGTGTGCTAACAGATGTGTGTTTAGGTTTAATAGGATTTTAGAAGGGTCGAGAATTCCCCCAAAGAGTACTTACTCCACTTTGCTCTCTGAGGGTCATAAGAAGCCACTCAAAATCCCACCTCCTTTTGGTTGTCAGGCCTTAAAAATTTTGTTCACTTCTGTCTATGGTAAATAACTTGAAAAAGTTGGAGGATGAATAATAATAATAATAATAATAATAATAATAATAATAATATAATCAATACTGTTTATCAAATGTGTAGTACATTAACTTCTTTGGGTTTCACAGAAAGAGAAGTTCAGTAACTTGTCTAAAGTCACACACTGGTAGAGGCAAAAGTGAACCTGGATCTGTTAGACCCCAAAGTTTGTGCTTTGGTCACTATGTGAAATAGGAAGGGGGTGGGGTCTGTGAATTGGACCGTGGTCTGGACAAGAAGCCTCTTAGGTAGCTTCCAGTTTGATTGACCAGTAAATGTTTGCTTCTTTTGGGGGTAGATTATGAAACAGCTATTATAGGCTAGGCCTTGTGGTTGCAAAGAGGAATCAAATATAGCTCTTGCCTTCTCAGTGCTGACATTCTAATAAACACAATAAAGGCATGTCACAGATGGGTCACTGTATACTTTAGACACAGATAATTACCATCTAGCAGATAGAGGTGACTAAGAGGCCAGGTAAATTTATGAGGAATAACGAGGGGCACAACGGTACATTGGCAAGAGCCTTGGCTCTGGCATTAGATTGCAATTAAAAGTCTGGCTCTACTATTTCCTAGATGTGTGACCTCACGCAAGTTATTTAACTTCTCTGAACCCCAGGTTCAAGGAAGGTAAATCATTTGAACAGGACTTTCAAGGTTGTACAAGATTTGAGAATATAGAAATATAAAGGAAAGAAACACATTAAAATTAATAGAGTTGTAGGATTATGAGTGATTTCTTTAAACTTTTTTTTTCTTTGTAAGGGGACAAAAACCATAGTAAGTATTTGTGAATTCTAGGATTGGTAGCAGAATTAATTTTCTTTGTTTTTGAAGGAAGTGTTTTTAATGTTTAGGAAAAATATTTAAACGGGATTTTGGTTATGGGGAGGCATAGAAGATAGTCTGGAAAGAGGTTGAAGCAAAGGAAGTGGGTGCTAAATTGGTTTGTATAACAAAATAGGATGTGCTGCCTCCCTGGATACAGAGGGCTTCATGATGGTGCCTGTGGCAGAGAGTGACTAGTTATTTGACAAATCTGCTTTCTTTTACTGTTGGGCATGTTATTCTGTGTTACCCAACCTTTCTTGCCATGAGGCACAGCCACGTGTCCCAGCCAATGGAACACTGGTAGAAATTTCACATGCCACTTGCTGGCTTGAACCACAAAAAAATCTACCTATGATTCCTTCTCTTTCCTGCCTGCAGTCTGGATGTGGATGCGCAGGGCAAACTGGCAGCCACATGTAAACGATGGCAGGTCCTCTGTGGGCCTGGATCCCTGAGTGACTCTGTGGAGCAAAGTGCTTTCTCACTGACTGGACTTTGTAAGAGTAGACTAAAGTGTTCTTTTGTGCCTCTGAAATTTCAAGGTTTTATTCTTATGGCAGTCAGTATTATCTTAGCTAACATAATACAAACTTTGGGCTTCCTCAGCAGGGCTCAGAGCCAAAGGATTGGGGTCCTGAAACCTGGAGGAGAAGGGGTGAGAGGGATTCTCTGTTGTGAGTTTAGCTCAGACTTTGAAAAATGGTGCCCTGCTTTGATTAAGGATGGAGGTCCCTTGCGCAAAGACTGTTGGTCTTTGGGTCAGTGTAATCTGGGATCCATTTTTTCATTTTACTTTTCTGTGTGTACCCTGTAGTGCCTTGTAGTCCTCTTAGGAACTGAGTAGAGTTGGTTAAATACTAGCATCTCCTGTGCTTTGGGGACTTAAGGGAAGCCCAACATCTACATGAGAGAAGACCAAAGAAGGTGTGATGGAGCTAGGGAAGCCTGACTGGGCAGAAAGGAATGGTAAAGGAACTTGGGGCAGAGGTCTGGAGGGAGAGGTGGCTATCATGAGCATGTAAGATACCCTGGGATCCTCAGAAGTACCTGGTAGTGATGTGGATGAAGTTTGCCTTTGCTCCTACTATTATGCAAATGAGGTTTCCATTGTTTTTTGGCCCCTTAGAATCTGAAGTGGCTCTGTAGAACACCCTTTAGACTGGGGAAGTTGGAGATACTGAGTTGCTTGTATTTTTAAAGCTTTCTTCAATGATGAATACTTTTTATAAAGGGAACAAACATTAATGATGGTAATAATATTAACAATAATATAACCAATACCATTTAACAAATGTACATTAACTTATTTGTGTTTCAAAAAAAGAGAAGTAAACTGCTCAAAGTCACATGGTGGTAGAGGCAAAAGTGAACCTAGGTATGTGAGAGGCCCAAAATCTGTGGTTTGGTCACTATGTGAAATAGGAAGGGAGTCTGTGAATATTTTTTGGCTTTTCTTCAATTATGAATACTTTTATAAAGGGGGAAAAAAACACTAAAAGAGTAGAAAAGAAAGAAAGGAAGATGAAAGTATCTAGCATCCACCACTGCATCTAGCCAGTAGTAGCTGATCAATCAGCCATGGCCTCCTCTATTCTAATGTTCACTATCAATTTGTTTATAGCTTTTGGCAAGGAGGATCCCCTGGCACTATTTTAATTGATTATCAGATGCATTCTGATTTTAGAAACATTTACATGGGATAAATGTGCCTCTGGGGCTGAAGTAAGTGATCTGCTCCTGGGTGTTACAGCCACTAGTTTTGGTGGGATGGAGAAGGTTTTCCTGATGACTGCTCTGAAACAGTTAATAGAATGAAAAGCCAAGCACTTAGATCAGATCACTGTCTTTCCTCTTTTACTCAGGGTAACTACCAGTTTATTTATCACCAGTTCTTGAGTTGTGATTTGTCAGCACTGCTTGCCTGGGTTCCTGGAAGTGGTATGACCCTGATCCTGTTCACATGCTCCGGTTCCTTACATTCCCCCCCCCCCAAGCTGAAGGATCTGGGCTGGCAGGGCAGATTATAATGTTCCGTGGACAACAAATGTTCCCTGGAAAACAGTTCTGAATGTCACATGATGTGAATTGGGATGCTAGCAAACTGGCATGAGTTTGATTGAGATAGTGGAGGGAGAAATTCAAAACCATCAGCAGCAGCATCTTTTAGGACCTACTGTGTGCTGTGGCATGAGGAGCTACATTTGTTATCTTATTTAATCTTTACAACAACTCTATGGGATGGCACCACGAGTATCCTCATGTCACACAGATAGGAACACCAACATTCAGAGAGGTTAAGTTACTTGGGTACAAGGTGACACAGTCAGGGACAAATCCTGATTATTCGAATTCCAGTGCTCTTGACCACTGTGCCATGAGAGACATTGAAAATAACTGGAGATTTTTAGCCTGGAGATGAAAAAGAAAAGACTCAGAGGGGAGGTAATTTCTGTCTTCAAATCCCTGGGAAGTACAGTGATGAACTGCAAAGACTACTGGGTCTGAGAGGCTAGAAGCAACCCCCAAAGCACACTAATAAATGGTACAGCCAGAATTGTAACCAGAGGCTGAGGTTTATTTCTGCATCCATAAAAGGGAAAATAACAACTACTTTGCAGAGTGGTTGGGAGGATTAAATGAAGCAATATTTGGAAACCATATAGGCCTGACACTTAGTAAGTGCTCAATAAATGTTTATGCGTAATTTCCACCCCACTCCTTTCTTTTCCCCCCAAAGACTTCATATGTGGAAGAAAAATTTTGTTATATGGTTCCCACAGACTAGAAAGTACAGTTTCAGAGAGGCAAATTTTGGTTCATTATCAGGGTGGATTCTCAATTCTATCCAACAAATATTGATGAGACATCTACCAAATGTCAGGCCTAGAATTGGGCACTGGGGATGCAGAAGTAAGCAAGACATGGGCCCTGCCCTCAAGGAGTTTCCAACCCACACTGGCGGCTGGTAAGATGAGAAGGGCCATCACAGGCTTTGTAGAGTATTTCTCACTCTGAGAGGGCCACAGCTCGCAGGCAGCTTGGGGGAGATGGTCTTCTTGGTCCTGGAGGTGGTTATGCAGTGACTGGATTACCAGTTGGCTGTCAGGGACTCTAACAAGGCAGAGGCCACAAACTTTTGTAGTTTATGCCGTTAAATGCTCTAGCCTACACACATAACCAGATGGCTCACAGCAGGCTCTGCTGCTGTGCCTAGCAGGTCCCCAGAAGCCTTTTCGACAATGTGTTTCAAACAGCCTGAGGCACAGAGAATGGTCCTGAGAGGGGGCTAGAGTACCAGTTCTGCTCTAGAATAAATCCCCCATGGAGGCTGGTTTACAAGGCCCTGCTGAGCACACTAAAGGGGATGGGAGTGGTGGTAAGACGGAAATATGAAAAGCAAAGTGCCCTGGGCATTGACAGCCCTCCATAGAGACTCGAAGGACTTGCTTCCTCACTTCATTCAGGTCTCTGCTCAAAAGTCACCTCCTCAGAGAAGCCTTCCCTGACTACCCCTCCCTGCCAATCTGTTTCTGTGTCTTCTGCATACTTCTTCACAGTGCTTACCCCCCATCTTATTAATGGTTCCCCGATGGACTGGTTGTTTTCTTCCATGGCTAGAATCATTAGTTACATGGGGAAGGGAGTTTGTCCGTTTAGTTCATTGTGGAATCCTTGGCCCATTTGTAAAAACCAGGAAATCAAAACCCACTTCCCAGCTTTGCTGGGAGGATTAAATGAGGTAACATTTGGAAAACATGCAGTTCCTGACATATAGTAGGTGCTCTAAAAATGCTAATTTGTTCCCTTTCCTCTTTTCCTCAGAAGGCTATCCTGTTCCTTGAACAGGTTTTCTAGTAAAAAACGAATAGGTGTGCCTCAGTTTCCTCATCTGTAAAATGGGCTAACAATAATACCTACCTCGTGGTTATGGTAAAGATGAACTAAGATAGACAGTGGAAGGCCCTTAGCACAGGACACCATGTACTGTGGTGTCATGTACACATGGCAAGTTCTCAGTCAAGATGAGCAAGGGAAAGCATGGGGGTTTTGGGACATGGGGCAGGAAGCCGTTAAACTCTGTTTCCAGGGAAGAAGGGAGTCAGGAAAAACCTGAGAACAGTGACTGTGCCCAACACCTCCCTGTCCCCTGTTTCAGCATGGGGCTTAAAGCACCACAGGTGAATGACTACATAAATGGATCACTTAATTGTGTCCAGGCACAAACTATAATTCTCACACATGGCTCCTGGACAGATGCTGAGTTCTAAAATTTTAATAGTCAGTTTCCACAGGTTAGTGAGCACTGGCGGGCCCCCGAGACCAGCTGTTCTGCCCTTTCCCCTATTTTTCAGACAGAGTGTGTTTGCCCACTCAGCTATAGATGCAGAACTGTAAACCCAGAGGCTCAGGGCCCGGAAGTGTGACTGTAGAGCTAAGGGGATACCAAAGTCCTTGGCTGACATGGAGGCTGTGGCCAGTGCTGCAGAACCACACACACCGACTTCCCTGGGATTGTCTGAAATTAGGAGATGAGCAGAGTGAAGGAGCAGTGTCTTGAGGACAAGGAAACAAAGGGTGACAATAAAATCTGATCAGGGCTGAGATGATGTGGGAAGCATAGCTAGGGAGTGGCTAATCCTGCCTGCCAATCATTAGCACTGCGGGGGACTCTGGGTGGCTTGGAAAGGATCTGCTTGTGCTTCCCTGAAGGGCGCCCTTAGCCTCAACCTTCAGGCTGGGTTACTTGGCTCCTTGTCTTTCTCCTTTGGAGTCTGTGAGCTCTTTGGGGAGAGGCCCTGCATTTTCTTTTTGTCCCTGCAACATCTTCCATGGGATTGTGTAGGCCTAGCATAGGCCTTCGTCTGTCTTTCTAGGCACATCCCTCACTGCTCCCCTTCAGTGCTTCACATGTCAACGAGCCAGGCTACTCTGTGTGTCCCAGGCAGCAGTCCCTCTGCCCGTTTCCTTGTCTTCTTCTGCCTAGTGAAAGAGCCTGGACTATGAAGCCAGAGACCTGTTACTAAGCCTGTTTAGGCCTCATGGATAACACTGAAAGGCTAACTTACAGGGCTGCTATAAATATAAACAATGCTGCATCTAGGTCAGCCGAACAAAGTACTCAATTAAAGGTGTGGATCCAATCAGTCCTTGTGGAAGCAAGTGGAGATGTGATCAACTCCAAGCAGGGACATCTTTGCTCCCTTTCGGCACAGCACTACCCGGATTTTCACTGTGGAGGCCGTTATTTTTAGCATTGCTTTCTTTAATGTGTTTGTTTATATTGGAGCCTGGATGGGATGTCAGGAATTCTTGTCCTTCTATTAGACATGAGTTTGTCTGCTCCATTTATCCCATTATCAGAGTAAATTTCCTTAAAATTAAATTTATTGGGGTGACTGGTTAAATAATATTATAAGAGTTTCAAGTGTACAATTCTATAATATATCATCTGTATGTCACATTGTGTGTTTACCATCCAGAGTCAGTTCTCCTTTTATCACCATATACTTGATCTCCTCTACCCTCTTTGTCTTCCCCCGCCTCCTTACCCTCTGGTAACCACCCTTCTGTTGTCTGTGTCTATGAGTTTGTTTGTTTGCTTTGTTTGTTCATTTGTTGCTTTTGTTTTATATCCCACATATAAGTGAAATCATATGGTTCTTCTAATTTTCGGTCTGACTTATTTCGCTTAGCATTATATTCTCAAGATCCATTCATGTTGTAAATGGCAGTATTTCATCCTTTCTTATGGCAGAGTGCTATTCCATTGTGTATATATACCACATTTTCTTTATCTGATCATCCATTGAGGGTGCTTGGTTGTTTCCTTGTCTTGGCCACTGTGAATAATGCTGCAGTGAACATAGGGGTATTTAGGGTTGTCGGAAAAGTCATGACACATTTTTGCAACAGATGGTGCTAGTTCATTTTTGGAAGTACTGGAGTTATTTGCATCTCTGTTATTGCTATGTCATTTGACAGCTAACAGTTCTAGCTTCATTCCAAAAAAAAAAATTGAGTGATTTGGTTGAGTTTTGGAGATTTTACAACAAGTTGAAGATGGAAGACCAAACTGTGCATTTTTGCCATATTTTACTGTTTTACTTCCATAAAGGGAAGAACATGCATCAAGCTTGTGAAAAGTTGTGTAAAGTTTATGGTCACAATGCTCTACAAGAATGTCAGTGCCAATGATTGTTCACGAAATTCTGTGCTGGTGATTTTGATCTCAATGATGCTCCTCGGTCAGGGAGGCCCACCGAGGTTGATGACGGCAAAATAAAGGAATTGATTGAGTCAAATCCACGTTATATAACACGAGAGATTGCAGAAACATTGAACATCCATCATTCAAGCATTCATGACTACCTGAAGAAGCTGGGATACGTAAGCAAGCTCAATATTTGGGTTCTGCATGAACTCAAAGAAGTTCATTTGATGGCACATATAAACATCTGTGATATGCTCATTAAATGTGAGGAAAACGATCCTTTTATGGAGTGACTGATAACTGGTGATGAGAAGTGGATTGTTGACAACAATGTGGTGTGCAAACGGTCTTGGTCCTGACGTGATTTGCCCCAAACGACATTGAAAGCAGACATTCATCAGAGGAAGGTTATGCTCTCAGTGTGATGGGATTTTAAAGGTGTCGTGTTTTTTGAGCTCCTACCAAGGAACCAAACAATCAATTTGAATGTGTACTGTCGGCAATTGGACAGTTTGAACAAATCCATCATCCAGAAACATCCAGAGCTCTTTAATTGTAAAAGAGTTGTGTTTCATCGTGACAACGCGAGACCACACACAAGTTTGATCACCCATCAAAAATTATTGGAGCTTGGATGGGATGTGTTGCCACACCCACCATACTTGCCTGACCTTGCACCATCAGACTTCCACTTGTTTCGCTCTCTTCAAAACTCCTTGCATGGTATAATGTCCAATTCAGATGAGGCTGTAAATCAGCACCTTGTTCAGTTTTTCGCAAATAAAGACAGGTCCTTCTATGAACGAGGAATTATGAAGCTCACTGAAAGATGACAAAAGGTTATCGAACAAAACGGGCAATATGTCATTGATTGATCTTTGCTCTTCATATAAATAAATGACCTTTGAAAAACATAGACAAAATACTTCATGACTTTTCCGACAACCCTATAGGTTTACAAATAAATATTTTCAAATATTTTGTGTAGATACACAAAAGAGGGATTGCTGAGCCATATGGTAGCTCTATTCTTAATTTTTTGAGGAACCTCCATACTGTTTTCCATAGTGGCTGCACCAATTTCCATTCCCACCATCAATGTATCAGGGGTACTTTTTCACTACATCCTTTCCAACTCTTGCTATTTCTTGTACCATAGTAAAACTAGCTGAGAGATTGTATTCCTCTTGATTATTTCCCCATCCAACTGGGGTCCTCTGGGTTGGGGGATGCTGGCAGCCCACAGACACTAGCCACTTGACTGCTGTGGCTGCGCAGGCCATGGAACAGCATGGGGCAGTGAGTGTGAGCAGTGGTAGTGGGTCACCCCATTAGTGTTGCCCTGAAGCAGTGGCTGTTAAAAATCTGGAGCTGAGAGGATTCACTAATAACTACTAGAAACCAGAAATCTCCCCCTGTGCTTCCCTGAGTCCCATCAATTACCAATAGTCCTAAGGTTTAGTATTTGACCTCTTCCAAAAAGGTCAGTTCCTGTAGGCTTTTCTTCTTCTATGCCATTACTCACACAGTCTCTTTGGCCTTGGACCATCCATCTGCCTTTTCAGTGCCTGTTGAAGATCCAGGACAGATGTCACCTCCACTTGGAAGATGGAGTTTCCTTCTTGTGCTCCCTGAGCACACCTTTTGTGCTTCTCCTTCTCCTTCTCCTTCTCCTTCTCCTTCTTCTTCTTCTTCTTCTTCTTCTTCTTCTTCTTCTTCTTCTTCTTCTTCTTCTTCTTTTAATAAAGTATCTTTATTTTTAATTTTTTAAAATATTTTTATTGGGGAATTGGGGGAGTGGGCACAGCATTGGGGAACCGGGGAAGGGGAACAGCCAAGTTGTTGTCCTTCAATCTTAGTTGTGGAGGGCGCAGCTAGCTCAGCTCCAAGTCCAGTCGCTATCTGGCTGGCCTTTGGCAGTTCGCAGCCACTCAGTTCAAGGTGCCGTGTTCAATCTTAGTTGCAGGTGGCCGTAGTCCACCATGCCATGCAGGAGTTGAACCAGCAACCTTGTTGCTAGGAGTACGTGCTCTCACCAGCTGAGCCATCCTGTCACCTGTTGGCAGCTCAGCAGCAGCTCAGCTCAGGCGCAGCTCACCGGCCCATGTGAGAATTGAACCGGCAATCATGTTGCTCAGAGCTCATGCTCTTAACCAACTGAGCCACTCAGCCAGCCCCTTTATGTGCTTCTTGAGTGTGGGAACATCCATATCTTTCACATTTCTTTAAAACAAGGGTCTAGTACTGTGCCTGGCATGTAGAGATTTCTTTTGCCTCGATTATTCTTCCTTGCACCGAATCCCTTTTTACTTGATTAGTTTTTGAGTCTCAGATGAACCATCACTTAATCCAGGAAGCCTTTCTTGTCCCCATAGATTGGATAAGATCACCCTCCTCTGTGCTGTGTAGCACTCTGTACCTCCCTCATCATGGCATTGCTCATCATTTTCCATAACTGTATGTTTAATTGTCTGTTCTCCTCTCTAGAAAGTCAGCTCTGGGAACACAGGAAACCTGCTTGGTTTGTTTTGTTTACTGAGAATACATTCTCAGTACTTACACTCCCCCCAGGCCCATAGCATGTGCTCAGTAAATATTGAATGAACGAATGAATGCATGAATGAGAAAACCCAGATTCAGGTCCCATTGCTTCCCCTTAGCTGTGTGACCTTGGAAAAGTCAATCTTCCACTCTGAGCCACAATTTCTCCACTACTAAAAGGGAGAGATATTCTCCCCAACCCCTTCCAGCTCTGACAATTTGCTAGCTTGTGACCTATTTTACTATCTACAGCTCACATTCTGGCCCGTTCAGCATGAGTCATGCCTAAAGAACTTTAGGCGCTTGCTCACTTGAAGGATTATACATTCTTTGGAGAACCTTTCACTCTTCAAATATTATCTTTCTGATGTGGTCCTTGGCAGCGTCATGGACCCCTCCAGCTGACGTAGGTTGGGTGGCTCAATGGGCGCAGACGCCTTACCTACTCTCTCAGTTCCCGGCAGCCTTGGCCTCGTGCTCAGGCGGGAGCATGCTGTGAGTCTCATGCAATCTAAGAGAAGGGGAAGTTGTGACTCACTGTTTGTGAAATGTTAACTTGCGAGGTGAGTAAGACCAGACTGAGGCTGTGTGCCTTGCGAAGTGGTGAGTCTAGTTAATTGGAATTAGAGCAGGAAGGCCAAGGTTAATTCCCGCCATTGCCGCTCCTACTTGCTAGCTGTGTCCTTCTTAACAGGCAATCTATCCTTTCTGAGCCCCAGCTTTTTAATCTGTAAAATGGCCACATGAATACCCAGCCTACTCACCCCCTAGCATGGTTTAGAAGGGTGGAGGGAACACATTTTCCTTGAATTTCTACTATGTGACACTCACTTTACATCTGTTATTTAATCGAATCTTCAGAACAGTCCTGTGTGGTTACTAGGTGAGATAACATTCTGGCCTCATTTCTATACAGCAGCATTCCCCCAGTTGTGTGTGGGAACACCCCCTTTTGTCTGGAACACTCTTCTGCCCAAGTTTAGTAGATAAGTGATCAAGCACATGTGTTTAATCCCACATTCCCCCAAATCAAGCAGGACTTCCCAGAGCATTTTCTGTAGCAACATGCACCCTTTGGAACTCAGGGGCATGAAATCACTAGGATTTAAAGGGAAAGGCTCCAGCCACCTCAGAGCTCTAAATTTTATGCTCAGCAGTTCGAAATTGGGCTCCCCGCTGCTTGAGTTGTTAGGGTAGTCTTCTCCTCAGATTGCCTCCCAAAGCAGCCATGCCTAGTGACCCCAGTGGGGGAATTTTACTTTCCATCCCTGTGACTCTGGGTTCTGCTCAAGTGAGGTGTTCACTAGGGTGCACAACAACAACGGTTCCCTGCCTGCCATCTGGCTACTTTCAGGCTCCTTCATGCCCTCGATGAATAGGCCAAAAAAAGGAGGTTATTGTGCTTTCTAGGGTGATTGATCCTGACAACCAAGCGGCAAGAGGGTTGCTGCTAACAAAATTGGGCAGGGCAGGGAGAAATACATCTGGAATTAACAAGTTCCTTTGTAGGGCCTTCTACATTTTTTTTTTTTAATATTCAGGACTTAAAGAAAAAAAAAGGAAGATGATTACGTCTCTATTCTAGTAAGACCACCAATGGCTCAGATCCCTCAGGAATAAAGGTTTGGTTTGGGTCACCCCACAAAGTTAAGATTTCTGATCTGTTGAAATGCTGGCTGAGGGCAGAACAAATGTGATGTTCAAGTCTCTCTTTCTCCATCACTCTTTCTAACTACGGTTTTGTGATATTTTACAGGAGCTCTCTGTAAGATACCCTCTCTACCATGTTATAACAAATTTCCCATTTCTTTCCTTGTGCCCTTACTATTTGACTTGTGTGTGGTGACGGTGGTGGACTTTACAGTTCTGTCCATAGACTGTAGCATATTAAGATAAAATTATGATGGAACTAGTGGAGGGATAAACATCACCTAGAGATCCTAGAATTGTTGCCCAGTGCGATATCTGTTGAGATTTTGGGTTGGCGCCCTTTCTGCAAATGCAAACATGCTCCCATGGGTGGATAGCCTTGTTGTGTTAGATTTTTGCTGCTGTAATAACTGTTGTCACTGTCAAATTCCAGTATGGAAGAAAGGTGTATGTGAAAGTTGGGCCACTAAGGCAGGGACTGTACAGGACATCATTATGTTGTCCACCTGGTTTTCAGCACTTTTCAAACTCCTGTCTGGAGACTTTTCAACCTTCTGGGTCTGACTTCTCAAGGAGCAGCTTGCGGAAGCAGGGTCTGCTCAGAAACACTCTGCTGGCCAGTGTGGTGGCAGGGTGTCCAGCTCTAGTGCAGAAAGCATGTGATTAGGGTGATTGTGGGGAGGGCAGTGTCTACTTGCTCAGCAGGGCGGCAGCGGCCACAATAGGTTTCTCCTGAGGCCAGGCTTTTGAGCATCATTTTAAGCTTTCCTTGAACTTGTCCTCTAGCCTTCCCAGTATCTTTGAAATAAACTTCTCTTCTATTTTAATCAGCCAGGATCAGCTTCTGATTCTTGCAGAAAGTCTGACATACAGAAACTGGAAAAATAGTAATAATAATAATAAAGGAAAACCTTTATTGAGTGCGTACTGTGTGCCAGGCACCATATTATATACTAGATATGCGTTATTTCATTTCCTCCTTTTAACAATCCTACAAGTTTGGTATATTTTTTACTTCTGTGTTTTTGTTTTGTTTTTGTTTTTAGTAGAGAAGGTAACCAAAGCTTACAGAGATTTTAAAATCTGTCCAAGGTCACAAATTAGGAACTTATGTCCATGAAGCTTGAAAGGCAGCAGAAAATAAGTCATAAGTCTTCGCATGCCTAAGGAGTCAAGGCCACAAAATGATGTTTTAGACTTTTATTATGGGAAATTTAAAAACATGACTCAAAAGAGAAAATAGTATCACACACCTCTGTGTACCCATTAGCCCAGTTTCAGCAAATCATCAATATACAGAATAGTATATAATGCTTTATACTGTTAGTTTATGTATGCAGGAGCTAGCTCTACTGAGTTTTCTTAATGTTGTGAGGTTTAAGAGTTAGGAGTTTGATCTGGTTGTGAATATAAGAGCAGTGCTAATTATAATGTATATTAAGTTTTCAAACTATAAAATTTAAAACTTGTATGTCAAAATATCATTAAAAATTAAAAGGCAAGCAATAAACTATGAAATTTGTTTGCCACAGATGTGACATTTAAAAAATACCTTTGTTATGTAAAGAGCTAATATATGGTGATAAGAAAATCGAGAAATAAAGCAGAATAGTGGGTCAAAGTTGTGAACATGTAGTTCTTAGAAAAAGAAACAACAATGGCTATTAAGCTTACTAGTAATCAAAGCAATGAAATAGGAAAATGCTATTTTCACCTATGAAACAAAACATTTAAAAAATGGGTATTTACGTTCTGCTGAAGATCAGGGTGATTTAGTGTAACCCTATTGGAAATTAATTTGACAAAATGTATAGGGACTTAAAGAAGTTTATATCCTTCGATCCAAAAATTCCATCAAGAGAATCTAAGGAATTATGAGAGACGTGGAAAATATTTCTATACAAAGAATCTCATTATAGCACAAATTATAAGAGCAAATATGTTGGGGAAAATCCCAAAAGCCTAACAATAAGAATATGGTTGTGTAAATTATGATGCATACACGGATACAATATATTTCTTTTTCTTTCCTGCGGATTCAATATTTTTTATTTATTTATTTATTTTTTGGATACAATATTATAGAATGATTTTCTGTGGAAAATTGTCATATATGTAAAGTAGGATTTCCTTTATGTAAAATCTATCTCTTTCTCTATACACACACATACAGCAAAAAACAATGGAAAGAAACACACCAACATGTTAACTGTGGTTATCTTTGGATTGTGGGATAATGGATTTAAACATTTTTTTCTCTTTATTTATTTTTTGGGTCTGAAATGTCATACACTTGTTTTAGCTCTAAATTTATTTCTAAAAATGTACTTTTGTCCTGTTGACTAGTTTCTGAAGTAATTGTCCTTTGCTTAAAATACAGTAGTACCCTTTAGCTACCCAGATAGCTTTTTAAAACGTTTCCTGTAAAATTTTTCTTATTAAGGTGTAGTTAGCATACAAAATTATATTAGTTTCAGCTGTACAACACAGTGATTCGATATTTATGTCTCTTACAATGTGATCAACATGATAAGTCTAATAACCATGTCACGGTGCAAAGTTTTTATGATATCTTTTTATTCTTTTCTGTATTTTCTCCTTTTCCCATGAGGGATGTGTATTCCCCTTTAGAACCATAAAAGAAACTTAACAGAAAGTTGATTTAAAATAATGCTATCCAGAAAAAACCTTCATAACTTTATTATTGTGAACCAGTGAGCAGCATAAATACCTGTTTATTATGAATACTGAGTAATTATTGAGTACTTACTATATGTAATAATAATGATAATAGGAATTATTAAACACTTACTATATGCAAGGCATTTAAAGACTTATATTCATAATATCAATTGCTACCTGCAATGCAGATTTATATTGAGGATTATAACCATTCCCATTACATAGATGAGAAAACTGAGGCTCCAAACAGCTTTCTCAAAGTCACAGAACTCTCACTGGTGGAGCCAGGACTTGAACTAGGTTTTCTTGATGTCAATGCCCCTGTTCTTTCTCCTAGAAGTCCATTGGTGAGTGCACTTCCCTACTGGAGAGCATGAGCTATCTCACAGGGCAGCCTTTCCAAAATGAGCCTGTCTTATAACCCACATGGGTCAAAGCTTTGGGCCGGCTTTGAGTCTGACCTCACTTGATTGTTAATTAATTGTCAGAGGACTGATTTGAAAAGAAAATCCAATTTTCCCTGAGGTTGAGGAAAACAGGTTTTTATTCCTATTTTCTTTCATGAAAATAGGGAGAAAACCCACAAAAGAGCTGTGTCATTACAAGCTGACCTTTTCCTAAACCGAAGCCTCTGTTACCCATTTTCTTGCCTCCATGTCTGACCCAAACTCCTGAAGATGAGCACAGTCTTTTTCTTCAGAAACACCAGTATCTTCAATTAGGCTACAATCAAGGCCTCCAGGTCTGGAAGCTTTTTCTACCTCCTTCCATGACCGTCCACAGCTCTACATGCTCCATGAAGTTGTTAATATTTAACTTGCAAGGGCAACCTTCTTTTCTTTCATTTTTCCAGTACTTAAAAGGGATTAAGTGTTTGGGTGGGTCTTTGGTCTTCAAAACCTGCCCACACCTTGCAGGGTTGTGATAAGGATTAGCAATAGTGGTAGAAAGCCTATTATTATTTTGTAGACTCCACGAAGACAGGGTAATGCCAGCCTTGTCCCCATAGGTATCTCCATTTTTTGGCATGGTGCCTTGCACGCAGCAGGTACTCAGCAGATCTCTGGTGAGTAGCAGTATGAATGAATGAACATAGCACACAGCACACTGCCTGTAGAAGCACAGGCACTCAACAAACCCTAGCCATGCCACATGTTTACCCTTCTTCTCTCCGTATATCTGTATTACAAAGGGCTTGCACTAGGTGGTCTCAGGGGTCCCTTCCAGCTGTGACATCTGTGCCTGCTTCCAAATACTCCTGAAGCGAGCTGGGGCTCAGGGAGGAAAGACGATCTTCCCAACACATGCACAGTATTATTTGATGTGTTCTCCATTTGAGACAAAGAGCCTGTGTACCCTCCCAGGGCTCGCTCTGCCCCCTCCAGTCTCCATCTGGACCTCTCTCGCATGGCAGCCTGCAACATCTGTTAGAGCACTTGGTGCCAGGATGATTCTTGCCTCAAGTATGTCCTTGGAAAGCCCTGGAGATAAGAGAGCCTGTCAGAGTTTATGTAACTCCGTGAGTGGCCAGAAGAATGTATGCATTCCACCGTGGGTCAGCCTTGTGTGATGGCTCAGTGTGACTCAGCTGATGGTCGCACGCAGTTTGCAAACTCCGTAGGACAGAGAGCAAGCACCTTAGTGAAGGGGGCAGGAAATTCTGCCTCTATGTTATATTTTTTTGGCAATTATCCCCTTTCTATTATAAAAAGGAAAAGTTTGAGATGGCTGAATCAAACGCAAAAGGTATAAAAAGTAAATAATAAAATATAAATGAGGAAATCAAGATGAAGAGAAAATAAAGTTTGCTGGGGGTTTCCTGTTTGCTCCTGCAGACCCAGCCTCCACTTTTCTCCATCCTGCTCCCTGCCATGGGACGTTCACCTTGTGGCCCACATCTAAATCCCTGTTGGGTGATCTCCATGGGGATCGCCAGTGGGAGATCAGAGTGAGGGGGCATTTGTTGCTTTGGGCAGACTGTCCTTCCATAGAGGACACTCATCCCCTCAAGGTGACCTTCTCAACAAGACTCTCTTTCTAGACAGGTACTGCTCCGTCCCCCCAGACTAGGGGTGATAAACTCCATTGTCAGTGGCCCCTGGTCACTCTGTATTTCCCTTACCTCCAGACCACACTGCTATAAGTGGTCCCATTATAAATAAACCCTTCTTGAACAACTAATCTGAGTGCACCATCTGTTTCCTGTTAGGACTCTGATGCATACATAAAGATAGAAAAAAAAAGAGAGGCAGTCAGAAATGATGCTAATAAATGAAATACAAATTGTAGTGCCTTGTCCATGTGCCTCCCCTAAATGACGCATATGTGCATGGGTTGCACATTTGACCCTGAACTTCCTAGTGACCAAAGTAACTGAACCATCGGAAGAAATCTCTAGTGTTCTCTCTTCTTCCCACCAGAGCCTAGAGGATCTTCCTAAATAGAACTTTTACCATCACTCCCATTACCTTGTGTGGTGGATTGAGTTGTGTCTCCCTAAAAGATAAAGTCAAGCGCTAACCCCCAGTCCCTGTGAATGTGACATTATTTGGAAAGAGGATTTCTGCAGATGTAATCACATTAAAATGAACTCTTACTGGATTAGGGTGAGTTCTAATCCAATGACTAATATCCTTATAAGAAGGGGGAAGGATGGACATGGACACACACAGGGAGAGCGCCATGTGCAGATGAAGGCAGAGATAGAAGTGATGTGAGACCTAAAGCTAGCAGAGAGGAAGGGACCACATTCTCCCTCAGAGCCCCCAGAAAGAATCAACCCTGCTGACACCTTGATTTCAGATGTCTAGCCCCCAGAACTGTGAGTGGATAAGTTTCTGTTGCTTTAAGCCACTGGGTTTGTGCTAATTCATTACGGCAGCCCTAAGAAAACTATTACACCTTGTCGTGACACCAATGCTCTTCATGATTGGGCCTCTCCTACCTTTCCAGTTTCATCTCACACCTCTCACCAGCCTCCCTTCCCTTCAGCTCTGGCTTTCGTATATGCTGTGCTATTTCAGGTTTCCAAGCCTTCGGCTATGTTCTTATTGCTGCCTGGAATGCCTTTTCTGCTTTCTTGGACTTGGCTAAATTTTTCTCACTCCTATAGATTCAGCTCCAGTGTTACTTTCTCCAGGAGACTTTCCCCGTGTCTCCCAGGTGTGTTGGGTCCACCTCCTTTGGACTCCCATGTCTCTCAGACAGACAGATGAAGCATTTGCTCCTATCCCTGGATGGTAACCTCCTCCAGGGCTAGGTCCTGCTCATCTCTGCATTTCTAGGGTCCAGAATAGTACCTGGCACAGAGTAGATGTCCTATCCACATTTATAGAACTGTGCAGTTCCTTAGCATGGCATATGTCTGCTGCCTGCCATAAGCCAGGCACTTTTCTAGGCACTTTGCATGCTTTTTCATTTGTGGTTGAGGAAATCAAGCCTTGGAAAGTATGATGGTTAATTTTACGTGTCCACCAGGCTAGGCTAGGTACCTAGTTGTTTGGTCAAACATCAGTCCACGTGCATAAAGGTATTTTTCAGATGTGATTAACATTTAAGTCAGTCAGCTTAGAGTAAAGAAGATTATTCTCCATAATGCAGGTGGGTCTCTAATCAGTTGAAGGCCTTAAGAGAAAAGACCGAGGCCCCCAAAGAAGAAAGAATTCTCCCTCCAAACTGCTTTTGGACTCCACTGCAACATCAACTCTCAGTGGAATTTTCTGCCCTACAGGTTTTGGACTTGCCAGCCTCCACAATCATGGGGGCCAATTCCTTAGGATAGAGCTCTCTCTCAATTTGTCCACATATATCCTACTGGCTGTTTCTCTAGAGAACCCTGACTAATACAGACAGGAAATTTTCTGAGGTTGTGTGACTGTATGTGGTTGAACTAGGATTGACATTATATCTGACACTACAGTCCAGGCTTTTCCATTTCCACCTGCTGCCTCTTTACACTGGGCGGATAGAGAGGGTCCCAGTTACAGAGGATCTGAACACTGCATTTTTGTCCATAACAAATCTAAGTTGAGCAACCAGCTTGGAGCCTCGCGTGGGCTGTGTTGATCAAATGAGTTGTATATTTACTAAATCTCTTTTTGTTTTTGCTCAGCAAGCAGAAATGTTTATTCTTTTTAAAAACACAAGTAGGGCAAATATGAATGAGACACTCAGTTCTTTGAAGAGGCTGAGATTTGGTTGGTAGAATGAACAAAGTTGGTTTAGGTAAAATGAGCAAAGTTGGTTTTAGGTCTCAATAGCAGTGCCATTTTTCATCGCTCTGTCATATTGTGTCTATGCAGCTCAGAAATGATGGCATCACCCAAATATCCATTCCTGTCTGTATTCCAGCCTACCTTTCTGAGAACGTTCACTGGAAAAACAAAAATAAGAATTTACAGTCCATGTAAATTTAAGTTAGTTTCCTAGTATTTCAAACCCCTTTTAGCTATAGTGAGTATTTCCTTACAATGTGTTAATTACAGAAGTATTTCATTTACCAAGTGAAGGGGAGAAAACAAGCGTTAGGTATCTCACCACGAGGCTGAAAGCTGGGGGCCCTGTATGTTAAATTCTCTAATCCAAATTTCTCTCTCTTTTTCTTTTAGATGAGGGAGTTGCAGCTCATAAACCTTTGCCCCCTGATGACAGCCCCCTCCTGAAAAATCTACCCAGTGCACTTAGTGACAAGTACAAGCACGTAGAACATAGCAAGGCCTTTATTTTCTACAGGGGTTACACTTTGCTTAATTATTTCCTGACTTGTTTGGAGGTCATTATCTTGCAGCCTACAATTTAGTCTCTAGCTTCAAAAACTTCAGCTCAACCATGTCTTTTTTCTCTGTTACCTTGGGGGGTCTACAGATCATAGTGCTTGGCACAGGGTAGCTGTTCAATAAATGATAACTATTGTAAAAATAATAATTACTATTATTATGGCTACTATTATTGCATCATCACATAAATATTTTTGGATGAATATGTGGAAATTGGGAAATGGGCCAAAAAAGGTCTGTGAATGTAAAACAAATTAACAAAAAATCATGTGTCCTTTTAGGTCCTCATTCATAGCCTGTTGTTGTTACACAGAGTTCTAATATGCTTTGCATTTGGGTTATATGCGGCAGACTAGAAGTAGCAGGATCTTCAGGTAATGAAAGGAAAAAGTGTGCTTATTTCTATCCACCAAATCCTGAAAGATTGTTAAGTGGTCTCTTGCTGCTGAGGGTAGAACCAGAACTGGATTCTGAGTTCAAGTCTGGACTCTGCCACTAATTAGTAGAGTGTGAGTTGGGGCAGCACGTCACTACCTCTTTTATTTTAAAAACAATATTAACAAATTTATATGAAAAATAATATCACCAATTTTATAGTGAGCATAATATCTATTTCACAGGTTGTTAATAAGGAAAATGGCTGGTGTTTGTTTGCACAGCACTTTGTATTACGAATGGTCCCTTTGTCTTACATATGGTTACTGTAAGTCCCCTAAGAGCCCTACACACTCAGTGCTTGCATCCCCACTTGACCAGTGAGCAAAAGCAGGCCTGGCAGGGGAAGTGACGCCTCAGGGCTGCACCACTTGTTAGCAGCACAGCTGTGATTAGAGCCCAGTGCTCCTTCCTTCTACCTACTCTGTTGCTCTTAAGTGTGATTATTACAACCAGCAAATATGGTAGATATGACTTTTAGAAGGAGATGTCCCTCCTCCAAACTTCAAGACTTTTCAATTTGCATGATGCATTGGCATGAAGAAGCATCTCTTCAAGTGGCTAATATTTCAGGCCCCGTGAGGAGTGGGCGATGGGTGTGGAAGAGGAACAGAAGTGCCCGATTAATGCCAGCCTGCAAAATACCTATATTTAAGGGCGCATTAGGACATTGACAGGAGAAGGGAAATTAAACAAATATTTCAGTGGCTTTTCTAATGTAGAATTATAAGGAAGGAAATAGGGAAAAGACTCACATTTTCCAAGGTTTGGCTATATAAAATTAAGTTATTTTGTTATTTAGTTTTGGGGACTAACGAGGCAAGGCCATATTCTGGTGGGAAGGGTAGTGCTTTATTTTGAAGAGAATAATTGATTCCGTTATGATTCATTCTGGGAATTGTTAATTCTAGGACAGAACATGAGTGAAACTTTGAACTGGGTCAAGAAGATTTTGGCTGTAGACTTTGAGTTGGGGAAAGAAAACTGAAACAGTTTTGAGGGTGATGTGAAAAGCCTCAGTGACCCCTGCGATATTAACCTTAGGAAACGCTGGGTAAAGGATATATGGGAATTCTCTGCACTATTTTTTTTGCAAGTGTTCAGTAAGTCTAAAATTATCTCAAAATAAAAAGTTAAAAATAAATGTCCCCACAGAACAACAACAAAAACAAAAACATATTAATGCCCAGGTGGTTTCACTGGTGAATTCTACCAAATATTTAAGAAACAAATAATGCCAATCTTATACAAACTCTTTTGAGACGGAATGCTCTCCAACCCACATTATGAGCCTAACATCACCCTGGTACTAAAAGCAGACATAGATATGACAAAAAAACAAAGCAAAAAAACCTATGATTAATATCCCTCATGAATATACATGCAAAATATTAGCAAAAAATTAGCAAATCTTGTCCAGCAGTATCCTGCGTTTATCTCAGGAAAATGAGGTGTGATAAAAAGATATGGTGAATAGGGCTGGCCGAGTGGTGCGATGGTTAAGAACTGGCTTGGGACGCCAGAGGGCCCCGGTTCGGATCCCACATATGAGGGCCAGTGACACTGCCCTCCACAGCTAAGATGCTGAACAACAGCTCAACCTGGAGCTGGGCTGCCGTGAGTCGCCGGTGACAGCGTAGGCTGCAGCCCCTGTGGCAGTGGGTTGCCATGGGCTACTGTATGTAGCCAGCAGCCAGCGTGAGCAGCCATCCAGAAACCAGCGACTGATCTGCCTCGCCCGGGAAGAGCTCAATGATGGTGCCAGCTTGGGCCAGTGAAGTAACGTCCTCCACAACTAGACTGAAGAACAAAACGACAGCAACTTATCTGTTCCCCTTCCCCCAATTCCCCAGCACTGTTCCCATCCCCCCAATTCCCCAATAAAAATCTTAAAAAAAAATATGGTGAATATTTAAATTAAAAGAATTTATTACAGTAAAAGACACATTGTCATTAACCCCCTCAAAATACTCCCCCTTACTTCAAACCCACTTATCCCATCATTCTTGCCACTTTTTGAAGCAGTTCTGGAAGTCCCCTTCCATCAGTTGTCTTTACTTCATCTTCCATCATGACAATGCTCTGTGTCGCACATCACTTATGGTATGGCAATTTCTGTCAGATGAAAACATTACAGGGTGGCCTCATTCTCCTTACTCACTGAATCTGGCACCATGCTACTTCTGGCTCTTCCCCAAAGTTAAAATGGCCATGAAAGGTAAACGGTTTGAATTGATTCAGGACATTGAGGCAGCCACTACAGAGCAACAAAAGATACAATATTTTAAATCAATGCCTAAAACTGAAGTTGATTGTTTTGGTTTTTCAATAAAGTCAAAATCTGCACATTTTAGAAGAGCTGTGACACTAATCTAAGGCTCATTAATTTCAATTTGTTTTTCAGTTGTTCTATATGACTTTTAAGCCTGCTACAAACTAATTGAACTGAGTAATATTATTTAATGTTATAATATTGATATTATTTTAAATTTAGGAAAATCTTCCCACTTTATTTTTCATTCAATTCAATTTTTTATTTTGAATTCTTCATACTGCAGAGTAATCATTTGTCTCATTTAAAAAATAAAATTTGCAATTCTGCTATTGTAGCATCAAATATCAAAATCATTCTAACTAAACATAAAATTTTTCCATTGTGGTTTATAACTATTGTGCTTTAAGTCTCACGTAAAATATCACTATGTTCAGCTAAATATTAACCAAATAACATTACTCTTTAAAACATCATGCCAATATCCAGTATCATTTGCCTTTTTAGATACTAGAGAAATTTTGCCCTTATAAATATAGGCTTATTTTTAGTTTTAGGAATTTCAAAGTTTGATATTTTTTTTTCACTGTTTCCAATTTTAAAAAATGATAGACCTTCTTTTTAAGTTTTTCTATTTCTTTGTTCTTTTTAGCCATTTTTCTTTTCTGAATTTCACTTTCTTTTTTTTTTCTTTTTTTTTTTTTAGCTGAGCCATCCTGCTACCTATTGGCAGCTTAGCGGCTGCTCAGCTCGGGCTGGCCTCGAACCGCTGTTGCTCAGAGCTCAAACTCTTGAGCGAGCTCTTAACCTGAATTTCACTTTCATATTTTGTATTGCTCTCATGATCACAACTTGTGCTCATTCTCAGTGATTTATTCTAAAGGATTAAAAAGAAAATGTAATAATATTCAGGCATATATAAATTGAATATTTTCATTAGTAAATGAAAAGTAAAAATTAATGTTCTTTATATATTTTTTCGAAAAAGTTATTTTTTGTAAGATATTCAAATCAAAAGGCAAAATACAAATTATATTCAATGAATATCAAAATTATAAAATATTTAAAGGTAAAGTTCTACTTATTCTTTTGAAATTTTTATTAAGAATATTTAAATACTCTTTGAAAATAACACTTTAAAAATTCTAAAACTCAACAGCCATCTAATTATGCTTTTATAGAGTTGTCATCACACTTCACTCATGTTTCATCTAGACCTACATATATATATCCACATTCCTAAGCAATTGAATTAATATTACCAAGTGTTTCTTAGCTACTGTGAATATTGTGTTCATTTGAAATTATAAATTGGAATGTTAAAAAAAAAGTAGTAAGAAAATGGCCTCAGTACTACTGGAAAGCAATCCTTCGCTATGTAGGAATGGATTGCATTCCCAGTATCTGAGAGGAAGGATCTGTTTTTTTCTCTTATCTAGGCACTTCTGCCTCTCAGTTCTGTCCACTCTCAGAAACAGGGTCATCTCTGGTATGGGCAGCACAAGCTCTTACAGCACTTGGACCCAGTTGCTCTTTGATTCAAGGACAGAGGGAAAGAGAGGAAGCCTTTTCCTGCAGCCTGACAGCTTTAGTCTGGAGAACACTGTGTTATAGGTGGCACTGAGCCAGCGCTGAGCCCCAGCCCTCAATGACAGGGTGCCCATGTGTTCTTTAATGAGGCAGAGGTGTGTGTGAGTGTGTGTGTGTGTGTGTGTGTGTG
>NW_017731997.1:567718-593582 GCF_001890085.2 Hipposideros armiger
GAGAGAGAGAGAGAGAGAGAGAGAGAGAGAGAGAGAGAGAGAGAGAGAAAGAGAGAGAGAGAGAGAGAACCCTCTAACCCATAGGCCCATGCCTGGGACTGGTTCTGGGCAAACCAGCCATTGAGGCCTCTTGAACAGTAGACACATGGGCTCTGCACAATAGAATCATAAAGAAACACAGAGACCAGTAGGCCCCTTTTCAAACTCTCTGGATTAGATGATTTCTGAGTTAGTGGTACCTTGTTGCTCAGTGGAACTGTCTTTGCTCTTTTGAGCTTTCATCTAGCTTGAACCAGAGAAATTCCATTTTTAATTTTTAATCAATTTTATACATTGGGTTTTGCCTGTAACTTTGTTAGGGGAAAAAAAAGGATTCTTTTTTTTTAAAAAAAAAGATGGAAAAAGTGATTCGGTCCAATTACCACCCCATGCCCCCTTCATAATTGGGAAGATGGAGGCCCAGAGAAGGCCAGTGACCTGTCCAAGTTGATTCTTCAATTGGCTCCAAGGCCCAGCCCCGAAGCCAGGTTCTCAGACTCCCTGTACAGTGTGCTT
This sequence comes from Hipposideros armiger, assembly GCF_001890085.2. Lineage (NCBI taxonomy): Eukaryota > Metazoa > Chordata > Mammalia > Chiroptera > Hipposideridae > Hipposideros > Hipposideros armiger. The sequence continues at coordinate 568,274 of NW_017731997.1, forward strand.
TTTCCTGCCCCATGGATGGAATCAAGCATGGAATAAACAACTTATTACTATGCTGATCTCAGAGAAGAATTTTATGATCTGTTCAGCCACTCCTTGAAGTTGGCCTGGCCCTTAGTGGTCTAGAAGACGTTGGGTCCCTGATGAGTCCTTAAGGTTTTGGAGGCCATTGCGGAAACTGGAGATCTCACGCTCACACGCGCTCTTGGCCGATGTGTAATTTTTCCATTGCTTACAGGGTATGTGGTAAGAAAAGAGCAGGCACCAAGTTTGAGCTCTATCCTATTTTCTCTCTGACCATCTATGTGTCTCTTCCTCTCCGTCTTCATTCCTCATCATTCAAAAACATTTAGTAGAACCTACTGTGGGCCAGTTGTCTCAGTATAGCAGCTCAGGGACATGGTCAGCCTTTGTCTGTCGATCTTTTTAAAATCTGTTTTTCTGGTTTCGTTTCCTTGTTTCTCATTGAGTCTTTCATCTACATATGTGTGTGCATGTATGTGTATCTTTCTTATTTTTCTTGGTCAACATCTCTCACTTTCTTTTCCATCTCCATTCTTCTTCTTCATCTTTACACTTTTCTTTATTTTTTGTCTTCCCTTATCTCTCACTGTACTTGCTCTCTCTGTCTTCTCTTTTTTCTTTTTAGCTTTTCTCACTTCTCTATTGTCTTTTGTTTCTCCTTCTGTCTCTCCCTGTATCTTGGTATAGACATGTCTGTCTCCCTCTGTCTATTCTCAAACTCTCTTTTATAGAACGTTTGCTCATTTGTGCACAAAGTGGATGGCTACAAAGGCCTCTTGAATTCCTACTCTTCATCCAAGTCTGTGGAAAGGACCTTGAGGCTGCCCTACTTGTCAGAGTGTTTTATGAGATTTTCCTCTTCTGATTATTTGATTATATAAACACATTTTGGTCCCACTGAAAAGGAGATCTGGGTCTTACTAGGTTTGTGCATTGAACAAGCAGGAGCCATAATTTTTTCTCCCCAGGTTGTAAGGAGACCTGTCCTTCTTTTAAATATAAATAAACTAGTCTCTTTGAGGTGGAGATTCTAAAGGAATTTTGAAGGAGTCCATAAAACCCATTTGCTTTTATATTTCTCAGGGTCGGATTGATAAAATAGTCATTGAACACTTTCCTATATACCAGGCTCTCTTGTGGGGGCTAGAGAAACAGATGTGAACCAGTCTTTTAGGAACACACAGTCTAGATGGGAGAGTTTCCTGAGTAATAGAGAGGGTTGTTTACTTGTCTACGTGTTTTAACAAAGGGAAGTACATACTATGAGAATAAGCCATTAGTAATCAAGGAGGGCTTTATAGAAATGGTGATATTTGATCTGGGCTTTGAAGCATGAATAAGAGTTTTCTAGGAAGAAAAAAGTGAAGGGCATTCTTTGCAGAGAAACTGACACAGAAGGAAAAAGCAATTTGGAATATTTAGAACATAGTGTGTATGAGGATGGGGCTGGAAAATTATGTTGGAGCACAAACCTGGGGGTTTGAATGCTATGATGAGGGATTTGGACTTTTTCCTGATGGCCATGTGGGGTCATGGAAGAGTTTTAAGCAGAAGTGTGATAGAGTTAGTGTGGGGGATGGAAGACAAGTGTTCAGACTGGAGGCCTGAAGACTGGGGAGGAGATTGAGGCAGTACTTGAAGTAAGAGAGGGTGAGACCACAGTGATAATATTCCTCCTCATTAATGAACTTCTACTATATACTTAGCATTTGGTGAGGTATTAGGGATATGAGGATGCATAAGACATGGTTGAGTTGGAGTATCAAGGAACTTAAAATTGAGAGGGGATATTAACACATTGACAGGTAATTTCTTCATAACCCTTTATATGCTAGGACAAAGGAAATAACAGGGGGTATGGAAGCCCAGAAGAGGAGCCTAACACAATACAAAAGGAGACCAATCAGGGTGGGTTTCTTGAAAGAAATGAAGCTTTAGTTGAGCTTGAAAGGCAGGCCAGAGTTATCTAGAGCCATAGTTCTCAAAGTGTGGTTCCTAACTTAGAAGTACTAGCATTGCCTGGGAAATTGTGAGAAATGCAAATTTTTGTGACCCATCCCAGACCTACTGAATCAAAAATTCAGTATTGAGGCCCAGCAATCCGTGGTTTTTTTTTTTAGTTTTTTTTTTTAGCTGAGCCATCCTGCCACCTGTTGGCAGCTCAGCTAGAGCTGGGAATCGAACCAGTGACTCTGTTGCTCTTGAGCGAGCTCTTGACCAACTGAGCCACTCGGCTGGCCCCCAGCAATCTGTGTTTTAACCAGTCTATTGATGTATGATTAATTTTGAGAACCACTGAACTAGGCAAGGGAGGGAGGAAGTTGTCCTAGGCCAAGGAAGCAGGTATGTGAAGTCATGGAGACAGCAGATGGCCAGGTGGGAACATTCTTCAGAGGCTGGAGGGCAGGGTCACTGTGTGGATGGGCCACAGGAAGATCCTGGAAGTCAGGTGGGGCAGATGATGGAGGACCTTAAATATCAGGCAAAGGAATGTGGACTGTAGGGAATGTGAGGCCACAGAAGGGTGTTACAGAGGAGATAGGCATGCTCAGATTTCTCTTTAGAATCGGGTATGAGGTCGGCATATGCAAAGTAGGTACTCAATCAGCATTTATGGAACTGACCTGGGAAGAACCGAATCGTCCTCTTCATCCCATGACTGTGCTCCAGATCAGGGAGGAAAAACAACGACTTGTCTCTTCTGCCAACTCTGTTCCATTGGTGGCAGCTGCCTGAGTGCTGTGTTGAAAAGGATCCTGAAGTTAAGTCTGGGATGTGGAGAAATGAGGGCTGTGACTAGGTAACCAAATTTGCCATGGACCTGAGCAGTCAGGAGAGGAGGATAAGGTGGCTCATGTGCTGCATGTTAAATCTGAGTTGCTCCTGTCAGATAATTAACAAAATGAAAACAAAAACACATGTGATCCAGAACTCATTTGAACTCAGGAAGCCCAGCCTTGCCCCTAGCCAATACCAGCTAGAATCAATTCTAAATTATGTGGGGTAGAGTCGCTGAGGGACATGGACTGCACGCTTCTTCACGTGCCCCGCAATGTAAACACCTCCTATTTCTTAACACAATGACTGAATTTCTACTATTATGCTTTTCTATAGGGCCAGACAGCTAAAGTCCATACAGAACTGAAAATATTACAAGAGAAGAGAAACAACTCATCATGAGCATATCATTCAGGCAACAATTTCAGTCCGTTACTGCCACATGCAAGACCTGACTCTTAGGAGTAGGAGAACATACACTGCTCTATAAGACAACGCAATATTAAAGAAAACTTTCCTATCCAATGGTCCTCATGGCACAGGAGTCCGAAGGAGGTGGGGAACAGCTGGGGGAGGCCTGGAGCACAGCCCAAAGAGCCCTCCTCTGTTGCAAAATGGATTTGAAGACTTGTATTTCATCTTTAAAATTTATGCAGTCTTAAAATTCCACTCCATAATATGCAACATCTGGGTTTGTTTTAATGTAGATATTCTTGACATCAAATAGTATTTAAATTACTTACCAGTAAGTGAAAGGGATGCCCCAGGTAGAGGTGCGGTGTTTGTCATGTAACTTTGCACAGTGCCCTGGAGGCGGGGAGAAAAGGCTGTGGGAAAGAGCAGGAAAGCCTGTTTGACCAGCTGTGTGACACTGGGTACATTACTTCACCTCTCTGAGTTTGTTTCTTGTCTCCGAATATAGGATAAAATTGAAGGCAAGAAGGAATAAAATAAATGGAAATGTGTAGCACAGACCTTGGCATATATTAGGCCCTCAGTACATTTTACTTAAATCCCCACATCAAGGAGCCTGAGTCATGTTTACGGCGGTATAATCAGTCTTAACACACCATTAGGCCTGGGGAGAACGGGACTGTGAAAAAGTCATTGTGGATTTTGGGGTCATCTCCACCATTTCCTCTCACTGTAAATTGCTGGGATATTGCAGTAAGAATACAAATGAAGGAAGGGTTCATCCTACTGGGGAATCCAAGATGGTTCAAAGAGATGGTGTTGGAGCTGGACCTTGCAGGGTGGGCAGACGTTCCACAGGCTCATGGCTGGATCCTAGATGGTGAAGAATTAAACTTAAGACTCACAAGCAAATTTGGGTCGGAGCCTGGAGGGCCTAATCTTCATTAAGGAGTCGAATTTGTATTTAACTGGCCATAGGGAGCCATTGAGGACTTTTGAGTGTAGAGGAGTGACATGAGAATTGCGCATGAGAAGCATCATTGAATATAAGCCTTCTGAGGACAGGGTCCCCCATCCCCCCTGCCCCCCATGTGGTTCCTGCTGTGTCCCACAGTATCTGGCACAATTAAGTGTTCAGTAACTGATAACCTAGTGACTGAATGATTGCATCACTCCAGCAACTGGTGCTTGGGGTAGATTGGAGAGGGCGCTCCTGGAGGCAGGGGAGCCAGTTCAAGTCCCATGAGTGCTGGTCCTCAAGGGTTGGCAGTGGGATGGGGTGCAGGAACAGCTGTGGGGAGTCTCTGGGACGTGTCCCTTCCCCTGGTCTCTGCACCTCCTGTGGAGCACTGACCATGCTTTGAATTCAGGGAAAGTTTCAGGGCAGCATAATTCATCCTGACAGCTCTAGTCAAATGTTTTTCCAGAGCCTCTGTCCCCCTCTGTTCCCCATTCAGATGGGAACACAGTCTGGCACGCTCTAGAGAGGAAATAGTCATTTGCATCTGAACATGAAACAGCATTTTCTGAAGCTCAGGGAAGGGCCCAGCTGGTGTGAGCTGGGTTTGCTCACAATTACAACCAGCTTGTTTCAATTTGGAACTGGGGGGTGGGGGGAGTTAGGAGTGGGACTTCATATGCCGGCTTCCCAGCGGGAGGACACTCATATCGACTCAAACACACACGTGAATGCAACAAGCCTGCCCTCCTGGCCATCTTGGCTGAGGGGTAGGGAGAGGAAGGAAGGGAAAGGGTTGCACCCGTGCATTTTTCTCAAACTCCAGGGGTGCAGCTACTTTTGGAAGTTCAGTAAATCCATTGGGAAACATGGGGAGTGACTTGCTGGTCCCGGAGCCGTCTTACAAGGTTGAACACCAACTATGTATGAAGCATTTTGCCAGATGCTCTATTTTAGTTTTCTGTAGAAGGCAGGTGGGATGGATGGGATGCTGGAGAAAGAAGCAGGCTGTCTGCCAAGGCTTTATATTGTTTTGAAAAATGATAACGGAAAGTTGAAAAAGCCACTGGGGGCGAGGCTTCAAGGAGACTCATTAGACATTTTCTGCCCCAAGTGAGATTCAATTTTATCCTGCTGTGTAATCCCTTCAAATCAAGGCTGGATACAAATGTATACACACATGTAAATAAATGCTGTTTTTCCCCCTCTCTTACCATTTTCTTTCCCTCACCCTTTTCTCATGTCCACCCCTCTTTTAATCTCCTCTTTTGATTATAACAGGCCAGCTGCTGCCTGCACTGGTTGGCTTGTCCCTGGGTCCTCTCCCTGCAGTCTCTACGGCCTGTGGTCTGTATTTGTACACCAGTGCAGAGAAAGGGGACTCTGAGCCCTGAAAGAGCAGGGCCGATGGTGAAATTTTTGAGGCTGTAAAGGGACACAGTGAAGAGACAGCCCTCTCACAGGGGAACTGGGCAGTATGATATTCTGGAAATGTCTTAGGTTTTAAAATTGTACAGCTGTGCATTTCAGTCCTAGCTGTACCATATAATAGCTGTGTAAGCTTAGATAAGTAACTGCTTAACTTTCCTTCCCCTCCATTTCACCACCTGTGTGTTGGGTGCAATGACCTCGAGCCCAGAGTTTTTGCAGGAACAAAGTGAAACGATGTATGTAACAGCGGACTCACCTCACATATAATGACAATAGCTAATGCTTATCTAATACTTACTAGGTGTAGTTTTCCAATCACTTTGATTAATTAACTTATTTGATTTGCACAATAACATTAAGAAGGACAACAATTACCCTCATTCATAGGTGCAGGGAGGTTGTACCACTTTTCTTCGTAAGTGGCAAAAGCAGGATTTGAACCCAGACCGTCTGACTCGAAGTCAATACTTATCACCCCCACTCAATGCTACCTTTGGCCACCACGGTGTACACAGTAATAGGTGCTCAGTGCTCCTTGGTCTCCCACCCCGAACTACTTTCTTCAAGGAGCCAGAAGTCTTGCAGCAAGTTCTCTGGCAACAGTGGAACAGTCCTCTCTGTTAATTAGGTGTTTCATTTTACTGCCAGCCTTTTGTTTCCCCCCTGGAGATCTGGCAGTATTTCCAATAAATTGTGTTTCAAGGAAAGCAATAGAAAAAGACAGTGCGTGGCTCCCAGGTTGGGGACTGCAAGCTTTCTTGCGGCAGGGGAGAACAATCGAGCCATTGTCTGCATTAATAGGACTTCCTGGGAAGGCAGCTGTGGGTCTTGCTCCCCGGTTTTACTTGAGCAATGACCAAATGAGAATGCCTTTTATTCTCCTTCCCCTTGGTCAGTAGCATATTTTATTCTCACACAGATCACTCCTTATTCCCACAAAGGAAATTAAAGTTTTGGTTTTGGACTAACTATAGGGATGTGGCAAGGGTTTGCTTGCATCTAAAGAGGACTGAATATTTTGCAAGACCTGCTGTTGTGGAACCAAGAGTTTCCTTCTGGTAAGCACGCTGGGATCTTCTTGGGCCCCATACCTCCATCTCAGAGATAAGCCCTAGCATTCAAGCCTGCATTGCTCAGTACTGCTTTATTCAGATGTAGGATGATCCAGGTCCAGGATATTCAGAACTTTGCCCTCCGATGGGGTGTTTAAGTCCTCACCAGCAAGGAGCAAGAGAGAGGCTTGGGGTGGGGTGTAGAGCTGAGGTGGTGGAACTGGACATGGCCTCAGAGTGATCCATATTTGAGTCACAGTCCTACCACACATCAAGCTGCGAGATCTTGGCCAAGAAGCTTACCTTCTCCACTGTAGACAGTGATATGCCCCCCCACCCAGTCTACATTCCAGTTCCATGACATGATTGGTGCTCTCATGACAGTGCTGAACCAGTGCACATGTGTCTCTCTATGGAATGCCACTTCCCTTCTAGTCATTTTTCTCATACCTACCTCATCTTCCAATCTCAGTTTAAATGTTGCTCGATTCATGGCAGGTGTTGAATATAGTACTTCTTTGTAGGAGACATTTGTCTTTTTTTTTTGGCTGCCCAGAGTTTTAACCCTTTTCCTCCTTCTCTAGCTTATCAATCTCGTTAGAAGGCAGAGTTGTTTCCCACTAGAGAAGCTAAAAAGCAAGACAATCTCTTTCCCAGTGTTCCTTGCATGTAGCTTTTGCCAGCCAGATGAAGTCACCTAGACTTTATTCAGGTCCTAGGGAGGAACTACAGATACCAAAGATGACAGCTTGCATAGTTGTAGCCTCTCTCATTTCTGCAGCTGATTGCAAGGGCATGGTTATATAATAATAAGAGTTTCCTTATTCCACTACAAAACTGAGGTCCCCTTTACCTTATTCGGCACCTTAAGTGGTCATTATGCTTTACCTGATTGTGTGATCCTAACCTTCATTCTTAGAGGATTGAAACCTATAGTAGATTTGAATGTATTGGGTTGCTATGGTCTCCCATTGACTTTTACCACGAGTCATGTTAGTTCGTGTTGCAGGAGCACAAACCAGCCAGTTGGTAGTCTTGACTTCTGGTTAAACGAACTGCTGCTGTGTCCCCTGGTAGAAATATTCACTCCTTGGGAAATAAGACCTCTAAATTGTCAGAGCCCAAATTCATAGCAATGAGAGTAAAATGTCTGTCAATGGGCCTTGAGAGTTAATGGTGAGAGAAGCTCTTCCCATCTCTTCATTCTCACACCCAAGTATCCCAGCAGTGGGAAAATAGCATCAAAGACGTTGTAGTTCAGAACATATACATGCATCTTGTGGCATGTTATCCCAACCTGGCAAGTACTTCCATCTAGCAAGCATTATAGCTGGATCTTTACTAGATCATTCCACCATTCTACCTGTCAGGTGTTTGCTTCTGAGTGATGAAGTTCATGATAAGACTCATGGTCATGACAGCATTGCCCTACTCTTTATTTATAAAATTAGTTCCTTGGTTAGAAGCACCATTTGTGGGATTCCATGATAGAGAAGAAGGCGTTCTTATGTCTGTAGATAGAGATGCTGTCAGAGACATTGTGAACAGGAAAGTCACGTCCAGATACATTTCGGTATGAGTTCCAGTGAGGATACATTATTGCCCCCTACATGATCAGACCAGGAAGCCGAATGCTGTCCCTGGAAATGACGCCATGCCTGAAGCTTAACAATGCTCTTTGCTGTTTATGGGTTGGACTCTCATTCCTGGGTTCAATAACAGATTTCTTGTACCAAAGTCAATATGGCTATAGCACTGCTAACCTCCATCCCTGCGACTATTCATAAGCCCATTGAGCAAGCGTCAGGGTGGCTGGGGGCAGAAGCTACCTAACCAGACCATAGGACATCATGATTATCTGGTTATTGAGCGTTCCTTTGCCATGATAACATATTTTTCTGTAGACACACAGGCACAAATAGCCTCATGATCTGTGCCCGTTCCAAGAGGTCCACTCCCAAACTTCCTTGCTGCCATTCTCTAATCTTGTTCTTTCCAAGACCTTGCCCATCTAGCCATTTTGATCATCCTAGGCCTCCTCAGAAAGCTCCAAATAACTTGGTGTAACTCTAAACTTGGTGAGAGGAGGATCTGTTTTGGCTATTCAAGTGCCACTTAGTATAATATCTAATTGATGGAGAACCAGGAGGTAAAGAAAAAAAAAGGATTGATTCTTTTCCTTGTCCTTACCAGCTGAGTTTCCCATCCTAGCACTTGGGTTTCCAGAAAGGGCAAAAGGCCAAGCACATGGAAAACTCCAGGCAGCCCAGCAGGAGGCAAGTGAGTCATTTACTTCTTGAGGAATTAGGTTCAGTAATGTCCCATCAATCGGCTTCATCAGGAAATGAGCTGTGTCACCTAAGTAAATTTTCCAATAACTGAAACTTACCCTTTCATGTGCCAAAACTCGATTTAATCATTTTGAATATAAGTCTTTCTAAAACCAATTACATGCTTCCTTGCCTGTTTCAGTGGAGGATCCCGCCCTTATTCTAACCTTTTCTTAAGGATATGGTGACCATTCATTTATTAGGTTCTAATTTAAGGAAAATAAGGGGCTATTTGCCCAATAATGAATTTCCCTATCCTTGTTGTGAATTTTGAGTTATTCTGTCTATTGTAATAATCTTATTTGTTTTCAGCCTCACTTTCTCACGGTTTTTGGTGGCTGTGTGACAAGCTAGATAAGAATGGGTTCTGGAGTCAAACCTGAATTTGAATTCTAGCTCTTGCACTTATGGTCTCCGGGTTCCAGTGCCCTCATGTGAAATACAGGTATAATTTACTTCTGATCATGTGTCTAAAACTTCCTGCCCCTCAGTATCATTGTGAGGGCCAAGTACACAATGAAAGTAAAGACCCAAATGCTGTGAAAGCACCTAACACATTGTAGCTGCTTAGTAACAAACAATACTTCCCAGTGAGTGGGTTTACTTCTTGCTCTGCAATTTTTTAACCATTCCAACATGCTATGTCTAGTCTACAGAGAGTCATTTGTGAGCTTCAAGGGCAAGGTTGCCACTTTCTTATTCACCCCATCACCAGACACCTAGCACCTAGCACAAAGCTGGGTACAGGCCAGACATTGGGACATGTCTTTCTCACCATCACAAAGAAGCATGCCAGCTCCTCAGGGGAAGTGAAGCTTCTCCTAGGGGAAGTTCTGCAATCAGTTTTGCATGTGGAATTCCTGGGATATGTAGCAATTCTGTATACTTTGGATTTTTAAGTCTTTGGCATGCAACAGTCAAGTTCTACCTCCAATGCCCTACCTAAGCTTTTCTATTTAGGGAGAACTGCAAATGTATCACTGCTCAATTCTTAGAGAAAGGGAAAAAGGGAAGGAGGTGTTTTTATTTTTATTTTTTTTAACTAAACTATTTATAAGTTCTCAAAACTGCAAACAAAAACCATGGAACCTTCCCATGCTCCCCTACCCAACACACACACACACACACACACACACACACACACACACACACACACACACACACACACACACTTTTTCTTTCCCTCATAAGCACTTTGCCCTGCATGCAACTGGTGAGGCATGAATGGCAAGTGGGAAATTAGAAGTGAGAGGCATGCCAGTTATATTTCTTTTTTAAATTTTGAGTTCTTGGAGCCAAGACCAAAGCCACATATTGACAGGGTAGGGCATGCCTCTGACAGCAACCTCCTGCCAGGCTTCTGGAATGCTGATTCTTCTTGTGCAATGAAGACCTCTCCAGAGAGAAGAGAAGGGAAGGGAAGGGAGAGGAAACTGTTGCTATTCACTAAGCACTTAGTATGTGTCAGGCTGTATATACATTGTTTCATTTAATGCTGACTGTAATCTTGTGGGGTACATATTGTCATCTACTTCTTGCAGAATAGGTGAACAGTTTGAGAGGTGGAATAATTTTTCCAAGTAAGTACAGTTGATATTGAAGAATTTTATTTGGCAGGCGATAGAATATAAGTAGGTGTCTACCTTGAGATACTCTCTCCCAATATCCCTATCCTATCCCATCCCACAGAGGGCTAGGAAAAAGAAAAAGAGGTATGCAAACTCTGATGTAAGCTATTTAAAAATTTTTTGATGAAACCTCAAGCTTGGTATCCTCAAGTACAGGAATGACAGTTGTCACCATCTATTCATATATTTAGCACTTTACAATTCACAAATGTTTTTCCCGCCACCCCCTTCTTTTGTTCTCTTTTCCTTTCTTCTATGATAGCTCCATCATTATATCTATCACACGAGCTCTCTAGCTTCAGTTCTACCTTGAAGATGGGCATAATAGTTTGTGCTCTACCTGACACTTAGTAAATTTGTAATTACATAATGATTTGTACAATTATGTGTTTCCTACCTGTCTCCCCTGCAGAGACCTCATAGGTCTTACTCACCATTGTATCTCAAGTTTCTGTGTTATACGGATTTTTAGCAGAATAGGACTTGAATCTGGGTCTAAGAATTGCTGCTAGGAGATGGGTGGAAAGTAGAAACAATACACTTAAAAACAATAAAAAATGAGAGAAATAAATGATCTGAATGATGCCAATGAAGAACCCAAGTTACAAAGCTGATGCCAGGGCAGGCTGTCCACACCTGCTCAGGTTTTGATGTTTACTCACAGTTTTTAGTTTGGCTGGGCAGTACAGGGTGGTGTAAAGATCACCATGCTTGGAGTCTGGAAGTCATATGAACCAGTACCTCAAGTTTTGTTTCATCTGAAAATTTCACCGGAATGCTTTCTATCTTCATCCATATGACTAGTATCATTGAGAAATCTGTTCTGAAGGAAATCATTGATGGTCAGAGGGCTCTGTCCATCCAAGAACAGCATGGATAAGGAAAGTTGGACATGACAGCCACAGCTCTCTATGGACAAGCGGAGAAAATGCCCACTGGAAGATTTTGGGGGAGGCGAGGTTGACAGTGTATCTAGATGTTGCCAAGGAACTGGGCAAATTCTCTCAAGATGCCTTTGTACAACATCTATGGAATGTTCTGGATTTGGTAATTTAGCATTTCAACTCCATTAGGAAATGAGGCTAGTTTGGTGTGGTTCCCTTTGATTCATTACTCTCCTCTTTTTTCACCCCACACATACTGGCTTGATAATCTCTTCTTTAATTATTCTGAGGATTGTTTTGAGATAATTTAGTCACAAACATATATTAAGCATCTGACCAGAGCCAGACACTAGGTTGTTCCTATTATCTAATTCAGTTCTCCCAATGATCCTCCTTGGTGGGCACTGGTTTTGCTCTTATTTTAAAGATGAGAAAACAGAAACTTAGAAAGGTTATGAGATATGCCAAGGTCACATGTGTGCCTTCTAGAATTTGAAGCCTGTCATCCTGGAAGAGTGAGGGAAAGGAACCTAATATCTCTTAGCAACCATGTGCTGGACACCTGCTGAGTTTTTGACAAGCCTAGTCTTGTTTAAGATTCACAACGTAATGAGGAGGGGGCACTGTTAGTGTCTCCATTTAGAGAGGGCTAACTGAAACACAGAGAGGTGAAGGAATGCGTTCATAGTCATGGAGCTAGTAAGTGGGAGCAAGTTCAGACCTCTGGTCGTATGCCACAAAGCTTGTCTGTCCTTTAGTCACTATGTAGAGCTGCTTCACAATAAGTGTGCAGCCCATGCTGGGGCATCCATTTGAGGACTAAGGAAGCTGGAGAACCTGGGAGGTTGCAGGGTGCAGGAGGGTGTGGCAGCCTCTAGAGCCCTGGTGTCAAGACCAGTCAGTGTCTGCGAGCTTCCACCTATTGTCCCTCTGCTGTTTTGGAGCTCTCAATTTTGTGTTCCTTCCCAGCTAAAAATAAGGTTTTGTTTGCATTTGGGGCAAAGGCCCTGGGGGCCCTCCTGAGAAAATCCTCAGAGGAAACAGGACGCAGAGTGGACTGCAAAGGCAGGAACGTCCACTCCTCAGCTCTGAGAGGCTGGAAGCACGGAGCGGGAAATGGCACTTCCCCTGTGTTTTTATGTTTAGCTGGGGTTTAATTAATAACCGGGAAACAAGTCTATAATTAACTCGATTTCCCTTTTGGCCAGCCAAGGGAATAATAATAAAGCTCCTTTTTAAGTCTGCTGTGTTGCTGGAAAGGATGGGAGGGAAGTCGGGCTTCAAGCGCTGCTTGCACAATAATGAGGGCCCTGCATAGCATTCATTGCGCCCTCCCCCTGCAAATTGTATTATCTATACCAGATGTTGCATTAAAAGAAGAATTACTATACTTCAGGGCTCAAATTATATGTGCCTGATTTATTGCCTTGCCTCAGTTTTAAATGCTACCTTGCAGAACGCTGATAAATGATAGCTTATTATTTTGCAGAGGGCTTAGGGTGATGACGATATCAAGGGCAAGAAGGGGTTAACTCTTTCCAGGCTGACCATTTGGCTGGTCATTTTGCTCTCCTGAACATTTCAAATCTCCCCACGCCTGCCCCACCTACCATTTTGGTTGATTTTACTTTTCAATCTCTAAAGTGACATGGCCAAGACCTTGTCTTGGCTTCTAAGACATCTTGTATGTCAAAGATGAAGCACCAACTTTTAAGGGTGGCATTCAAGACTTGCTTTTGACTTCCCTTTCCAGTCTCCCATTGTTCCCCTTCCCACGTGCTCGGCACCAAAGTCCTGAATGAGCTGGCTTGCACCTCCCTCCCCAGCCTCACTTCTTGTCCCTCTGCTACGTTGCGTTTCTTCTAGCTCCTTGGGCACCCAAACTCCTTCCTGCTTCTGGAACTTTGCACATGCTGCTCCCCCTGCCTGGAAGTCTCCCTTCCATCCTTCATTTGGTTTACTCATCTTTCTTGTCTCATTATAACTGTCATTCCCTGAGCTCCAATATTTATTAGATACCCCTTTCTATTCAGGTTCATGGTGCTGTGCACATTGCCCTTCTAGAGCTTTCCATAATGTAAACTCATTCATGTATTCGTGTGATTATTTGCCTAGTTCCTCCACTGCACTATGAGCTCCGTAAGGTCAGGGACTGAACCTGTTCGTTCAGCGCTGTAATTCCAGAGCCTAACACAGAGCCAGACACAGATCCACAACATGTTTTTATTGAATGAATGAGTAGGTGAATGCTCAAGCTGCCCGCCCACCCCGTTCCTCATCCTGCTGCTTCTCTTGATTCCTTCTGCTCTGAAAGAATCTCTTCTGCATCTATTTGTGGGCCCACCTTGCCCCTCACAAAAGCTCTGTCACTTACTAGCTTTGTGACTTTGGGCAAGTTACTTGATCGTTCTGTGACTCAGTTTCCCCCATATGGAAAATGGGGTTAACAATAGGTTATGCATTTCATCTAATTTGATTTTAGTTTGGGCTTTTCTCTGGCTCAGCTTCCTTTGGCTTTGATTTGGCCTTTCTCAGCACATGTGGCTTCAAAGTGAACACAGGTCAATCAAAAAGAGGGTTCCGTTAGACAGGTATGACCTAGTGAGCATGACAGCAACCATCTTCAGATGTGAGTCAAGCAAACATGTCTATACCAGCAGTCAGGGGAGGCAGATAGGGCGACTTCCTGGAGTCTAGTGGTTCAGTTCAGTCCAATAGACTTTATTGAGCATCTGTTGATTTACAGGACTATGGGAGGGTGGTTGGGAGGATTCAGTGTTGGGTAAGACCTGGTTTCTGCTCTTGTTAAGCTCAGGGTAAAAGGGAGGCATGAAAAGTTAATCAGGAAATGGCAATGGGGTGTGCGGTAGGGGCTGTGGGAGCACCAAGAAAGGGTAGCTGACCCAGACTTGGGAAGCGGCTCAAAGGAATTGATACTTCAGCTAATTCTTAGAAAATGGAGATGACTTTGCCGGGCACTGAACCGGGGACAGAGTGTCCCAGGCAGAGGAAACAGCATGAAGAAGGTCCAGAGGTGCTGGAGAACAGGATGTTTGGGGGCCATGGTTTATATAAGGACTCTGTGTAGTTGGAGTAGAGAGTGCCGATAGGTGCAGAGAGAGAGAAGGCCCAGGCCTCAGAGGACTTCACATGTCATGTAAGGAGTTGGGGTTGTGTCCTTTAGCTTATGGGTAGCAATTGAAAAGATTTGGAAGAAGAGAAAGCCACATTCATCTCCAGATGCTATTCAAAGGCATTATGAGGCGACACTGGGGTTCATAATCCTGTTAGACTAAGAAGGGGAACAATGCATGCTTCCGCTACACACAGATCCAGCTCAGCGCTGCAGAGATGGGGTCCAGGTTCCAGGAACGCTTGCCTGGATACCACATGGACGCCCTGGAAGTCACCAACCTTTAAAACCAAGGTTTTTAAAGATGTGCCAGCTCTCCAGGCATGGATGGAGCTGCCTTCCCTCATTTCAGTTCTGCTTTAATAGGTTCCAGGGGGAGTTGCAGATTCATGAGAGAGCAAGGCAGGTGGAGGGGAAAGAAGGTAGCTTTTGTTGAGGGGCTACTCTGTAGGAACCTATTTAACACATGCCTGGAATGAATATTTTCTGTTTTAATCCTCCCAACAACCCTGAGAAGTAGGTATTATGACCCCGGATTTTAAAGATGAGAAAACTGAGTCCTAGAGAGGCTAGAAAATTTGTCCAGCTAGTACTGGCAGAACTTTAGTCTGTTTACTCCCAAACTCTTGCTAATGCTACTTTTCCCAGCTGTTTGCTTCACATAGCACCAGAGGAAGGTTATTCTTTGGTACGTGTGTTATTGTTCTATTAGACTGTGTCCAGCGCTGGGTGTTTCACAGATTAGGTTCTCCATACATGCTTGCTAATTGGCCTGGTATCCTCTAAACGCACAATGAATCCGTTAGTCACTAGATGGCATTATGGATGTACAATATGGAGTGAAATTAAGAGTTACATATGATTTCATTCACCCAGCTACTCACCCTCTCCCCTTTCTCCCTTTCTTCCTTCCTTCCTTCCTTCCTTCCTTCCTTCCTTCCTTCCTTCCTTCCTTCCTTCCTTCTATCCTTCCTCCTTCCATCAATCATTCACTCATTCACAAAACAGTTATTAAATGACTCACATGTACAAGGCACTAGGCTGGGAACACTGAGGTTAAAATCTTAAGTTGATCATTGTTTTTGGCACACCATGGGGGAAGGGTCACAGTGGGTTAAACCCTAAGCACACATGGGCAGCCCTTCACTCAGTCTGGGAGTCAAGGAAGACTTCTCTGAAGCTGAACTAGGCTTAACAAATGAGTTGAAGTTTACTTAGTATAGAAAGGGAGAGAGAAATGTACTCTCAGCAATGGGGCCAGCATAAGCACAGGTCCAGAAAAAGCAAAGTGAAGGGCTAGAGTTGGGGCTGGAGAGAGGAGGAGGGCCTTGAAGGGCAGGCTGAGGACTGTGTACTTGCCCTGAGGTCTTCAGAAGAGTCCATGAAAGATTTTAAGTGAATCAAGAATGCCAGAGAGGAGGGATTCTTTGCATTGTCTGTTTTGATCTTTAGAAAGATTATTTTGGTTGCAAAGAAGAAAATGAAAAACTGGAGATAAGACCAGCTTAAAGGCGGCATTAATCCAGGGAAGAGGTAATGGTGGTCTTAATTATGGCAACAAATATGGGGATGGAGAGAACTGGACAAAATTTAAAATGTTAAGATTTTAAGGAAGTAGAATTGAGAGATCTTGGTAACTAGTGAAGATGAAAGGGTTGATGATGATTCCCAGGTTTCTGGTTTGAGTGCCTAAACAAGTGGATGTGACAGTCACCGGGGTCAAGAATATGAAGGGGAGGAGAAGAGTTTGAAGCAAGATGATAAGTTCAATATTAAACATGCTGAGTCTGAACTGCCTCTGGCACATCCAGGTGAAGCTGTCCAGCAGGCAGCTCCATGCATAGGTTTGGTGCTTAGGAGAAGGCTCTGGATTGGAGAGACAGATTTTTGGAGGTACAAGCATATAGATGGTCTTTAAAAATATGGATTTGAGTGAGTTCCACTAGGATAGTGTTTGAAGATTCTTTCTTCAACTGAATGAGCTGAGAATTGGAGGGAGAACCTTTAGGGATCTCAGCAGTTAAGGATCAAGACCTGAAAAGCTGAGTCTAAAAGGGTGGGAGAAAACCTCTATGAAAATAACATCACTGGATCCCAGTGGGGAAGACCACTGAGAAGATTTGGTCAGTAGTGGCAAAACCTGCAGAGGTCAGGAAAATAGGGACTCAGATGTATCTATTGGTTTTAGCAAATAATATAGGTAAATACAGTTTCTATGAAGTGGTGAGTGTAGAAGCCAAGATATAGTGGCTTGAGGAGTGGTTAAGAGGTGAAGAAGTGAAGGCAGTGAGTGAAGATGCTATTATATGAATCTTGTGTGTGAAGGAAAAGAGAGAGGTTAGGAAGTAACTCCCTAGGAATATGGAACCACATGGGGGGTTTTAAACTTAAGAATAGAGAATCTTGAACACATTTGTGAAAACATAGTGAGTAAAAAGGAAGAGGCTGAAGATTCAAGATGGAGAGCAGGTGTAGCTAAATTTATAGGTGGCAGGTAGATTGCGGTAGATGGAGGTAACATTTGCCTGATGGAGACAGTTTAATCCCAAGAAAATGAGAGAGAGAGAGAGAGAGAGAGAGAGAGAGAGAGAGAGAGAGAGAGAGAGAGAATATAAACTAAAATGGCATAATATAATTCCCTCAGCTACACCTGTCTGAGGCTGAAAATTAGCCTTGGAATTCTGTTGCAAGTTTTTGTAGTTTGTTTGTCTACTCCTCTATCCATTAACCTAGTTTTCAATCACTCACGCCCTGGAATCTACTCATTCACTGGTCTGTCTGTGATCCATCCAGCTTGGCAGAACCAGTGCTCATTCTCATGTGTGAAATCAGTCATTCTTAGCTTATCATTTTTGTTTTCTTTATAAAGTCCCCAGATATATTTTCTTTCCAGGTATTGTTAGAGATTGAATAAATGAATGAATAAACAAATACATGAATGAATACTCCCTCCAGATCTCTGTCAATTGAACCGTTTGGCAATTATTTATTAAGCAACTGCTATGTCCAAGGTACTGGAAAGGTGCTAGGGCTACAGTGATAAACTAAATGGAGCTCATAGAGCTTGCTGCCTGGTCAGGGATACAGATATGAAAATAGGTGACTGAAGTACAAGATGCTAAATGCTATGATTAGATCATAGGGCTGGGGACATAAACTCTACATGGCGGGCTGGAGATGGCTTCCTAAAGTGGATGACTAACCCAAAACTTGAGCATTCCAGGTTAAACCAAGTTGACTATTACATTTTGGACTATTGTTTTATGAATGGAAAAATCATAATATTTCTATCAGAATCTGTTATAATTATGAATATATGAATGAATAAATGAATGATTTCTTCCATCCTATTCACAAAATTTATAGCCACCTATTTTGAACTCTTGCTTCCCAGAAAGTGTCAACCTTTAGTAACCAGCTGTCCAGTGTCAGGGGATTTTGTAAATAGTGAAGTGTTCTAATTCCAGTCTGTTCCTTTCCAATATGGGTACATTTCTGGTGAAAAACTTGTATGGCTCCTCATCTGACTGTGATATGTATTTAAGGCAAGGCACTTGAACTTTGGGTGCGGGGGACCTATTTTCAGCTGAAGAAGGTAGCTTCTTCTCCATGACCAAGGTCATTTAAGTGACTTGAAGGCTTGTGTGAACCCTATTAAAATGATTGTTCATGGAGGACGGCTTGCTGGGAAATTGTGAAAATGATTGGGAGGGAACACCAGTTCTAACCGCCCTGCACCAGTCTTTTGGCCAGGCCATTCAGAAACCAATTCTTCTACTTCTGCAAATCTCCAAAGGAAATAGAATCTACAGCTTTAACACACATCCATTATGGTGATTAGAAATTATAAAAGTCAGAAAATGCTTTGTTATGGAAACGAGATTAATTGATGCCCGAGGACCTAAAAGTGAAATTCTTGCTGTTCACTGGCTACTGTTCATGGAGTCTATTATGTGTCAGTCTGGTGAGGTGACTGGCCAAAAAGTAAGGGGCAGTGCTGAATGAAGGCTAGAGATAGAACCAGCCAGACCCATGTCCCAAGCTTGGCCACAGTGTCCTGGAGCTGCGGGGGCCATTTTGAAATGCTCTGGTGACACTCTTATCATTCACCACGCACTTAGAGAGGAAAACATTTTTACTTAGCACAGAGAAAAGACTCTCAACAAGCAAGAGTTATCCACCAATCAACAACGGTCTCCTAAAGGTTTATTGGGTGCTGTTTGTTGGGGTAGTACAAGAGAATTAGAAAGACAGAGAAAAATATTGCACAAAATAATCTTGAGAATAATGCTATCTTAAAAAAATTGGATACATTCTCCACAAGTGATGCTACTGGGATCGCCTTGAGACTTGAGCAAAGGTAGCAGAAACCCCTGTTACAGGCCTTGGATTTTGTGGATGGATTTTGGTGATTTTCTCATTCTTGTTCACAGTTGTAACTTTCCCATTATCAATATGGATGTGCATAAAGATCATAAAACAATATGAAAGAGCCATCATCTTTACATTGGGTCGCATTGTACAAGGAGGAGTGAAAGGACCTGGTTTGTTTTTTGTTCTGCCGTGCACGGACAGCTTCATCAAAGTGGACATGGGAACTATTTCATTTGACATTCCTCCTCAGGAGATTCTCACTAAGGACTCTGTGACAGTCAGCATGGATGGGGTGGTCTATTAACTGGGTCCAGAACGCGACCCTGGCCATGGCAAACATTCCCAACGTGGACTCAGTAACTCGTCTTTTGGCCCAGACTACCCTGAGGAACGTCCTGGGCACCAAGAACCTTTCTGAGATCCTCTCTGACAGAGAAGAAATTGCACACAACATGCAGAGCACCCTGGATGATGCCACTGATGACTGGGGAATCAAGGTGGAGCATGTGGAAATCAAGGATGTGAAGCTCCCTGTCCAGCTCCAGAGGGCAATGGCTGCAGAAGCAGAAGCATCCCGTGAGGTCAGGGCCAAGGTCATTGCCACTGAGGGAGAAATGAATGCATCCAGGGCTCTGAAAGGAGCCGCCCTAGTCATCACCGAATCTCCTGCGTCCCTTCAGCTCCGGTATCTTCAGACACTGACCACCATTAATGCTGAGAAAAACTCAACGATTATCTTCCCTCTGCCCATAGATATGTTGCAAGGCATTATGGGGGCAAAAAAGTGAGGCATATAGGCTAACAGAGATGAGCTCTTCCCTTCCAAAGGTGAAGTGGGGGACCAAATCATCCTTTAACCCACCCCTAAGGAGAGAGTAGGGTGGGAACCTTGACTAATCTCCCTCCCTTTCTTTTTCCATATGTTGAGTGTGATGTTCTTAGAATGTATAGTGATCCTAGGATCCAACACATGAAGATAGTTAGCTTGTAAATACGTGTGTGAGAGAGATTTATATAAGATAAGATAATCTCTTCCTCTTTAAATATTTAAAAGTGTATTTTTAGATCATTATTTAATAGGTTAAATCCCCTTTTTTTGATTTTTTTTTGGGGGGCTCTTTTTGGACTTGCATTAAATCACTCTATACCCTCTATCAGGAACTAAGCCAAAGGCAAGAAAATAGACTCTGACAACCACCAGACACCCTGGATGGACAAATGCTTTGCAAAAAACAGTGACTTATGCTACAACCAGCTTCTCTGGGCCATATGTGCCTTACTTCTGGGGAATCTTACTTAAGGAAAATCTCCTAACATCCGTTTACTTTCTATACCCAAGCCACGTTTAAAATAATCTTCGCCTGAGTCTAGGTATTTTCTTGCCAATACCTACCAGCTAATGGAAGTGATCAACATCAATGAAAATGATTACCCTAACCTTTGAAAGACTTTTAAATCCCCTATCACAGAGGTTCTTTTAAAATAGTGTGAGTGTTTTTTTTTTTTGTGTGTGTGTGTGTGTGTTTTAACTTCTTTGAGCTTCTTTATGAGTAAACGATTCCTCTGTGGTCTGTCTTTCAAACCAGCTAAATACCTGTCACAAAGTGCTCTTTTCTCACTTTTGCCTATTTTCATATATCAGGTTTTAAATAGTTTTTTTTTAATAAAAGTTTCTCAAAAAAGAATTAGATACTGACTTGTATGGCTCAAAATCAGGGGATTATCAAGGTTCAGAGGAAGTGGGGGTCACTGTGGGGTAAGATGCTCATGAAAGGCTTTTTGAAGAAGAGAGAGCTTGAAATGGGTTTTAAAAGTGCATTAGATTTGTGGCAAGGCCCTTGCCTGTTTCCATAGCCCCTATCTTGTGCCATTTCCTCCATTTTCTCTCCCCACACACCATATGCCCCAACCATACTGAAATACGAGTATGGACCGCTTTCCCCACAAACTGTTTCATGCCCTTGCCCTTGCTGTCCTGTTGCCTGTATGCCTTCCCTCCCTCTTCCTGGAGCACTTCAGGGTTCAGTTCAAACACCCCCTCTCCTGGGGAGCCCTCCATGAGCTCTTCAAGCAGCACTGCTCACCACTTCCTTTTATTAGAATCTCTATTAATTAGATTATAATCACAATAACTGCTAATAAGTAAAGCCATATAGTAGCCATAATTCTATAAACATGACAATCATAATAATTTATCAGGCACTTGTTGCTAAGGTCTTTACATGCATGGTCTCAGTTAATGCTCACAACCCTGCGGTGAAGTAGGTTCCACCAGCAGGATACACCCCTGGTATATAGGTTTAGAAAAGGAGACTTGGAGAGGTTACACAACCTGCCGACAGTTGCTCCGTTAGTAGCAGACTCCGGATACAAACACAGGTTGGTCTGACTTAGTCTGAAATCTTATATTACCCAATACCGCCTGCTATAAAATTATAATGGCATTCATTTGTCTCAAGTTGTCTCCGGGGATGCAAAGATGGATGAGATAGAGTGTCTGGAATGCCTCCTGTGTTCATAGCTTGGTGCAGGAAGGGAGAGGTACTCAATCAAGATTTTTGAGGAATGCATTTCCCCCTTTCTAGCTTCTTGATTGTTAGCAATGGGCAAAAGCACAGGGGTGGATTGAGTGGAAGCCCTCTGCTGATTCACATTCATTCAAGACTGCTCCGGAGACACCTTTTCTGAAAAGCTTCTCTGACATCTCCTTCTCAGGCCATTGGTCAGTTCCTCAGCCACGTGCTCACGTAGACTGTAATACCTGCCTCCTGGAGCTTACCATGCTGTGTACTTGCCTATTACAATAAACAGACTTGCTCCTTGTAGGTGAGTTCCAGGAAGTCTTATTTGGTGCTGGGAAGACGTTGAGCAAATCTAACATCCATGCCTCACTTTCCTTATTTGAAAAATTGTGATAATAGTAGTATCTGTGTGTGGGAGTTGTTTTCTGTTTGCTTCAGATGCCTTTTGACTGTATTTTGCCTTATTCTACCAGATCAACTTTTTTTGTTTGTTTGTTTCAGGTGTACAAAACAATGCAATAGTTAGACATTTCACCCCTTACAAAGTGACAACCCCCCTCCCCCAATCCACCCCCCCATATCATACATATCTTTACAATTCCATTGACTCCACTCCCACACTATACTCCACATCCCATGACTATATATATATTAAATTATAGTTGACATATAATGTTATTCAGTGGCAGCTTCAGGTGTACACTGCAGTGGTCAGGCCTCTACACCATCCATGAAGCGGCCTCCCTAAGAAGACACGTGTCCATCTGACACCCTACAAAATATTTACAACATTATTGAGTATATTCCCTGAACTGTCTTTCATAGCAGATCATCTCTTGAGTTTACCTCTCCCCTCTACTGTATTGCTACTGCCCTTCTTCATTCAGCTCACATGCTTCCTCAGTTCTTTTATTGCTATTGCTCCTGAACTGGTCCCCCTGTTCAGTATCTCATTCCTCCAATCTATTTGCCACACCACTTCTGACTGTCTTTCTAAAACTATATCTAATCGTGTCACTACCCTACTTTAAGTCCTTCAAGAGCTCCTTACTGCAATTGAGACCTGGCTCCTTCTAGCCTTTCAGTTTCATCTCTCACTTCCCCACCTCATCACACTCTGTACGCTCATCTCACACTCTGCCTGGAGTCCCTGGCACAACCCCCACCTTCTCAGAGCCTGGTGCCTTTGACAGTGCTGTTCCTTATTTGGCCCCTTTTCTTCTTCTCCTGTCCATGTGGTTATTTCCTACTCATCCCTCAGACAGTAGCTGAAGTGAGACTTTGCCTTCCCTGACCCTTCAAGCTGGGTCAGGTCCTCCCTTCTCCAGGCTTCCCCTATCACAGCGCACAGACGAGAAAGCACACAGTCTCCTCCCCTGCTGGGTTATGACTCTTTGTAGACAGGAATGACATCTTTATTTCTACATCCCTGTTATAGAACAGGGTTTTTTAACATCCACACAATTGACCATGACTGGCTGCATAATTTGCATGTCCTAGTGCAAAATGAAAATACAAAGTCCCTTTGTTTGCAAGTTACTAAGAATTTCAACATGGTAACAGCAGAACATTAAACCAAGGATGAGGTCCTTCTGAGAACTGGGCACTGTTGACTACACAGGTTGCTTGCCCATGAAGCTAGCCCTGCTATTGACATTTTAGGCCAGATAATTTTTGG
Organism: Hipposideros armiger; assembly: GCF_001890085.2. Classification (NCBI taxonomy): domain Eukaryota; kingdom Metazoa; phylum Chordata; class Mammalia; order Chiroptera; family Hipposideridae; genus Hipposideros; species Hipposideros armiger. The sequence continues at coordinate 591,477 of NW_017731997.1, forward strand.
TAGTGGGGAATTGTCCTGTGTCTTATAGACCATTTAGCAGTATCCACGGCCTCTACCCACTGGATGCCAGTAGCACTCCTCCAAGCTGGGACAACCAAAAATGTCTCCAGGCATTGCCAAATGTCAAAATCACTCCTGCTTAGAAAACAGTGGCTCAAAAGACTGTTGGCACTCAAGGCAGGTTCTTAGACATACCTATGCTCTACTAGAGGAAGAGCAAAGTGCTATGGGGAACACAAGCAGCCTGAAGAAGGTTTCCTGGAAATGCAATGTCTCAGGAGAAACCCCAAAGGATAAGTAGGATTTGGATGAAACCTGGCTAATTAACTGACTTAGCAAGAACCCTGAGGGCTTCTTGGGGGAGGGGCAACTTCCAATAAGGCAAGAAAGCCTTGGAAGTCTTCAAATGAGCCACAGATCTGATGGTTTCACATGGATGGGCAGAACTTCCTGAGGCTGTGACATTGAAAATGAGAAAGCAACTTTAAAGTTCTTCCCTTGGAGTTTTTTTTGGGGCCATGGATAAAGGAGGCCTTGAGAATCGCAGAGAACCATGGGCTATAAAACTACGAGTAGATTTCCTTACAAACAGGGGTCAGGCAAATGCTGCCTTCAGGCCAGGCATAATGGCTTGCACATGTCCCAGCCTTGGTCGCTCAATGGAAGTGGTAGTATGTCCTGTCTTCTCAACTCACTCAGGGGCTCCTGAGAATGCTGTGAACAGATCACCCCATTTGTCTTGCTGGGGAAAAGGGGTGGTGGGATAGAATGCTTGGCTTTGGGGGTGAAGAATCAAGGGAGAGATGGCAGCTCATATTGCTCATATTTCTTGGGGTGAATTCTGGGAAACAATATGATATTCATGAATACAGTGAATTTAGACATGGTTGAATGAAGGGTCTCTCATTCTCCACTGATTAGGACGCCCTGGTTGAAACTTGATAATGGTCAGTATCCTTTGGTTCCCATAAAAATGGTTGCTTGGAGAAGATATTCTTCCAAAAGGAAGGAAGGTGTAGGTCAGATAAGGTTCTAGGAAATGTGCAGATAATGGAACCCCTCACTGAGTCAGGTCCTATCTGAAGCCCATGCTCTTAGCCACACACTTACATTTGAGTTCTCACTCCTCTACATTGGAGCTGTGCGATTTGGGAAGGTTACTGAACTCCTCTGTGCAAGTTTTCTCATCTTTAAAATGGACATATGAATAATATTGACTTCATAGGGCTGTGATAAGGATACACAGGTCTCGCCTGCACGTGAAGAGACTAGCTTCTAGACACCATAGCTGGAACATAATGCCAACTCACATCAATTAAAATGTCATCATCTGCTTGATCTAGGACCTGTTAAGTAAACCTAGCTCAGCCATGTACCGAGAGCCAATCTACTATCAGCAAAGGTTACTAGTTGTAAGCAGTGAAAATCTGACACCCTCGTTACAGGGTGTTGGAGACTCCAGAATCAGCAAACACTAGAGGACCAGACTTGGAAGACAGACTTGAATCAAGAAAATCTTAGCTTGTCAGGGAGACAAATAGTAAAAAGCAAACATTTGTCTTTTGGAATATGTCCAGGTTGCACCACCCAGCAGTACCCTCACCATTAATGCTGTAGAGCGCAGTGACTGCAAAACAGCCCTAATTCTCATTCATCTGGGAAACGTTGCTGCTGGATGCTAGGGTCAGGAAAGAGGGAGGATTTCCCCCGTACTCGCTTTGGCTTCCATTGTGAGGGTAGGCTGTTTGTCCTTGTGGGGTTTCCCTTCAAACTGGAAGTGCCATTGCTGGGTGTCCGATACGAATGAACAGCTATCCCCTCATGGCAAGCCCTTGTTTTTACACATATCTTCACACACACACACACACACACACACATCCTTTTTACACCTGAAAATGTATTTAGCTGCCCCTCCCCCCAGAGGAATGAAAACAAAAAACTTACTGCATCCAGACTGTGCCTTTAGTTCTTTCTGAAACTTATGGATTAAATTGTTAGGTTCACTGTTACTATTTCCCACATGGGGAAAATGAAGAACAAAAGAGAACACTTCAGTAAAATATATAAATACTCAACATGGCAAGGAAGGAAATACAGATAGAGGCT
>NW_017731997.1:594327-783646 GCF_001890085.2 Hipposideros armiger
GGCACTGTCTGTGAGGGAGTTTTTAGCCAGTAAACAAGTAACTGTATTGGAACACCCTCCCTACTCACCTGATCTGGCCCCCAGTGACTTCTTTCTTTCCCTGAAGATAAAGAAAATGTTGAAAGGAAGACATTTTGATGATATTTAGGACATTAAGGGTAATATGATGACAGCTCTAATGTCCACTCCAGAAAAAGAGTTCCAAAATTGCTTTGAATGGTGGACTAAATGCTCGCATTAGTGAATAAGCTTCTTAAGGGGGTACTTCGAAGGTGACCATAGTGCTATTCAGCAATGAGGTATGTAACACTTTTTCTATGATGAGTTCGCGAACTTAATTGTCCAACGTCGTGTACCATAACTCATTATCATTGAATTGTAAACCTTAACTGGTGAATTTTATGGTATCTTCATAAACTGTTAATGAATTCCATTTGATAGATCTAAATGCAATTAGGTCTATGTTTGAATTTTTTGTCCTTTTTCATAGGTCTATTTAATCACAACTACCACACTGTTTTAACTGCAGAAAATTTATGTTTCTGCGTATGGAATGGCTAGTTGGCTCACACTGTACTGCTTATTTAGGCACTTCTTGTATATTTACTTTACTATTTGAAATTTATTTATTTACGTACTTATTTATTTTTTGAAGCAATAGGTTTTATTTGATCATTCAGGCTATCTCCAATTTACAAGAAAAGCATAAAGGGAGAAAATGGGACTCTTAGGATTAGGAAAGTAAATACTTACACAAATATTTTAAAATACCATCTTTCAGGTCCTGAAGAAGTTAAGATTTTATTTTTGTTTATATCTTATACACAGAATTATTGTAACTCATTCAAGGCTGCATTTTATATTTTTAGTATTTTGATTCCTGTGAAACGTTTATCTTTAATTCTATTTTCATTTATTTTTACTTTTTGAGGATTTGAAGTGTTTTATTTTATATATTTTTCCTTTTTGAATTGCCCTTCACCTTCGCCCCCTTTTAAAAATTTTCAATTACAGTTCACATTCAATATTATTTTATATGAATTTCAGCTGTATAGCATAGTGGTTAGACATTTGTATAATTTAAGAAGTAATCACCCTGTCTAGCCTAGTACTCACCTGGCATTATGCATAGTTATAACCATATTATTGGCTATATCCCCTGTGCTTTACTTTACATCCCCATGACTATTTTATAACTACCAATTTATATTTCTTAATCCTTTAACCTTTTTCATCTTCCCCCCAGCCCCTTCCCATCTATCACCCACCAAATCTAGTACCCATCTGACACCATGTGTAATTATTACAATATTATTGACTATATTCTTTATGCTCCAGGAGTGTCCCTTGTGTGGGTTTGTGTGTCATCCTGTTATAGTTGAGCCTTGATTGCTATTGGCGCATCAGGGGGTGGGACTGACCCTCAGGCTGATTGGCTGTGGGGTTTGGCCACATCCATAACTTATGGGCTGCTGTGCAGAGGGCTTACCATATGGAACGGGATTCACTTCAGTGGGCTCTGGTGCTTGTTGAGACCCTTTTTGTGTGCTACTTGTGGGGGTAATTGGGTGGTGCTCTGTTGTAGTTTGAAGCCAACCTCCAAGTATGTTCATTCTGGGGCCTTTTGGGACGGGCTCTGGTGCAGGCTGAGGGCACCCATTGCCTGCGACCGGCTGGGGACTACCTGGTAGGAGCTATAAAGTGATCTGCAGTTGTTCGCTGCCTGTCCTAAACCTAGAAGTGTGTGGGAGAGGCCTTGCTGTGAACTTAAATCGGCTGCCACCAGTACAAGGCCTAGGGTAACTCCACACAAAAAGCCAGAACACCCAGTGGCTTGCTGCCACCTGCCAGCTCCCTTAAGGTTCAGCAGCAGATAAAGCCTCATGCATTATGAAAGTTGGGTAAGGCAGGGTCTCAGGGAGTCACTAGAGTGGGAAGAGTTGTAGTCACCAGGTTAATGTAGATTCTGGTTTTGTGCAAGTGCTGAGTCTGGAGTGACTCAGCAAAAGTCTCAGAGCACATGGAGGCCAGCCGCTGCCCACCTGGGGCCTACCAGACTCCAATAGTTTTTCAAGAAAGAGTGCAATGTGGGCAGGACTGGCTTCTCACGAGAAAGTGCCTCTGGTGTTGGGGGAGTTGGGTGAGGCCAGATCCCAGCTGATTCAGCAGGGCAGAACAGTGAAGCTCTCCAGGCCGATCAGATTCAGATTTGGCCTGTGGGGGACAAGCTCAACACAGGCAAGATGGTGCCTACCTGCCAGCTGCACAGAAGGAGGACCTTTCACCAGGAAAATGCTGACTATCCTCTAGTCCTCTACCCACAGCCACACACCTCAATCTGTACAATCTGAACGTTTCTGAGGTCCCCGAGTTACAGTCCCTCCATCAGAGCCCAAGGTGAGTTCCTGTGAGTGAGTAAGTGAGCCTGTGCACAGGCCATTTAGAGGTTGTCTGGGTTTCCTGCAGCCTTCTGTCGCACCTGAACTGTTGGAAGCCCCACTGTTTTTCATAGCCAGAAGTTGCTGGGGCTTCTCTTCCCAGCACCAGTATTCTAGGTTGGGGAGACTGGTGTGGGGGACTGGGGTCCCTTGCTCCTCTGGGGGGAACCTTCATGGCCAAGACATCCATCCCTCCTTATTCTCAACCGCCACACAGAGATTGGGGGCCTGTTCCACGTCTCTGCCCTTCCTACCAGTGTTGACGTGGCTTCTCCTTTATATTTTTAGTTATAGGACTTCTGTTGGGCTAGACTTCAGATGATTCTCCAGATTGATTGTTCTATAATTTAGTTATAATTTTAATGTGTTCATGGAAGGACACAGGCAAAGTGTTTATCTACCCTGCCATCTTGCATCTTTAAGGGGATTTCTTTCAACTCCATTTCCTTAAACTTAATGCAATTAATTTTTGTCTTTGAAATGAATACTACATTTTAGAAGCAGCTCCTCTTCTAAAGTTTTCTGTACTAATTATTACCACTGTATACAACTTTTAAAAGTCAAAATTCTACAGGCTGCATGTCTATGAGAAAAGGTCCTCCAGTTATAGGGGTGGCCTACTTCAAAGAAATCAAAGGGACTATTTGAATCTCATCCAGGAAGAAATAAAATATTCCTGAATTGAAATACTAAGATTCTAGGTAAGGTAGAAATGATCAAATGGAAAGACTTGTTGTACAAGCGGGGACAGGGTCGGGAGAAACCTTAAACAAACAAAATGCCCTTCACCTCTAAGATATGGCCAAGCCTTCATATAAGGCAAGAGGGATCCTATAAATATATTTATTTTACTTCATGTATGTCTTCATGGAGGTTATTACTAAGTGGTAATAACTCTTCAAATTCATACAGTTAATGACAGTTGACTAAGAGCTGTCATGTAATGACTCATTTGTGCCTCCAAATGACTGTGAGAGACTTCCATTTTACATGTAAGGAAATTGAGGCTGACCAGAGAGATAAATTGATTTGTCCAAGGTGAGACAGCTGTTAGTAATGGAGTTGGAAGCACTAACTCTCTGGCCAAAATTTCCAAATAATCCTGTATGGCATGCTGGTGGAGGGTATGGCGTTTTCCTAATTTTACTTTTGAATTCTTCATTGAACTTGAATGTGAGAAAGTAATTTGTAAATAAATCTCTCTGAGTCAGGACTTTGAAGTGCTGGGGATATATAGTTATTGCCCCCAAGTAGCTCACAAACATATAAACCAATATTTTCATTAGAATCAATAGTCTCACAAACCTAGGTGTTGTTATAAGAGAGGTGTTTGGGTGCCCAGGATCCCAGGGACGGGTGAATCCACCTGCTTAGGGGGAGGGATTGGGTCAGCACAGGATTCACAAATTAGGGTCCAAGCTGAGCCTTGAAGGCAAGGAGACTAAACTAGGCAGGGTGGGGGTGGGGGTAATGTCTGCATGCAGGGGGAGTGCACGGAGGAATGGTGTGTGTTGGGGCTGGACAGGTAAGCAGAGGTCAGATTCTGAGGGTCTTGAATGGAGTCTATGTCTCCTGGACTTTATTTAGAGGGTGGTGGAAGGTAATGGGAAGGAAATGGGGAGAAGAAGAGGTTCATTTAAACCAGGGACTCTCAACGGGGGGCAATTCACCCTCTTTCCGCTCTCCTCCATACCTGACTTTGGTGATATCTGGGGACAGTTTTGGTTGTCACAATGGTGAGGAAGGTGACTCTATTGGCATCTTGTGGGTAGTGTCTGGTTATGCCACTAAATATTCTACAATGACCAGGGTAGCCTCACACAATTATCTAGCCAAAAAAATGTCAGTAACACCACCAGTGAAAAACCCTGTTTTTAACTAGAAAATGATATGTTGATTTTTTTTTCCTGCTTTAGAAAGACAAATTGGAAATTGCTCTAAGACCTGGGGAATTGCTGTATAACCTAGCTACCTTGTTTATTTTGAATGTCTCTCCTTGTAGAATAGACTGAATATATGATATTTTTATTTTCCGTTTCATTTTTGTTCTTCCCTGTTCCACAACTATCAACTAGAGCAGGGGTCGGCAAACTTTTGAGAGGAAGAGCCGGCAGGGGTCAGCACACTGCAGCTCGCGAGCCACGTGCGGCTCTTTGGGTACATACATGTGGCTCTGAAGTAAAATTGAAAATGAAAATAACACGATCATAGTTTCATGTATAAAAAATTTAAAGGATATTATTCACATAAGGGTGATTATGTAAAAATATATTTATGGCTCTTGAATAATTTTTAAATTGTTGTGAGGGACAGGATTGGCTCTTCCAGGGGTCGGCAAACTTTTGAGACGGAACGTACCCAAAGCGGCGCATGTGGCTCGCGAGCTGCAGTTTGCCGACCCCTGTACTAGAGGATACTCGATGTGATATAGTCCATGTGAATGGGGCCCCCTATAGTTGTACAAACTGCACCCGAACAGAATAGAATTTCAAATTAATTACCCAACAGCACTTCTCTTTAAGCCCAGCACAAGCCTGGCATGGGAGCTCAGCATTTGATAATGAATGAACAAACGAATGAGTGATTGGGCGTCCAAAGAATGGGAAAACTAATTGCATACCAGGTGATGCTGACGGAGAAGCTTGTCATTAAAAATCCCAGCAAGGTATCACATTGAGTTCTCAGAGTGAACTGAAGTGGAAACCAACAGCTGTCTGACAGAGTCTTCTAGGACGACATTTCAGAGTTCTGGCTGGCGAGGGGCCCTTGGAGTGGAGGCTGGGTTTAGACTCTGGAAAATTACTAGGTTTTCTGGTCTCATGGGTCCTCTGCAGCCTTATCAGTGCAGCTTTGTCAGGGTTTCCACCATAAACCCTGGGTGTGGGGCTAAGTGGCCTATAAAATCTGACTCTGGGCTAAAGCTGGCAGCACAGAGCTTGCTAAGATGCAATTAGTTTGACTCAAGGCGTCTTCGGTTGGCTTCTTTGCTTAATTGGGAGAATGCAACCAAGAAATAGAGAAGTTTGGTGGTGCTCCTTCTGTCTCTAAGGATGGGCACAGAAAGGCTTCTGCTGCAGGGAAGAAAAATGGGCTCCTATCAACGCAGAGCCGTGGGTTTGGAAAAGGTCGCCCAGCAAAAGTTGGGCAATACTGTTGGGTAAGTGCCAAAGGCAGCTCTGTGACCCCAGCCAGCCCCTTGCTCACCCAGGGGGTGGGGGACTTCATTTCCCCATGGTTAAGTTACGTGATGCTTAAGGCCTGCCTTCATCCCTGAGAGGAGGTGTTCTGGGATGGTTGCAGCAAAATAAAATGCTCGTTTAAAACCACACTTCACACTTAAGCCCTTTTCACTCAATGGTCACATTCATTCATTATTTCAGTCATCGCTTCTCCTTACTTCTTTGTTCAGGGCAAGTCGTCTGGAAGCAGGATCAGATCCTGCTCCAAATACAGGCACCGTCCCCTGCCCAAGGTCACACAGCAGGAAGATTCCTCGACCTCATGGGGGCTTCGTTTCCTCATTTTTAAAGTTGTGAAAATAACACCTAATTTATGGCATGGGAATGAAATCTACATGATATTAACCTGTGAAAAGATTGTAACACCAGGTCTGGCCAAAAAATAAAGGTTCCTTAAATAGCAGCTTTATACTATAGGTTCTACTACAATAAAAACACAACGTGACAAATGCTGTCCTTGGGGTTGATACAACGCTGCAAAAATTCAGAGGTGTGAGTGCCTGTGTCTGAGGGTGGGTGGAGGTGAGAGGGAGTCAGGGAAGACTTCATAGAGGAGGTGATGCGGCCTAAGATCTGAACAATGGGTTGTGATCTTTCCAGGCAGAGAAGAGAGGAAAGCACCTTCCTGTTTGCAGGAACAGCATGTGCACAACTATTGCATGTGCGTGGTCAGTTTGGAGCATGAGGGCCCATGTTTGTATCCTTATCACAGGGCCCGGGGTGAAGGGAGGGATGTAATAACCCCTTGTGGACCCGAGCTATCGGAACCAATCCTTTCTTCCTTCTTCTCCACCCAATTCCCTTTCTTGTTTTCGTTTTTATAGCACTTTCTTACATGCAGATTCTTTAGTGCACAGAGAAACTTCCTAAGAGAGGCAACTGGCCCTCGGTCTGATGGTGAATTAGGGTTAGAGCCCCAGTCTTCGGGCCCCAGCCCGGCTCTGGGATCAGTGCTGTCCTGTGGATGATGTGGTCTTGACTGAGCAACTCTTCCTCCATCAGAGCTGACTTCCTACCTCTTGGAGCTGCTCAGCTCTCAACGCCACCCTCTACCCCACTGCTCGCCCTGCCGGAGGGCTCACTCCCATAAACTTCTCTTAAAGCGCTTTTATGGCTCCTTAGTCCAGGCTCCCAGTCTACCCTGCACCATATGTGAACTTATTGATTCCTTAAAGGGCCCACTTACAGCACATCTTAGGGATGCAGGCATGGATATAGAGAGAGCAGTTGCTTTCACTCCGGGAAATGCTAATAGGTGTCCCCTTTCCAGAATGAGGGACAGGGGTCAAGTGGAGAGCTGGAAGCAAGCAGACTAACACATTGGGAGCACCTGCTGTTGCTGAAGACCATGCTGGCTATGTTCGTATTTGAAGCTTAGGTTCACAGCCTGACTAGGTTACTAATATCTTGGGCAATGTACTCAAATTTTCCAAGTCTCAGTTTTCTCATCTCTAAAATGGGCAAGTTATGCTGACTTACCCTAGACAAGGCAGAGCAAATCCCTTAGAAGCTTTGAGAGTTTCATTTGAATAGTCCCTCTCATCTGCTCAGATTTGTGAGAGACTCTTAGCTAGAACTCAGAATTCCTCTGCTCGCTGGCTGAATCCTCTGCCTGAAGCGGGCCGTGGGGAGTGAACGCTGGACCTTGACTGAGGACTAGAAGCCAGAGGCCCCGTGGGCCACCTTGGGGATGGTTTCTGGGTCAGAAGAGAAAAAGTTCCAAGGAGAGCAGCCCCCACTTCCTTTCTTTTGTACCTGAGAAGGGATAGTCAGGGCACAGTGAGGAGCCTGCTCAGGTTAAACCAAGTCTGGAAAAGCTGGAGAGAGAGGTGCAAATGTCCCTAAAGCCTCCTGCCTCCTCACAGCCAGGTGCACTGGGATGTGTCCCTTGTTCCTGGGAGGCATGTGCTGTCAGGGAAAGAATGCTGACCTTGGCGTTTGCCAGGTTCCACCCCTTCACAACTGGGTGTCCACGGGCAAGTCACTTAGCCCCTCGGTTTTCCTCCCACGGGAAACAGCGTCCCTGCTGCTTTCCTGAGGGGTAAACGACCTGGTACGCAGGGAACACTCCATAAACATTAGCTCCCTCCTCTATCTGGCCAGAAAATGCTTTTCCCCCCTAAGGACTGCCACCCAGCCCCAGGGCACAGCTCAATAAAGTCCCCATAAAATTCAGCCTCTCTGAGTCCAGTTTCAGAAATTACAGCGGGTTGATTCATCACATTGTTTGAATTATGGCAATATGAAAATACAGAAAACCCACAGGGAGTCAGCCTTTTCCCATATATAAAACAAGGTTATGATCCCATATAAACTTTTAAAAGAGAATACTTTAGTTTATATCTTCATGCACATGATTGGGAGGGGAAATAAAAAGAAGGAACAAGGAAAGAAATACGAGCACACTGGCAAACAGCATAATTCAAACCAACACCCCTGCTCATGGGTCCCTCAGGTCCCTTCTCTTGATCTTCATTCTTCATCTTCGTAACATCCCAGATCCGGTGCCCACATGGCAGTGGGCTGGGGCTTTCGAGGGGCTTCACAGTCCAACTGCTTCCCCAGGACCCCTCAGTTCATCCTCCCTTCTTCATCTGCCTGCCATGGCCTGCTCTTGGTCACCAGAAGCCCTGTGCTGGACCACTGACCACCTTACAATGTATTGCCCCATGTCATTCAGGCTCCTGTCAGGAGGACAGATGGGGGAAGGGAGCAAGGTGGGGGATGCAAGTGTGTGCATGTCCTTACCCACATAATGCTTTCAGATGCCCCCCAATGCCCCCAGGAGAAAGCATGAGTTCCGGAACAGCCCTGTTAGCACCCACCATCCAGGCTTCCTCTCCTGGTTCTTCTCCTGTTACTCACTCCCTCGCCTTAAATGTTCCCCCCTCTGCTTCCTCTGCCTGGAAGCTTGTCTGTTCTAAACTTCCCCTGCCTTTTTGCTTACTCTTACTCACCCTTTAAGATTCAGTTTATATGTAACTTCTTTTGGGAAAATTTACAGTGACTATCCTACCTCCCTTACCCACCCCAAACCAAGTTAAATTCTCCAGCTCTGTGTTACCTTAGAAACAGCTAGGTTCCATTAGTGGGTAAGAATTGATTGTACGTCTGATCAATCTGTTTTCACTTCTAAGCTGTGAGCTCCACAAGGGCAATGATGAAACCTGTTTTGCGCATCATTATATCCCCAATGTGTAGTAAAGTGTTTTCCTTCATGGTGGACACACAAAAATATTCGCTTGAGCTGTGATGATGGACTTCAGTCCCAACCTGGGCCCCGCCACCATTGATGCCCAGGGTCACTTCGATGGTAACTTTACCACCATTCTTATGTAAAACGGGGTTAAAGATACCTACTTTGTGGCATTGTCGTGAGAATCAGAGAAAAGTTTGTAAAGTGCGTAGCAAATAATTATGGCTTTCGTTTATTGAGTGCCTACTCTTCTTGCGAGGGACAGAAGAAAATTTCTTTCTGACACTGTGAGCATCAGTTGTGATGAGTTATTCGACATGGGCACATGAGTAAATTCTTGGATCAGGGTTCTGTTTACACTTGGATGGGAAGGAATATCAGTTGTTTTCAAATGAGACCTCCTCTTGGATGGCAGTACATGAAAGAATGCCTGGGCGTGGGTCCAGGGTTCTGGATGCCGCAGCTCACGTGGATATTCAAATACAATTTCATTTCCTCATGACCCCTCTATCAAGAGCCCACATCCAATTAAAAAACACAAATGATTAGCCTTCATGGCAAAGCTTACAGAGAATAATTGTGTCACGTACTAATCCTTCTATTACTCCTCTCCCCTCTGTCCTTACATGTTTATCCTTTTGTAGGGAACAGCAAAGGTGACTAGAGGGCACACTCTCCCAGATGAGCATGGGAGGTTTCCCTAGTGGCCAACCTTCCCTAGTTACCAAAGCCTCCTAGAGTTTTGGACTTGGACAAAGCATTTGAGATGGTATCTGAAGGGATTCTTGGCAAAGCGGGCTGGCAGGGGACCCGGAGGCTTGGAGATTGAAAACAGGCTATAAGATGATGAAACAATTCCTTCCCGGTGGGACACCATGTTGCAGCTTAAACTGTGCCTACATAGGTTACCTCGTGTGATCTTTATGCAAAGCTCTGGTACTATACAAGCTGGGGTTATCCAACTCACCTTTCAGAGGAAGAAAGGGGCTCAGACATCTGCAAGGCTGTCCAGCTAGTTAATGGCACCGCCAAAACTTAACCGTGGTTTTCTGACTCAAAGCCCTTTTTGTGGTCTTATTTTTACTTCTTCCAGGCAGGCAGAGTCCTGAGTCTCTTTTCTTATCCTTGCCTCCTTGCTCAGCCTGGAGGTCTAAAGGGGGAGGCATGCTTTACACATCCCCCCTTCTCTCCCTCTCAGCCTCAGCTCTCCTGAAGCCTGCCCTGCCCATCACCCCCCTCTCCACACTTGTTCCCACGGCACTCGCTCATTCGCGTGCTTATGTGTCACAAGTAGGTACCGTGCAATGTGGTTTGAGCTACAGGGAAATGCGATCCGTGTTGTGGGTTTCTGCTTAACTACATGGTGTCAAGGGAGCGGGCTGGAAGGGGACGCATCTAGCAATAACTGAGTAGCTTCTAGATATCTTACTCCTCATCACTCTCGACAGTACTCTCTCTTCTTCCTGGTTTAGAGGTAATGCATTGCATCATGGCAAACATCAGGTCTTGTCTGCACAGGGAAAGGCAAAGGTACTGGAGCATTTATTGAGTGCCTAAAACGTGCTAGTACTCTACACACTTTTAACTTATTGAACCCACCACAACATCCTGCCTAGCAAGGGGTGGGTGATCTCATTTTACAGGTGAAGAAACCGTGGGTTAGCAAAGGGAGGTAGTAGGTTCACCCAGGAAATGAGGGGTCGAGTCCAAAGCCCAACGTGCTGCAATTTCAGCAAAACTGCCCCAAACCAGAACTTGCTGCCCATGGGGCCTGTCTAATGAGAGGACGTCAATCCAGGTCAGAACTTTCTGACAAGCAGGGATGAAGTGGAAACAGCCTGCAACTATTAGGTGAGGAATAAGGAAGGAAATTATGAGGTGTCAAACAAATAGGAAACATTTGGGGTGAAATTATAAGGAAAATATAGGAAAAATTCCAGAAAACCAAACTCTTACAGAGCTGTTTGCAATGGAAGCAGTGGAAAGTCACCCTCTGGCCTAAAAACCACACGTTCTGAAGAAAAATATCATATCAAGTCACAGAAACGCTTTGAAGAAAAGGGTCTTTTATTAATGTAATCGGTCAGTTCATGCTCATCAAGCCTTCGTATCATGAACCAATCCTGTCCTGGGCACAGCAGGTTCAAAGCTGAATAAAACTCAGCTCTTGCCCTCGGGCTGCTCATTATTTAAAGGTTATGAAGAGGAAGGACATGTGTTCCCGTGGGGAGCTGTGTACCTTCTGATAAATGCTACAGCTTTGGAGAGTGTAACATCCGAGTGCTCATAAAGGGCAGAGCAACCCTGCCCAGGGAAATCAAAGAGGGCTTCATAGAGGAGGTGATGTGAGCAGGACCTCAAAGGAGGAGTAGGCATTCTCCAAATTGAGATGTGAGCAGAGCATGTCACAGGAAGAAGGAAGAGTACAGCCAAGCCTCAAAGGCAGGCGTACTTGGCAGATTCAGGGAAGAGCGGGCAGCCATCCATTAAGTGCATGAAAAAATATGTGATGTGGCTGTTCTGGCTCTTTCATGCCTGTGTCCCCAGCCCTGTACTTGGAACATAGAACATAGACCGCACCAGTGGAGACTGGTAAATGAATGCAGATGGCCAAATATACGATGAAAAAGTAAGCACTGGGGGGTAACCGGTTAGCTCAGTTGGTTAGAGCGTGGTGCTGATAACACCAAGGTTGCTGGTTTGATCCCTGCATGGGCCACTGTGAGCTGCTTCCTCCCTAAAAAAAAAAGAGTCAACTATGCCATTGTAGCATGAGAGCAATGTGTAACCAATGACCATGGCTGTTCCCCAATAAAATTAAAAATATAAAAAAGAAGTAAACATTTTTCCACCCATAGAATCCCATCCAGCATTTCATCTCACCCAATATTTCAATCATTGTCACCACAGGAACGCTGTCAGTTAGGATGCAGTGAGGAGGTAAGGCACAGCAGACTCTGGGGACAGAATGCCCAGGTCTGAACCTGGCTCTGCTGCTGGCTAGTAGTGTCACCTAGTAGCCTCTATGTGCCTCACTTTCCTTGTCTGTAAAATGGAGATAAAAATAGTACCAATCTCCTAGGATTGTGGTGAGGCTTAAAGTTGACCATTTTTGTAGTTGTATCAAGCAATGTAGTCTCCCTATTTAGGTCTTTTAGAACTTGATGGAATCAAAACATGACTGACTTTGTACATCTGTTTTCAGTTTATTCCCAACCTTCTGTGGTGCATCATTATTTGAATGGGACCTCTGAGATCTTCTAGTAGTCCAACTTCCTGGGTTTGGAAAGTTGGCCAAATTACTGTGTGATCACAGCAAGGGACCTCACTGTGACATCTATGCCCTGATGCCCAAGAGCTAATGTGTGACATTTAGCATCTAGCAAAACTAGTCACACTGAGTTCTCACAAGGTACCAGGCCCTGTCATGCTGTCCAAACATCAACTTGTTCACCATTCCCAACAATTTCATGAGTCAGCAACTAGGATTCTTTCTATTTTACCAATAAAGAGACCAAGTCATAGAGAAGTTGAGTGACCTTCCCAAAGTCACAGTGAGTACATGGTAGAGGCAGGATTTAAACCTGGGAAGTCTGATCCCAGAGCAGTGCGTTCTTCCATCACGGTTCATTACCTCTCTAGAACAGTGGCAAGAATGGCCACTAATGTTATTACCACCCCAGAGCTCTTAGGGATGTCAGATAAAGTCTGGGAGATCAAAATCTCCTACGTAACCTATGCTATTAAAAACTACAAAGCTTTACGTCACATTGTGATAAAGCATAACGATGCATAAAATGTACAAACAATGCCAAATTATTATGGAGCATAAAAATATATATAATAAGCAACTTGGAAAACTTAATGTAAAATATTCTCTCAGCTACCTTGGTCTGTTTCTTTATCATTTTATACCTTGACTTGAGCAGATCTTTGTGTTCCTGAGTTGCTGAGAAAGACTGGCCACATATCAGGGGTTTTCTGGTCAATGTTCTCAATCAACAAGCAGCAATGACTGCATGGGCTGCAGTGAGGGGGCTGAGAAGCAGCTGCGGGCACTTTTCCATTTCCTTTCCAGCCTCACTTTCAGCCGTGCCCTGGAAGGAGAGCGACTCGTCTCAGGGCCAGAAGGACCACAGGGTCTTGATAGTTCCTGAGAATCCCTGAAATCCAATTTGTTTCGATCTTCGCTGAACTCACCCTCTCCAGAGCTCATTTTCTTCTTAGGCTATCTCAACCTGATTCAGGGAAAAGCCCCATGATGAATAGCTCTGTACAGAATACCGGGAGCAGTTCTGCCCTGGAGCTAGGAAGTCAGGCTCCTGGGTACAGCTGGACCACTGACACACTGGGTTGTCCTGAGAAAGTCCCTGCTTCTCTGTGAGCCTCAGCTTTCCCTTCTGTGAAATGAGGAAGTTGGATTAATGATCTGGAAGTTTCCTTCTGGCTTGAACACTTATAATGCAGCAGCACCCATGGACTTGCAGTCAGAGCTAAACATACTCTGCAGAGTTGAACACATTAAATCAGAATGTTGGCACGTTAGAGCACAAAAGCTTGAATCGAGGTAGGGCATTTTACCTGACACAACATGCTCGCCCCCACCTCAGACTCCCTACTACGCTTCACAGGCATTTCTGGTGGTCGTTTTGGTGGGTTTAAAATAGATTTATAGATTCCTTGACACTTCTGTCTCCAATAGGTGCAGCCTGGTTCCCCTACCCTATGTGACTTCCAAAATTAGGTGATACGAGGCACCACAGATTCTTCTCCTACTCTTGCTCTTGGATTGTTTGCTCTGGGGGAAACCAGCTGCCATGTTGTCACATATTCAAGTCACCTATGAAGGGGTCTATCTGGTGAGGCACCTCTGTCAATAACTATGTGAGTAAGCAGATTTTCCAAGGTGTTCACATGCAGATGGGAAAGGCAATTGGGAAATTTGATAGTGTCGGAGAGAAAGGAGACAATTACTCCATCGATGTCCTAGGGAAGTGAGGTGAGGTGGGTCTAGGGCACCCATGGAAAGGCTGGCCTCAGGAGCACAGGATAGGCCATCTACAGTGACAGGAGATATGGCAGAGCACACAGGCATGGAGGCAGAGCAGTGGGTAGACACAGGGGTGTGGGTGTATCTTCAGAGTTCATCTGTTTTCTCAGTGACAAGAGGAAGCAGTCATCAGCTGAGATGAAGGACGAAGGAGGAAGTGCAGGAGGTGTGAGGAGAAAGGAAAAGGTGTGGAGTAATCTGTAGTTTTTTTCTTTTTTTCTTTTTTCCTGTCCCATGTATAAGAGTTGACACAAAAATTTTTTTTACAGGACTTAAGATACAGAACTGAACAGGATTTCTGTAACATTGCCGTCCCTGTGCACTGGCTTTGGATCTGATGGGGTTTGAATCTTAGCTACAGATTCAAGGGCCCTGAGTGAGTGGCCTCAAGTATGGCATTGCCCCTTCTTCACTGCAGGTTTTGCATCTGGAAAGAGGGGGTTAAAGAGGTCACTTATGGAAAGAGGGGGTTAAATGGGGTCACTAATGGAAAGAGGGGGTTAAAGGAGGTAACCTATTTTATGTGCCCCCTAGTGCCTGACACATGGTGGATGCTAAAGACCATGACTGTTTCCGCTGGTGTTATTGCCTCAGGGCACTGGACTGCACAATGACCTTGGAGTCAGAAGAATTTGGACTGGACAACTTTTCCATTTTTGTACCTCAATAAACTAGAGATAATACAGTAAGAGACTTAAACTAACCATTAAAGACCAACTCCTAATGTTTTTCTCTTAACAATGGAAGGAAAATCATGCAAATTCAGGTTTACTATCTTCTAAGCAAATCGCCAGGTGTTTCTATTTCCAGATCAATAAATGGTAGAGTAAACAGTTACAAAAGGAACCCAAGCTGGGCCAGCCAGGGCCTGGCTGGCAACTTCTGTGTAAATTGCTCTGCTCCTCTGCGTCTCAGCTCCATCATCTGCCAAGTGGGCAAGTGCAAGCCCTCCTGCGGGGGCAGGTGTGAGGCCTGAAGGAAACTAGCTTGGCAGCAGATGTGACAACATTTTGCAAACCATTGCGCACTCACAAGCACTCAGGATGGTGGCAGTGACCTGGGCCTCCGCGAGACCCGGGGGCTCCTGTGCAGCAGAGCTCATCAAAGCCTGCGAGTGTGGCTGCAGCACACCACAGCCCAGAGCTGCTGCTGCCAGAGGAGTGTTCCAGGAGGGCCTGGGCGGCCTCACATGCTCCTTTTCGTTCTGACCTTTGCAGTATTTCCCAATAAAACTGTGACACGTTGCTTATGCTTTGGACCAGGGAGAAAATACAAAAAGGTCAGGTTGCCCAGACCATAACAAGGAACAGATGGGTAAGAATTGCACCACTCCCTCCTATCTCTCCCAGTCGTCCAGGAGAAACCCTAGCAGGCAGCATCCAGAACCCCGAGTCCCCAGGCCCCCCTGATTTCCCCATGCTGACATAAGGAAGCAGACTCTCAAGGGCAGATTGTGGAGGGGCACAGACATTGGAGTCTATGGCCCTGGGTTTGGATTCCAGACTGATCATATGTCCTGGGTTGCCTAGGACAGTCAGTCCCGGGGCAGGCTTATTGGCCTTGTGTAATGATTGTTAGCACCTCTTTTCCCTTTCAAAGCTGTCCCTGTTTGGGTGAGAAATTACAAGGTCATCTTGTGCATAAGCGACATTGGCTTTAACTTCTTTGAACCTCAGCTTCCACATCTGAAAATGGGAGTCGTTTTTTTATACAGTGCAGGATTATTATTGATTATACATGATTGAAATAATAGCAATTAAATAAGATATAAAGGTTAGTAGTTTAATATTCGCAGTGCTCAGGCTTATGCTCCCACCTTCTCCAAAGTATTTAAATAAAATTCCAGTGGATCATGTGACCTCTCGTCTGGCTGTTCTCAAACCTTAGGAAATGTCAGAATCCCCTACAGGGCTTATTAAAACAGATGGCTGGGCCTGTCCCCAGAGTTTCTGATACAGTAGGTCTGGGGTGGGGGTGAGGGCTTTAGACTTTGTGTTTCTAACAAGCATCCGGGTAAAGCTGATGTGCTTGTCTGGGGACCACACTCTTGAGCACCCTGCTTTGGTTTCTCCCTTTCCATCCAATTTCCTGCTCCTGCCAGAAGGATCTTTCCAAAACGCTAATCAGTCCATGTTGCCGCCGCTGCTTTCAAAGACACCTAATCTAGTGCCCTCAGGAAAAATCCTACCTCCTTAGCCTACCTCAAGGCCTGACCCCTCTTTCCTGTAGGCTTGACCTCCCAGTGCAGCGCTCAGCCGGCTGACCTGGGCAGCTCTCCTCCAAGAGGCAGGCTGTCCTGGGGAAGAGCCTGGGAATCAGACAGGCCTGGGCTTGAATCCTAGCTCTGGCACATGCTCTCTGCTGTGACTTTGGGCAAATAACTTGCATGCATATGGAAACTGAGCTTAGCAAGGTTAAGATTTCTTTCCTCCCTTGGAGCTGGGACAGCTAAGTGAACTGTGTAGAGAGCCTACAGCTCCATGCCTGCTCTGTGGCAAGTCTTCTCGGGACCTATCTCCCTCCAGGGCCTTAGCTTGCCTGCCTGACCTGCCCCCCTGGTCCCTGAGTTCTGACAGCTCTTGCTGACACATCTGTGACGTACCACTGGAAGGGCACACATAGGCCAGATCTTTGTGAGTGGGGTGGTCAGGGAACGCTTCCTGGGGGAAATGGAACTTGAGTAAAATGTCCCTTTCAATATGGACACCAGTGTGATGTTTTTTTAGACCGTTTCAATTTTTCATTGACATTTTCTTTCACTCATTTTTTCATTTATATAACAAATGCGAATTGAGCAGCTCCTCTGTGTCAGACACTGTGCTGGGATACAGAGGAGAATGAGGCTGGAAGCCTCGAAGCCTGTGCTGTGAGGCAGAGGGGCAGAGGAAGTGGGCAAAGCTGGAATCCAAGTCCCGCTTGACCTCGCCATAGCTGTGTGAGCTTGCAAAAGTTATCAAACACGCTGGAGCCTCGTCTGTGAGATGGGGCTGAATATCTCCAGATCAGAGGAGTGCTGGGAAGAGGGAATACAGTAGAGTATACAAAATTCTGGACAGAAGGAAGAAGCTTGGGGTGTGGGCCCCTTCCCGTCCTCCCCTTGGTGGGGAGAAGGCTCTAAACCATGTCACCCTGTAATCTGCCTGATGGTACTAACAGCCCCTGAAGGTAAAGCTTTCTTTTGCCAGCCACATGTTTTTTCATCACCAAAGCCCAGCTCCAGAATTATTCCATGGGCTTCCATAGGGATGAACTGAGACCCGCTCAGTGCTGGGACTCCCAAGGACGTGGAATCCTACCCTGTTTACAGCTGAGGAGATAGGAGCTGAGAGGAAGGAGGAGAAAACTGCCATCACCGAGGACTTCCTCTGTGCTAGGCATTGCGTGGGCACTTGGCACAGATGCCAATGTCATAGCAGCCCTTCGAGGTGAGCATGATCATCTCCATTTAGCAGAAAAACCAACTGAGGTGTGGATGTGTATGAGTTTGCTCCAGCTGCCATAACAGACTACCTTAGACTGGGTGGCTTAAACAACAGAACTTCCTCACAGCCCTGGAGGCTAGAAATCCGAGCTCAAGGTGTCGGCAGTGTTGGTTTCTTCTGAGACCTCTCTCCTTGGCTTGTAGATGGCCATCTTCTCTCTGCGTCTTCATATCTTCTTTCCTCTGTATGATTCTGTGTCCTAATCTTTTCTTCTTATAAGGACACCAGTCATATTAGATTAGGAGCCACCCGAATTACCTCATTGTACCTTAATTACCTCTTTAAAGGCCTTGTCACCAACTATAGTTACATTCTGAGTTACTGGGGGTTAGGACTGTGACATATGAATTTGGGGGGACACAACTCAGTCCCTGACAGGTAGCCAGCCTCCAAGATGGCCCCCAATGATCCTGCCTGCTGTTATTCACACCCTTGTGTGTTCCCTTCCCACAGTGTCCCAGGGTTGGTCTGTGTGATCAATAGTATATGGCAGAAGTGATGGTATATCACGTTTGATAGGAGGTTGTAAAAGACGGCAATTTCCGTGCTGGTTACTCTTGCTTTTAGACCATATGCTCTGGGGAAGCCAGCTGCTGTGTCATGAGGCTGATGTGCCAAGGAAACAAGGCCAACTGCCAACAGCCACGTGAGTGAGCCATTGTGAAAGCAGGCCCTTCAACTGCAGTCAAACTTTTAGATAACAGCAACCTCACGAGAGACCCTGAGTCAGAACCACCCAGCTTGGCTGCTCCTGCGTTCCAGATGCTCAGAATCTATATGAGATAATACATGTTTGTTGTTTTAAGCAGCTACATTTTTGGAGTAATTTGTTACTCAGCCATTGATAACCAATACGCGAGGCTTGGAAAAGTTAAGGACACAGAGATTGCTAGTGGTAGAGACAGAATAACATTGCTAAATTCCTGGCTCCCTGACCAATACCCTTTCTAGCACACCCTGTTACGTGAGCCAAGATTAGCTTTGCACAAAGATGGTTGCAGTGAGCGATGCAGGGAGAGGCTAGGAAAGAGAGGAGGACAGAAAGAAGGTGCGAGAGAGGCTCATAATAACCAGTTCGGGAGATGCTGAAAGATACAGCTGAAACCACAAATCTGACAGGTAGAAATGAGAAAGGCAAAGGCCACGCCAGTCTGTTGCTGCCACTGCTCCAGGGCTGCAGCCACCCCATTGCTGCCTGGGTCCTCTCTATGATCAGAGGAACAGACATATTGGCAGGACCGCGACAGGCCCCTGGGCTCTAGGCAGGCCCAGGAAGGCCGCGCAAGTCTGAAATCACTTGAGTCTGTCAGATCAAAGGCCTGCTCCAATTGGCCCGTGCCCAGAGCCTGGCAAGGAAGTGAGTCATGATGAGCATTTATTTATCACCTACTGAGTGCCAGGCACTGGGCTAGCTGTGTGATTTAATTTCATATTTAGAGGAAACCTGAGAAATAGGTACTTTTTACAGAGAAATCAGGTTCAGAGAGTGAGATAGCATGTGTGAGCCTCTTTCCCAGCTGGCAGTAAGAGTTTGGGTTCAGCTCTGTTTCTCCTCTCATGCTCTCCTTTACCAAGGTCCCAGCCACTGCCCCTCTGCCAGGCCATGTTAATGAACAAGGAGGCAAATTTCAAAGAGCCTCATTTAAACACATAATTTGAAGTCCTCACCATATACCTGGCACTGGGGATAAGGAAGTGATAGAAGCAGACTCCCTGTCCCTAAGAATTGGGCAGGAAAGACCTCACATTGGATCATATTCACTTGTTTACTTGAGATAGAGGGAAGCACAAAGGGGTGTGAGCGTTGAGGACTAGGCTTAACCTACTATTGGCAGTCAGGGAAGGCATCCTGGAAGAGGGGGTACCTAAACTGAATCCTGCCAGGGAGACTGAAGTTAGAGAGGCAAATAGGAGGGGAATGTGTGTCCTAGGCTTATGTAAAAACTAGGTTTAAGAGAACTAGGTATTCTTGGGAGCCTCGCTCCTCAAAGTGTGGTCCTGGACCAGACCAACAGCCCCAGCATCACCTGGCAGTTTGTTAGACATACAGAATCTCAGGTTCTATCCCAGACTAACAGCATCAGAATCTGAACTTCAACAAAACCCCAGGCAATTCATATGCACATACATTTCAATTTAGGGCATAGTACTGTAGAGGGAGTAAGCATATGTAAAAACCACCTAGGAGAGTAAACCAAGCCAAGGTGAGCTTCCTACAACACGTGAGTAGGTGCAGGGAGGGTGGCATAGAGGTGCAGTGGAGCCTGGGCATGAAGGTGAGCAGTGGGCTCCAGGCTAAAATGTTTTCAGGCCCAAGAAGTGTGGCCAGGTCTGATTTTTTAAAAAATAAGACAAATATCTGGATATTTATGAAAAAAATGACAATTTTTAAATGTTATTAATTAATTCAAAAATGAAAAATATTCTGGTGGATGAAAAAAATCATTCCTTTGGGCTATTAGCTGGTGGTGTCTAGCTTCTAATTCTGAGCAGTGTCTGTATATTCATAAATGGGCGTTGAATGAGTGAATGAATGAATGAATGAATGAATGAAGTGGGAGAGGATTCGAATATTGCTCCGAGGCCTGCAGAGGTGGCTATGTATTCCTCTTTACATAATTTTTACCCTTGGCCTCAGCCTCCCCACCTAAAAGCCAACGGTTCTAGCTGGTGATTTCTGAGGACCCTTCCAAATCTGATCCTTGGCACCTGTGGAGGTGCAGGATCAGTGGCCTTGATGCAAGATTGCTGTTGAGCACAGCTGTTGGGCTTTGGAGAAGGCAGGGCTGTTATGCATGGTGTGTTCTGTCCTTTCCAATGGGGCTGAGCTCTCCATTGGACAGAGAAGAAATGAGCCTCCTAACGTAGTTTCCTCTAGGGTGATGTCTCATAAAAAGATGATAGGTTCCCTCTCATGCAGGGAGATGAAGAAAAGGGGCAGGGGCCCCGGCCAGCCGCTCTTTCTGTCTTTCACGTCCCTTCCATGTCTCGCTTCCTCTTTCCCTGCCGCCTGTCCTGGCTGAGACGCTCTCATCATACCTTCTAAGATTTCCACAGCCCTCCCCACCTTCGTGCTGCCCTCGCTCCCTTCTCCGCTGCTCAGAAGAATCGTGTCTCCCTCTTGCCTTTCCTCTAGAGCAGCGGTTCTCAACCTGTGGGTCGCGACCCCTTTGGGGTTCAAACGACCCTTTCACAGGGGTCGCCGGGTACTCGTATGTGGGCGTATCTGTGTGCGGATCTGGAGACGGATAGAGGAGCGGTGTCTCGGTTCCTAAGACCATCGAAAATATGTGTTTTCCGATGGTCTTAGGCGACCCCTGTGAAAGGTTGAGAACCGCTGCTCTAGAGGAAAAGGTTTAAACTCAGGCCAACTAAGAGATCATATTACCAATGAGCTCTCAAGGGAACTCATGACTTCATCTGAGAAGCTGTTGGTCAAGCTCCCCAAATGGAAGACAATAGAGCAGATGGGACACGAGCAGGTTTTGGCATTTCACAGACTTGGGTTGAAAGCTCAGCAAAGCCATCTACTCACTGAACATCCTTGATTGAGACTTCTATCTCTCTGGGCCTCAGTGTATTCATCTCTAAGATGGAGATAATAATGCAACCCTTATAGTATGTTGTGAAAACATTTTTAAAAGTAACTAACTTTTTTTTGAGCAGTTACTGTATATAAGGCACCACACAAAGGGCTTTATTGTGTTATTGCATTTAATTCTCACAGCAACACTGTGAGCTAGATGCAATCATCTCCATTTTACAGGTGCGAAGACTGAGACACAGCAAAAGTTAAGCAAATTGGCTGAGGTCGCATAGGTGGTAAGTGTCAGAGCCAGAATTGATGCAGGAGGCTCTGATTTCAGAGCCAACACAGTTGACTTAGAAAAACTTATAAAAGATCTCAAACATGACCCTGATTACCATTTAGCCTCAGTAGGAGGTTCGATGGGCCAGACAGGTGTCAGGTGACCAATTTCAAGTTTGCTGAAATCATTTTGTAAAGAGTTTCCGAAAGGCTGTTCTCTGACATTATTTAACGTTTATCGCTCAGCAGCTCTGTGCGGGAGGTAGTATCCCATTTTTTTAGATGGGGCAACTAAGTCTCAGAGAGTCAGTTAACATTCGAGCCAATTCTTGAATTCAGTTTTCCTGACCCAAAACACAAGCTCTTTCTGTTTCATCATGGTATTCGTCACTGTTAAGAAATGAACTAATTGTATTATTCATTAATCAGACTAATAGCTGTGTGAGTAAAAAAGGACTCAGGACAAGTTAACCTTGATGACAGGAGAGAAAGGTACAAAGCTGGGCTTGGACCACAGGCTGTTGTCTAGAAGGGTAGAGCCAGGCTGAAGGATGATAAGGAAATGGGGCTTTGAGCTGGGGAGCCCTGGGGTTGGAGGGGAGTTTGAAGTGCATTGAAGGTGGGCTTTGCCAATTTCCTGACTTTGGATTCATAAGTGTCTTTATGCCATGGCTGTGATCTAGGCAAGAGGGGGAGCACTCAGCATAGGACAAAGGTGAGCACATTTTTAGGCAGATCAAAAGGCTAAACTGAAGTGAAAAGCATCAGCCTGTCAGGTCTAGATTTTGCAACATGCTTTTTGCCTGAAGCATTTATAATTCAGCCTCATCAGTTAGCATTCTCTGTTCCCCAGCCACCTTAAATGGCCTGTGTTCTGTCTTACCTCTGGGACTTTGCTCGTGCTATTCCTTCAGCCAATCAGTGGAGGAGGCTGCAGAATGGGCAGAAGAGAGCAGAGTGTTGTTTGGGAGAATTCCCACTGACTTTTCAGATGTCAGGTTGGATAGCTACGTAGTATAACGGCTAAAAGTTCTGTTACTTACTAGCTGTATGACATTGAATAAATTACTGAATTTCTCTTTGCCTGATTTTAATAATTTGTAAAACAGGGATCATAATAAAAACTCAAATGATTGGCTTAATTAACAAATGTAATGGTAATAGGTTGCTGGAGGATAAAATAAGGTCATGTCTATAGGATGCTTAGCACTAAAAGACAAATAGCAGAGGAGCTTACCATATTGCATGTAGTTAACAGGCAATAATGGTGAACTCTTCTGCTGTTAGTCTTTTAGAAGACTTTTCTGGATGTCCCCTTCCCCATCAACTCAGATTTTGTGCTATGTGTCCTCTGAGCACCTATTGAAATTCTGACTCATTAGGTTTGGAGTGAGATTCAGATAATGCAGATATACCAGTCCCCTTTTTGCAGTTATTTCAAGTGATTCCAATGGGTTGCACTTACATTTTCTAAGGTGGTGTTTTTCAATCCTTCTTAAGAGTTGAGGAGTTTATTCTAGACTCTGAACTCTGTGAAGGCAGGGGATGCATCTGTATTGTTCACTGATTTCCAATGCCTCGGCACAGGACCTAGCATAGAGGAGATTCTCGGTAATATCTAAGGAACATGCAAGCTTATGTGCCTTGCTCACACTTGCCTCTGCAGCATTATCTGGTCTACTTTTCCTGATAGCACTGTCACTAGTTAATAATTATTTCCATTAATCTGTCCCTGTTCAAGTCAGGTTTCTGTCTCCGTCTAGACACTGGCTGACATAGATGGCAATACAATATCATGAGTAAGAGCATGAATCCTGGAGCCAGCAAATCCCAACTCACTCTTTTATAAATGAAAATATTAATAACCAGAGCTTTGTAAATTATACAGGTCTATGAGTTTGTGAGGCTGGCCCTTGGGCTCACCCTGAGTGGTTGGTTTCTGAGTCAACTGTAGAGAAATCCTGATATGCACACTTACTCAAGTGTCTCCAGCTGGCAAGACCTCCAGAGTGAGGTAACATTTAGGGAAAAAGGGTCCAAAGTCATGTGGCCTCTCTGGCAAGATCTTACGGCAAGCCACCCTCTGTGATGGCCTGATAGGCACTTCCGGGGGCTCCCAGGCTGGATATCAGGATGAGGACTGAGGGTTTGTAGAGCCAGGGCTCAGACAAATGGGGAGGTTACCCACCACACAGCTGCGTGTCACCTTTCCCTGACATTCCCCAGGAAGTCACCTGTGTCCCACAGGATCTGAGTCAATCGAAATGCAAGAATCCCAGCCTCATTGTCATCCAGGTGCCACCCTAGCAGTCTGGTGGCCTCTCACTTCCATCCCCACCCCTACTTCCTGTGGTCTGGATTCCATTTACAGCTTCACCTTCAAATTACAGGTATTAACTATAATCAGGCTTCCGCTCTGAGCTGGATGGGGTACGGAAGACCGGCTGATTACCCTTGAATTGGTACCATATATTTGAATGGCAGGAAGGCCCTGGGTAGGAGACCCAAATACTCACATGATCCCTGAGTCTTTCAAGTCCTAAGAAAGTCACTAGAAACCCTAGAATGTGAGAGCCAGCTGGGGCCAGATCTCTGTGAGAGGCCATGCTGTGTATATATTGTGAGGGGCTTGCCCTTGTAAATTGTAGGAAAATCCTGAAGTAGGAAACAGGCCTGAAGAGAAGAAGGACTTAATCGTGGTCTCACAGTGTGCCAGTCAGTGCCTGAGCTGGGACTTCAACCCAGGGCTCCTGATGCCGTCACGGCTCTTCACGCATCACCGTGGTACATTCCTTTTCCTCCTCCGCACTGTATTGACCCTCCCTGTAAAACGGGATTAATCCTGCGGTTGCCTCTCATGACGCATGAGATCCATCCTGGCTGTCTGACATGCTTTTGAGCTCCCCTCACTGAATCTCCCAGGGGACTGGCCCAGTGACAGAAACTGGAGTCCTTCTCTCATTCTGGCTTGTGTAGGACCAGAGGCCTGTCCTTAATCGCCTAGTTCTCAGAGTTTCCAAATGCAATAAGAAATGGGATTTCTGGTCTCGTGGAATTTATAGAGCTATGAAGAGATTGGTGCCAGAAGAATACAGGGAAACGTGCCAGGTTTGTGGGACAGACGATCTGGTAAACGAGTTAGTTAACTTGTTTGCTGCGGGGCAGTGCGACCCTGAACAAGGAACCCAGAGGCCAGTTACTTAAAGCTCAGTTTATTGCTCTGTAAAATGGAGATATGGAGTCTTTTCTTGACTGGGTTGAACGGATCAAAAAGATAATGGATTTGTACATGTTTTATATAATAGAAATAATTCTGTGGGGTGATTTTTGAATAAAGTTATTATTGGCAAATAGTAGATAATCCTATTTATTTATTTATTTATTTATTATTGGGGAGCAGTGTGTTCTTCCAGGACCCATCAGCTCCAAGTCAAGTAGCTGTTTCAATCTAGTTGTAGAAGGTGCAGCCCCATGGCCCATGCAGGGATCGAACCGTCAACCTTGGTGTTATGAGCCTGTGATAGAACCAACTGAGCTAAATGGCCACCCCAGATAATTCTACTTTTAAGAAACCATAATGTATTTTGTATTTATCATGCTATAGGTATTTTGTTAGATATTTTGTATTTATTTCTCACTAAACCTTAGCATAATCTTGTGATTCAAGGTGGCTAAGAACTTTCTGTTCATTAGCTCTTTAATCTTCAAAACATTGTTATTCTTATACATTGCTGAGAAAATTGAGGCTCAGAGAGACAAAGTGGTTTGCCCAAGGCCTATGAGGAAGTGGCTGAGCTGGGCTTGAACTCCCAGACTTCTGACTCCACACTGACACTCTCCATCGCCTGGTTCCCTTATTGAAGAACTCGGTCAGAGGTTAGATTCCCCACCCCTGGGTGTGAATATGAGTTTCCCACTAACAGTTCAAGAGAAGACATTTCAGTTCTGTCTACTGCATACTCCAGAACTCATGAAATACTGAATCAAATTCATCTCAAATCAGCCAGTGATACTTATCTGCCGCGAGGTGTTTTCCAGTTGAGCATCTAGGATGAGGCTGGACTTGTGTGGTGTAGACCTTCAGGGCTGCATTCCAGGGGAAGACTGTGTCCTGGGCCCTGGCCTCATCCAGGGTGGTTTCACAATGTTTACGCTGGGAGGCTGTCAGTTAGCCAGGCAGGTCTAGGCGGATGGAGGAGAGCATTGAAACATAGGTTCTAGGCCAGGGGTTGAGTTGGAGCCAAACAGGGAAGGCTAGAGCCAGTCAGGCACTGGGGTGTTCAGAAGTTCAAGGTAAAGACAGGCACAGTGTAGGTGTTACATGCAGAAACGTGAAACTTGGAGGAAGCTGGCCTTGAGCCCTTCATTCATAGCTCTTCTGTGTACACTGCCATCTGGATACTTACTGGGTATCTCTGTCCATCGGCCATGATTGGCCCTTGACATATGTTGTGGAGATTAGAAGAGCTGTCCTGCCATTTAGCCTGTGCACACACCACCATCCTCAGGACACTCATGACTTTAGCCTGACACTCCCTCAGAGGACAGAGGCTGTGTCTCCTTTTGTGTATCTGCAGCCCCGAATATAGTTCTGGCAACAGAACATGGTTTTGTTAACAAATGAATGAATACGGTGAGACCAAGGGGGCTGAGAGAGGTCACGTCGTTGACTGTGGAGAGTGGCAGAGCTCAAGTCACTCTCGGGACTGCCTGGCTGAGTCCCTCTCACTCTCCACTGCATGATTCTGAGGAAGTCACGGGTCTGTATGTCAGAAGCTCTCCGTAACAATATGCAGTGTGCATTGTTTAGACTCCAACACTGGACAGTGGTGTGCTGCCTGAAAGCCCCCTCCCCTTCCTCTCCCATGGAGATGATGGTTGTGTGACTGGACGGCACCATCCTCCTAGGATGTTTGTCATCTCTTGTCCCCTGGGACCCAAGTCCTGCACATCACATGGAATTCTGCCTCTTCCATGGTTATAAGAGGATGGGCCTTTGAACGCCGGCCTGTATGAACTCACAGCTTACTGTGTGTACTGCCACTTTTCTCTCTGAGGCTCAGTTTTCCAGTCCATGATAAAACAGGTAGCATAATACAGTGGCAGCCTTGGGGATGAGAAGGCCTCCAATTGTAGCCCCTCCAGGATCTACCTCAACCTTTGACCTGAGAACTCATTCTTCCTGGGCAGCCCCAAGCAATGTCTGATCACTTGGGACTATTAGAGCCTGGCCATTTCTGCCCAGTGTGGAATGCCTCTAACAGGCACTCTTTGCTGAGAGCTCCCCGTTGTGTTGGCCAACTCAACTGTCAGTTCTACATTGCTGCTGGCGTCACGCCCTGCCATGCCTGTTTCCGCTCTGCTTTCCTTTCCCAGGAAAAAATCCTTATCCCAGCCCGAAGGCTTTCCCTGCTCAATTCTGCCTTCTTTTTGACTTTTGTAGACATTACCCCTAATATACCACTTGTATCCCTAACTTGTCTCAGTGTATGCATCCCAGAGGACCTAACTGACACAGATACCTACATAGTAAAGGCGCAATAAATGGTGGACATAATTGTAACAGCAATCGTAACTGTTATTATTGGTATTATTACTTCTCCCGACTAAGAACAACCTGTAGCCCCTCTAATCAGGGGCACCTGAAATGACAAGTACACAGGATGTCAGTTTTCAGTCTGACCAGCTATTATCAGAGGAACAGATATTCTGCACAGTGAGCTGTGTACTGCAGATTATGGCCCTGGGGGCTAAATCCCGAAGATCTTTGTTTTACAAATGCTCTCATCAGTTGCAATGGTTCTAACAAAGGGCACAAGCACTCACTTATAGTGTGCAAGGCAGCTCAGGTTTCATGAGGAAACAGACGAGTTTTCAAAAGAGGAACATTTCATACTAGTTGTGCTCAACACTTCCTCCCTGCTGCCCGGATGGAGAGTGTATTGGACAATTCATTATACTTGTCAGGGCTCGAAGACAATCAAACACCAGCCATGCTGCTCTGAGATTTAAGACCCTTCAGGATATTTTGCATACTTGTTATATTGCCACCTTTGGTGTGTTAACATTTATTGTCCCCCAGGGCCGTAAAAATGTCCTGACTTTTATAGAATGCACAGATTCAGAGACTTCCCCCAGCCCCCTGGCCAACCCACCAGAGTTGGAAGGGACCTTAGTGAAGCTTAGCATTCTTGATTTGTAACTGAAATACTACCCTGCTATTAAGTTGTTTGGCTGAGACACCAGCATGTTATAACAAGAGGGATCCCTGCTCCCTACTCAATCCAACAAAGTTTACTGAGAGACATGGACACTGGGGAGCCTACTAGCTCCTAAGACAACTCACACTGTTTCTTTGTGCATGTTATTACACTTGACCATATGACCTGATTTGCCTCACACAGTCTTTGTTTATGCCTATTGCCCCAGTGTAAATATTAATAGTACCACCTTCCCTCTTAGATATGGAGTACGGTCTTTAATAAAACACAAGCGTGTATATACACCACCATCCACATTCAAAATGGTAAAGTTTGGCGTCATGAACGAGATACAAATTTACAGAAATGAGACTGCTCTCATTTATTCATAATTATTTATTGCATGGTTCTGTGATACTGCTGTAGAAAGCTGTCCAGTGGTTCTCATGAAAAGCCAAGTGAGCCACCATCCTGAATTTGATGGAGTTCAGTCTTGCTTGAAGTCAAGGGTATGACATGAATGACTACTTATGGCTCTTTCTAGTTTTGTGAATGCTTGAAACAGATCAGTGGGTGCTGACAAATGGCCAAAGAAGTCATTGGCTCTTGTGGTTATATAAAAATGATGGTGATAACAAAAATGATAATAAAGCTAACACGTGATATTTACTAGGAGGGAGGCATTATTTTAAGTATTTTATACTTACATATATTAACTGATTTAATATTTACAATAACCTTATGAGGTAGGTACTATTATTATCCTATTTTACAGATAAAGAAATAAAGGCTCACAGCTGATGCTTTAGTGGCCACATGGTCAGATTTTGCTTTACAAAATGTTGTGTGTTGTTAACAGAGAGTATAAAAATGGAACCCGAAGGCCTTTCCTTTAGGCATTGACTTTCCCCTTCTCCACTGGCTCTACCTCTCCCCACTTTCTTCTATGATGTGGCTTCACACAGTGGGGTTGTGTGCTAAGTCCCTGTGACCCCTGGACTATGGCATGAGCTCTTTAGGGCAATGACTATGTCTTGTTGCCTGTGGCATCCCAGTGTCCATCCAGAAGCCTGGCACATCAAAGGGTTTCTAAGTAATCGCTGGCTGAAGAACTGGGAGAAGGTGACCGTACTCCACACACATGCAGTCCTCCTGACTCAGTCTATGGAGCTTGGCCAGGCATTTTTCTCTCTCCAAGTCTTAGTTTCCTTTATGTGTAAAATGTAGGAATTTAACCAGAGGGCCCCAATATCTCTTCTGGTTATAGAAGTCTATGTGCCTATTACATAATTATAATTATAAATTCCTACTTTGTGCCTGGAGATAAGAAACCTGATCTCTCCTCCTTCAAGAAGTTTACTAACAATTTAGGAAATATATTATTATTAATTATTTTATGTACATAAATGCCAAAAGATGACACTGGGCTATATATGAATAAATCTCCAAAGAACAGAGAGGATATGTAGTAAGAGTGATTCATGTATGCACTGAGCATTTATAGAGCACATATTGCTGTCTATGAGCCAGGCCTGCCCTAGGTGTTATGTGGCCCCAAGGTCAAGGGAAAAAGCTATAGGGGCATTAGCTAGGATGCAAAACCAGCAGTCTGATCTTGGAAAATTATATAATCCCCTTGAGTCTCACTTTCCATATATATATAAAATTGGGGGGATCACTTCGTAAGTTATATAAATATCTAACCACTGTGCTTTACACCTGAAACTAATATAATGTTGAATGTCAACTATAATTGAAAAACAAGATATACATTAAAAAAAAGAGTTATGGAAAGGATTTGGTGATTAAGTAAGTTTGAAAAATACTGGGTAAATTGAAGGTGAGATACCAGTATTAGTTGCCATTAGTATATACATGTTTTGTCTATTGATTTTCCATGCTTACCATTGAGGGGTACAGAGCGGGACCTGCATTGCTATTGTCTTTGGTCTGAAACACTTTTAGTCTGGTCTCTGTGTTCAGCCTTGGCTTCTCCAACCCAACAGTAGTCAGAGTGAGCTCCTCTAAATCCCATCTGACCATGTTCCTTTCCTGCTAAAATCCCTCAGGGCACGTCATTGGAAAATAGGAGAGGGTCCAGGGGGTTCCAGTTTGACCTGTAACGTTTTACATTTTCAGCTAAGAAGTAGATTCATAAATATTATTTATACCAGTTACACTCTTTGTCTGCCTGAAATATTTTTTAATTAAAAAGTGCATGAGGAGGGAGTGTCAGGGACACTGAGCTTATTGACTGTCTCCCGACATCCTGCAAGCTGGGGAAGGAGACAGCATCCTCCAGGGTGGCAGGAACAGGAGGGCTCTGAATCAATCCTCTGGGTCATTTGAGACTTCAAGAAGGTACTATTTTCCAGAAAGAAATTAAAACTGGGTTCATGAATTGGGGTCTTTATTTTCCATAAGGCGTTTGATGGTTTTCCCAGGGAGAAAGAAAACAAGTGGAAAAAGTGGGAAAATTCCCCAAATGCACGCAGTCACAGCAAGGGAGAAAACTGTTCTCATTGCCCAGCTTCTGACTGAATTGCAGAGGAAGGTCCTAATTGTCTCCCAGACCCCAGGCCCCATTCTAATTTATTGAGGGAAGGGCCCAGGAGGTAAATCTCAATGTCATTCTCTAAGCCACCTAAAATGAGCCCATTAAACTACCACCCATGAATGGAGGTGTTTTTCCCAGGGTTGCATGCCCCCACCCTCATCCCACACCCAGCATCACCCAGGGCACCGCCACTCTGAGGGCCCGAGTGGCACATCTGACAATGAAGCATTCAGGAAGGCCTTCCTGGATGGGGTCGGAAGCCTGTTTTATGCCCTGTTAATTACTGCAACAATTTATAAAATTCATGACAAACATAAAGCCCTTATAGAGATTGTATTTCAAATGGTATTTACCTGTAACAGAATCCCCTTTGTTTGTAATTCCTGGATTTATGAGCTGTTGCACAACAAAATGGAACCACCCGTTGTCCCCATGGGGGGTGCTGGCTGAGGGACCTCAAATACACCATGGAGACAGAAACCTACTCAGGCTTGGACTCAATCCCAGACCCACCTCCGTCCATGGCACGTCTCAGTTTCACAGCCTGTGAACCTGGGGAGTAGAGGTTGGACTGGGGAAGGTAAGATTTCTCCCAGTGAATCTTGGTGTCTTAAAGCTGGAAGGGACCTCAGACACGAACTAGCCCACCTCTCTCTTCTCCCCCTCAACCTCCTCATCTTGGCCACAGAGTGATTTTTCTAAAGCCCAGAACTGATCTTGTGTGGCTCCTTGTTTAAAAATCACTCAATGGCTTCCATTTGCTTTCGAGATAAGTCCAAACTCCTTAACAAGGGCTGTGAGTTCCTGCATGGGGTGGTTCTTGCCCTCTTGCCTACCTTCATTTGCAGTGGTCCTCGTCCATTGTGCCAACTACTTTCAGTTACCCTCTTGCATTACATTCCCGTAGTAAGACTCATTGTAACAAAAGGGTCAAGGACTTTAGAACTTTAGGGGCAGCAAGTAAGAGTGTGTTGTGAAGTTGGAAGATGGTGACTTCTTAGCATCCAGCATGGGGTGTGGGGTGAGTGGAGCCCTGCAGATGGAAGAGAGGATGGTGGTAGCTCCAGAGAAGAGAGGGAAGCAGGACCTTGGAAGAAAAAACAGAATCTGAGGAGAATCAGTGTCCTGAGAGCAGAAGAAAGGCCTTGAAGTTCTCTCCGGTGAATCTGAGCTGGTAAAATGTGAAGCATGGGTAAGGGGCTGCTTTCCTTTGCCCCACCCTAGAGGAGGAGAGAAGGAACCCAAGCTCAGCTCAGTTCTTTTCTCTGCACAGCAG
This sequence comes from Hipposideros armiger, assembly GCF_001890085.2. Lineage (NCBI taxonomy): Eukaryota > Metazoa > Chordata > Mammalia > Chiroptera > Hipposideridae > Hipposideros > Hipposideros armiger. The sequence goes on from NW_017731997.1 coordinate 625,574, forward strand.
GTCTGGCTTTCACTGAGTTTCCAGCTTCAAGGAAAGCTGTGCATCTATGCAAAAGTGCTAACTTTATGAGTGTTGGATGTGGAATTGCATTCATTTTCTCCTTAGTGTCAGAATGTGTGTCCTCTGTGAGACCTGTGGGAAATGTTCAGATCTTCATCCTCTGAAGCAGAGGACTTTATAGAGCAGTTAAAACCTGGAGTGACCATGTAATCTGACTTTCCAAAGTTTCTATTTTAATGCTCATGTGCCAAATTTCTTTTAAGGGGAGAATTGTTTTGTGCAGAAATCTAAAGAGAAAAGAGCATGGACTCCTGTCCATCAGATTTCAACTGTTCTACGAGGTCGGACAATTAAGTTTGTGAACTCATCATAGAAAAAACGCTCCATATCTCATTGCTGAATATCACTATGGTCACCTTCAAAATACTCCCTTTGGGAAGCTATGCACCAATTCCAGCAGCTAGTCCACCCTTCAAAGCAATCTTGGAACCCTTTTTCTGGAATGGCTATCAGAGTTGTCCTTGTATTAGCCTTGATGTCCTGATTGCCATAAAAATGTCTTCCTTTCAATATTTCCTGTATCTTGTGGTAAAGAAAGAAGTCATTGGGGGCCAGGTCAGGTGAGTAGGGAGGGTGTTCCAATACAGTTCTTTGTTTACTGGCTAAAAACTTCCTCACAGACAGTGCTGTGTGAGCTGGTGCATTGTCGTGATGCAAGAGCCATGAATTGTTGGCGAAAAGTTCAGGTCGTCTAACTTTTTGACGCAGCCTTTTCAGCACTTCCAAATAGTAAACTTGGTTAACTGTTTGTCTGGTTGGTACAAATTCATAATGAAGAGTCCCTCTAATATCAAAAAAAGGTTAGCAACATCATTACAACAAGTTCGTGAACTTCATTGTCACCCTTACTGGTTGTGTGACCACAAGCAAAAGAGTTTCTTTCTCTGGGTCTTGGCTCTTGTTTCTGAAAAACTGAGGTTGTTGCTTGGAAGAGCTCTTTGAGATGTTCATGCCCTCAAGACACAGAGAATTGATTCTGTAGTTTTCTCATCTATAAGATGGAGATAACAATAATGTCTACCTCTCAGAGTTGCCCTGCATAATAGTTAAAATAATCTACATTATTATGCATAGTATAGGATAAGGCTTATGCATTTTCCATCAGCCCACATTGTAAGGAGAAGCCAGGAAGAAAAGTTCCAATCTGTTTAGTTGAGGTGGAGGAAGGGAGGAGTTAGGATGTCTTGGGCTGTAAGTAACGGAAGACCTCTAATATCTTAAATGATAAGATAATTTGGCATTTCATATCATCAGCAGCCCCAGTAGCATACTTTTGCACTTCACTGCCTTCTCCCCTAAGCACGAGGCTGCCAGGTACCTGATCAGAAAGTGTATGAGGGCAAGGAAAGAGCAGGGCCTGGCTGTTGAATAGACAACCAGCAGCCTCTGCCTCAAAGGGTCACAAACATATACCACAAACCCAGCCGTGGGGCGGGGATTATAGTTGGTTTTAGGTCAATGACTACTTCAGAAAGAGTTCAGTCTGCCTGATACAGAGGGAGGCAACATGATGGACAGGGAGAACCATAGTATCTTTAGATTCAATTTACCTTGGATTCAAATTTGGCTCCATCATGACCAGACATGAGCTTAGACAGATATTTGATGACTATGTGTTTAGTTTGTCACAAAAATGCAAATCAAAACCATAATGAAATACCTCTAAATACCCACCCACAAGAATGGCTAAAATTAAAGAGACTTTAATGTTAGGAGTTGGAACAACTGAAACGCTGATAACATTGCTGGTGGGAGTGTAATTTGATATATACTCTATGACTGATCCAGCCATTCTGTTCTGGTTTATGTCTAATAGAAACAAGTGGTTATGTCCATCAAAAGACATCAATAAGAATGCTCATAGCAACATTATAATAATGCAAACTGGAATCCACCCAAATGTCCATTAACAAGAGAACAGGAAAATACCTTGAAGTATGGTGGACACAGTCATGTGCTGCCCAGATCCCCCTTAAAGGTGGGATTTGTAGCCCAACTTTTGGGGGATGCTGCCGGCAGACAGCCTGTAGGCTGTCAGCCCCTTCCAGAACTGCCCCAGCTGCAGAAAGCTGCCTTGCTCAAGTCTGTCTTTCGTGTGGCAGCCCACAGGAAAGACAGGGCCATGTTAGCTTCAGAGCTGTCTGTGGGGTTGGCTGAGGCAGCCCTTGGGTCTGCACGGAGCTCTAGACTTCTCCCTGTTTGTTTCCAACTCTGCTTCCTGTCCCTCTTTCCACAGCTTTCATCCCAAGGGCATGTCCTAGGAACTACACTGCTTGCTAATCTTGGTCTCAGAGTTGGCTTCCCAGAGAACAAGCCTGCAATTTGCGGTGTATTCATACAACAGAATATGGTACAGCAATAAAAAGAACAAACTATGACACAGGCAACATGAATGAATGTCAGGTGAGGAAAGCCAGGTATGAAAGAGTACTCACGAAACAATGCCATTTAAATGAAGGTGAAAAACAGCAAAACCAATTCATAGTGTAAGAGGTCAGAATAACAATGAACCTTGGTATTAGGGAGGCTTGTGTGATGCTGGAAATTGTATCTTGATTCAGGAGGTAATTATACACACATGCGTACACTTTGAGTTGTGCACTTGACTGAATTAAGTTATACCTCAGGAAAAATAATAAAATAATAAAAAGCTCAGGCTGCGTTGTAATTACCTATATCCCCTGATAGGCTGGAGCTCCCTGAGGGCAGCGACTGCTTGGCTCAGAGTGGATGTTCAATAACCATTTTTTGAATGAATCAATGAATATTTCCCTAGATAATGAGTCTACCAATGATGTGTGTTGGGTAGACTTGGGTAAGTCTCACCACTTTGTGAACTCCATTTTACAAGCAAGGAGACCTAGACAAATAGCAAACTCTAATTCATCGGCATATTGTGCCAATTAAATATGATAATTGGTGGAAGCATGCTTTGTAAACTTCGGTGTACGAGTGAGTGCGCAGGTTCTGAAGTTGGGCTGATGAAGGTGAAAAATACGCTCTATAGCTATCAACTGTGTGACCTTGGGAAAGTTATTTAACACCTCTGTGCCTCCGTTTCTTTATCTGTAAAATGGGGTAAAAAAGTGCCTACCCTATCAGGTGACTCTGATAATAGAGATAATCCGAGTCACGTACAATAAATAGAGGCTGACAGTAAGTTCTCCAGTGCTGGCTAGTATCCTGTAAAGAATTTTCCTTGGGGTAGCATCTTTCTGGTAAAGCGTTCCTCTCCTTCCCCTTGCCCTACTTTGGCTTTCTTCCCCTTATCTCTTCTCTGGAGCTCACTAGCATCCTGGGATCCACTCATTTATAGCCTTAAAGAAATGAGTTTTCCCAAAGGGCAACCAGCCTTGTACAAAGGAGATTACCCCACTAGGCAGCCCCATACTCCTGATCAGAAAGTCTGAGCATCATGTTTTCCACCAGTGGAGGAAAAGAGGTGTTAATTGACTGCTTGTAAAATATCTGGCTTCTCTGAGCAGGGCAGCCTGTGAAAGGGGTGCTGCAAATGGTGAGGGGGCCGAATGGCGCTCACCTGTGGAAACCTCCTGAGCTCTTGAGGCCTTGAGGGCAGAACATGATCTCCGAGTAGACTTTTTCTCCAACACATGCTAGACTGGGAGAAGTGGCCAAAGATGGAGTCAGATTCCAAATAAAAGCCAGACTCAGCAGGGGTGATGTGGTGTGGCAGAAGCAGCATAGGTTAGAAGCTGGCGTCCCAGCTTTCTCCATAACTAGCGGTACAATCTCAGCTCGTCACTTCATCTCCGGATTTCAGTAAAATGAGAGATGAGAACTAGATAATCTGTAAGGACTCATGCGGCTCTGCATTGGAGGATTCTAAAAATGCAGCTTGGTACGGCAGGCTCAGGGGAAATGAAATTTAAATCCAGCTCTGCCATTTGGCAGCCCTGTGTTCTGGGGCAAGTGATATCACCCTTTGTCCCTTTGGGTTCTACCTGTAACAGGGGGTAATAGATAATAGAGGGAGATAGTAGAGGTCTTCTGTAAACAGGAACTCAGTAAGTAACAGTCCCTGTGATGGTTCATTTAGTGTGTCAAATTGATTGGGCCCCGGGATGCACAGATATTCAGTCAAATATTATTCTGTCTGCGAAGGTGTTTTGGGTGAACTGAACATTTGAACTGGTGGACTTAGGAAAGCAGATTGCCCTCCCTAATATGGGGCTCATTCAATCAGTTGAAGACCTGAACAGAGCAAAAAGGCTGAATAAGAGGGAACTTCTCCTGCCTGACTGCCTTCGAACTGGGATATTGGTTTTTTTCCTGCCTTTGGACTTGAATTGAAACATCAACTCTTCCTGGGTCTCAAGACTGACCTTTTGGACTGGAACTAAACCATCAGCTCGTCTGGGTTTTCAGCTTGTTGACCAGAGATCTTGGGACTTGTCAGCCTCCATAATTGTGTGAGACAACTTATAGTAAATCACATACACACACACACACACACACACACACACACACACACACACAATGTTTGTTCTGTTTCTCTGGAGAACCCTGACTAATACAGCCCCCTTCCAATCTGCCTTGTCAGTTTTTCCAGAAAAACATTCATATTTTTCTTTCATGTATCTCTCAGCTCTTACTATCCACTCCCAAATAAGATAGTGACTATTTACAGAGAGCAAAAAGTCTCCAGCAATAGAATACATTCCATTTGTCTTATGTTGTTTGCGCCCATTTTTATTACTTCAAGTGTTTTTATAATTATTATTGAATCCTAGGGACACAACAACCCAGGGAGATAGATAAAGTAGAAATTGTCCCTTTTTATTTTAGCAACATTATTAAGGCATAATTGACATACACCAATCTATACTTAAATTTACAGTTTGATGAATTTTGAGATCTAGACACACCTGTGAAACTATGAACACAGTCAATATAAAGAACATACTCGTCATTCCCTAAAGTTTCTTCATGCTTCACTGTAATCCCTTCCCATCCCTCACCCCCACCACATCCCGGAGAAGCACTGCTGTTCTGTTTCTGTTCTTATCGTCCCTGAGAAAGCTGAGGACCAAAAGGTGACATGTTCTGCCTCTGCCAGTGCTATTATCCTGTGTCCTGACACTTGGCCTGGTATTCATTCTAGGAGACCATCTTCAATCATCCCCGGAACACAAGGAGAGGGAACCATTTACTGGGTAAGTGTGCTGAGTCCCAGACTAGGTGCTTTATACATATAGGTACAAAAATAGAGTTGTCCGAGACCTTTTTTTGGCTTTGGATGCCTTGTCTCTGATGAATGTCCTCCTCTGTCCCTGAGCTCTCACTGAGCTCACGTGTCTAAGTATGAACTTGGATATATCTCTGCCTTGGATGTCTAATAAGTATCTCAAATTGAACTCACCTAAATGTCACTTTGTTTATAACCTACCTGCCCCCTGGCACCCAATCTGTTGTCCCTGAGTCGTTTACTCAAGCGCTTAAGTCAAAACATTGGAGTCAACTTTGACATTTCCCTTTCCCTCACCAGGGACATCTAACCCATTGGCAAGTTCCATTAGCTATATCTTCGAAAGAATCCCAGTCTGCCCTCTATTTTCTATGTCCATGGCCACCGACTGATCTAAGCCACTCTCACGTCCCACTTGGTGTCTCTGCTTTCACTCTTGCCCTGCTTTCTGCAATCTTTTCTCTATGCATCAGCTAGCAATCTTCTTAAAACAACAACCCCCTTCCTAAAACCTCTCAATGGCTTCTGAACTCATCTGGAATACTCTTATATTCTTACTCAGCCTCATGAAGTTCTATGTGATCTATCACCTTTGTGAACTGGTATTGTGATCCTCCAACCCCACTCTGGACACAGACATGCAAGCTCCAGCCAAGGTGACCTTCCTTTTATTGTTTGAACATACGAAGCTTATTACTGCCTTAAGTCTCTGCCTAGAGCACCGTGCTTCCCTCTGCTTAACATGGGTAATTTCTATTCTTTTCTAAAGTTTCACCTGAGGAAAAGAAATGGTGGTTCTCACCATCTGAAATTATCTTGTTATTTGTTTGATGACCTGTCCATTGCCTGTCTTCCTTCTTGGGAATGAGAGTAGGAAACTTGTCTGTTTTATTTACTGATGCGTTTACTAATATATTCCCAACACCCAGGAAAGCATCTGGCATGTACTAGACGCTCAATAAGTATTTGTTGAATAAATGATCAAATAAAAGGCATCTTAATCATAATAATTGTTAACCATCTTCACAGCTAAATACTTCTGTATTGCCATATAAAAATTCAATAACTCTTCCTAATTCTTTCTCCCCTCAATGTTTTACTTGGCCATGTGCTCTCCACAGTGATGAAACCTTTAAATGTTTTCATTTTCCTACTCCCTTGTGGAATCTTGCCCCCCTTAGCTCCCCACCTCCTGGTAAATTTTGCTGAGTAAATTCAGAACTTTCATTTTGTTATCCCATATATATTTTTTAATAATATGCCTCTTTTGTTTCAAAAATCCTTAGTTAACTCGTATTACAATTCCCAGTCAAGCATTCATCATTCTTTTAGATTTAACTATAAAATACTATAAAATTTATTGCCCACCACTTTTTCTTATACTTGTTACCTTCCTTATCTTGAAACTTCTGCTTTAATTTAATTTTCATTTGGTTAGAATTCTTCTCAAGGGGTTTTCTCAGCTGGGGGCATGGGCGTAGATTCTGACTTCTTTGATGTTTGAAATTTTCTTTTAATAACAACAGCAGCAGCAACACAACAACAACAACAACATATTTAGTAGTAGTTCCTGCTGTTCCTGGGCAAAAGGGGTATGACAGAGAATAGTCAAAGGCCTTGCCCTCAGGGAGCTTACATTTTTCTCTGATCTTTGCACTAGTGGAATAGACTAGCTTATGATGTAGGAATCACCCCACGCCCACTCCAATGTCAAGGGCTTAAAAAAAAATGTTTCCGTTTTGCTCATGCGAAGTTCGCTGCTTGTCCCACGGAACTTACTCGGGAGGTTGTTCACCATGTGAAAGCTGAGTGTTGCCCCTCTGTATCAAGACAAGCTTCCCAGATCACAGCAGCAAGAGGAGAGGGCACCGGAAAGTTAAGTGCCACTATGAAATGCTTCAGCTAAGAAGTGACATGTTCATTTTCATTGGCCAGGGAATGTCACCATGTCAAAATGCAAATGGGGCAGAGTAATGTCAAGCTCCTTGAGTGCCTGGAAGGCAGACAACGGGAAATACTTGTCAGCGCCACTAGTATCTAACTCAGCTTCCACTTAAAATTGATGTCTTTGCAGAATATAGGACATTTGAAATGCATTTTTTCCCTCTCAATGATTTAAAGACAGTGATTTACTGTCTTCTATTACCAGTGTTGCATATAGAATCAGATTTTTAGTTCTATCATCTCTCTGTCTTTCTATCTATCTATCTATCTATCTATCTATCTATCTATCTATCTATCTATCTATGTAGTCTATCATCTATCTGATCTTTTCAAGTATTATCTCTCTCTACACACACACACACACACACACACACACACACACATTTACCTACCTATCTACCTATCTGTATATCTGTGTTAGTTGAGGTCTGCCAAGATGACACAAAGATAGGATTAGATGTGTAAGCAATTTATTGAGAGTTCCCAGCAGGTAAGGCTGGGAACTCTTCAGACCATGATGGAAGTCTGAAATGTGTAAAAGCAGAGTGGAAAAGAAGCATTGAGTTGTCTCTGACTGCAGTACAGCTCTAAGAAAGGTTTGGCCAGCCCCATAGGGAGTCCTTGAGCCAAAGTTGTCCATGGCAGGAGTCCCACATCTCTCAGGAACTGGCCTTCCCTAGGACCCTGCATGCTTAGTCATTGGCTGGGAACGGTCTGCAGGAAACATGGCCTCAGTGTGAACATGGCAGTAGGCTGAGAGGGGCTACAGTTGGGGCCATTGGTTACCTAGGTTTGCTGTAGCAGGATATCTGAGAGGCACATCTGTATGGCCGCCACTAGAATCTTATAAATATTTTTTCTTCTTCTTTTCTTTTGGATTTTGGTAATTTTGCCAGGGTATGTCCAGGTGCACGCCACTTAAAAATTACTCTTATTCATGACAACTTCCATATGAAGTTTCATATCTTTCCTCACTTCAGTGAAATTTTAATTCTATCTTCCATTATTAATTCTCCTCCATATGTTTCTTGTTTCCTTTTTGGAACTCTATTATCTACATAATATATCTCTTGCATATGTCTTTCATGTCTCTTACCTTTTCTCACATGATTTTCAATTTATGTAGTTTCTGCTCTGTATTGTGGGTTGTATTTTTTCTAATATTTAATTTTCCAAAATGCTATAGTTTTTGGAAATTAACACTTAGTTTTGAAATTTTTCTATTGCATTTTAAAATTCAGAAATCATGTGTGAAGGACAAAGACCTGTTTTTTTCTGGTGTGTGCTTTCAAAATATCTCATTAAGAATTCTAACTATACCTTGCCTCCTTAAAAGCCACCTGTTCTAGTTGTTGGGACTGGTCTCTTTCCTTTACTGGCTTTTGATCCCTTTAATAATATCTGCTCTGTACATGCTTGTTTTGGGGGGTATGCACACCAGGCATTGGGGTCTTTTGGGTCACGGGGATTGATAGGCAGTGGAAGATAGGGAGAAGTTTATTTTTTAGTAGGTTGCTGATGGCAGGTTTGTTAAAATTGAGTGAGGAAGGGAGGCTTCTTTCTGTTCTAATGTCCTAGTGGAAATGGGGGTGCCCTCAGACCCACATTGCCATGCCCCTCTGACTCAGCCACCTATGAGAATAGCTGACCTCCCCTAGAGTTACACATAGCTAGTTTGAGGAATGTTTTCCCTCCCTATCCTAGAGGATTCATCAGGCTTTCTTCTGATGACCTCATAATTGAGGTCTACACTGCAGATTCTTCTAGGAAGGCAATCCTCTTTTACGGTAAGGTTTTGGGTCCTTCCCTTGTTATTACCATAAGTGAATCTCCCATTCTATGTCTTCTTTTCTGGTATTTAAGGCATTGGCGATATGTGGCTTCTCTAGGCTGCTGCAATCAGCCCAGCCTAGTTTATTTTGATGACTAATTCATCCCAGGGAGTTGGAAGAGTGAGAGGATCCTGAGCACATATTCAGGTCATTATTTTGTAGAAACCCCCAAGAACTTCCCCCTAAAAATTGGTAGTTAAAGTAGCCCTCCCACCTTATCTTCCTGGGCCCCTCCTTCCCCCCTTTTTTGGTTGATATTGGCATATCAGCTTATTCCCACCAAGGAAGTCTTACAAAAGGGGGAACAATGGTTTGAATTTGTCATTGTCACCGCACTTCTACTTTCTTATAGGTCAGATACCCTATCTGGTGTTGACAATTGTCTGTCCTAACTCTAGGGTCAGCAGTCTAGGGCTAGCTCTGGGAGTTGACACCAAGGCTGTCATCAGTGGAGTGGTCCCCAAACAAAGACGGGCCAGTAGGCTTAGGCACAGTGGGAGAATGTGTCTCTGGCCAGGGGGAGTGGGTTAGGTCATATAATAGTGGTGATAGTGTTAGTCTCATCACGAGAGGATACCTTTGAAATGCCTTTGTTGTTTAAGTTGTTTTTTTTTTTTTATGGCTGGCAATATTGCCAGTATTTCCAACCAAGAGGTATACAAGGTAACTACTATGTCCAAGCTCTGTGTAAGGCATTTTATATATGCTAACTCATTTACTCCTTAACACACCTCTGTGTTTTCTTCATTGTACAAATGAGCACCTGGGGCTCAAAGAGAGGAGGTAAATTAGGTGGCAGAATTGGTGTGTGAATATGGTCTGGGTGGTTCCAGTGCCCATAAGCCTGTTCTGCGCCACCAGTCTATACTGTGTTCAATTCTGAGTTGACTTTTGAAAGGTGAGCCAAGATTTCAATAGCAAAGTAGGAAACAGAAGGTGAGTAGGAGACACCAGCACATGAACAGGCAGGGAGTCAGGTATAAATGGGAAATTGAAAGTGGTCCCATGTGATTGGATTAGAAATTACACAAAGGGGTTGTTATAGGGACAGATGAGATTTGAAAGAGAGGTTAATGCTAGATGGAGAAAGACCACATCACTTCCAAGCTGTCAGATCTTAGGAAAGTTTCTTCACCTCTCTGAGCCTTAGTCTTCTGAGCTGGAAAATGGAGATGAAATGCACGCATGTGTGTGAGTGCGTGCGCGTGAGCGCGCTCCTGCACACGTGTTTAATGAAAGCATGTGAGAACTTAATGAAAGTTAATCCTCCTCTCTGTTTTTCAGGGAGGAGGCAGCTGGCTGGAAGGGGGCGGCGAAGAGGGGGTTAGGGATGGGAGTAATGGAGGTCTGGCAATGTTTTAACAGCTCTAGAGGCCCCAGGTTTCTTCCAATCCCAACAACCTCTTAATCATTTGAGCGATCAGTCTCAAGCCCATTTGGTGTTAATTACAACAACCCAGGCTTCTCTCTGCGAAGGAAACAGGCCCCCATTTCTCTCATTAAAGTAAAATATGACCCATTTTTATGCCTGCATATTTTGTTGCCGAGATTACGAGAATCATCCTCTGTTTATACGGAATGAAGAAACGTTACACCAGGAGAGCGGCCTGGGCCCCGGAGTCTGGGGAATAGAAAGCAGATGTCCTGGCTCTTATTTTCCTGTCTACCCCCAGCTTCCACTCTCTTCCTCTGTGCTTCTCCCTTTCAGAAGCACAATCCTCATTTCAGATCAACACGAGGTAAGTGGATTGTAAGAGAATAAGCTCACATTTATTGAGCTCTTTACCAGGTGTCAAGCCCTATAAACAAGTTTCTCCTTTAATTCTCCCCAGAAGCTTCAGGAGTAGTTGGTATTAATCCTTTCTTTTTCAGCCCCAGTTCCCTCCAACCAAGAATGCTCACAGTCTTCCTGCTGCCCTGAGATGTGAGAAAATCGAATCCTGCTGATCACAGATGTAATTATAGGCCTTCATGCACTGCTGGCAGGGTCTACAGAGCTTTCCCATGCACTGTCCTAGCAGAGCCTCAGCACAGGTCAAGGTGACTAGAGGTCACCTGCTAACAGTTTGGAGAATGGTTGGGAGGGAAGTGAGAGTGGAAGAGGTGTTAAGAAAAATTGTCCCCAACATGGATATAAGGCAGAGAGGTCTGCATGCCTTCTCATCTTTATGCCAGAGAGTGTCTAACAGGCCCGCCCAAGTGTTATTTAATTCTCTATGGCAGGGTTGACAACTTTTTCTGTAAAGGGCCACATAGTAAATATTTTAGTCTTTGTGGTCCATGTGGTCTCCATTGTAGTTACTCAACAATACCATTGCAGCCCAGGAGCAGCCAAAGGCAGTATGTAAACAAATGAGCATGAGTGGTGTAAATAAAACTTTATTTATAAAAACAGGAGGTGGCTGCCGATGCTTGCTCTGTTGGAATGTACTTTTGTTGGGCATATTATTTACTATTGATTAGAGTCTAGGTTCTGTGAAATTACATGTTGATTTGTGAATTTTTGTCTGAAAGACATGCAAATCATTTCTCTCTGATAGAAAATCATAATTCCAACAGTTCTGTTTTTATTGTCCTAAAGGACATTAACTGATTTTGTATCTAACAAGAAATCTATTCGAATATGCTTTCTGCAGCGCGTATGTAATATCACTACTCAGCTCTTCAAATACTTTCTGAACCAGCTTTACCATCAGGCTGTTTTCCTCATTAATGAGTTAGATAACTCTTGAATACATACTAACTTTATTATTAATATGGCAGCCATTTTATTTTAGCTGTCTGAAAATGACACTATAACAGAGGAGAGATTCATTATAAGGACTTTGGAGTAGTCCAGAGAAAATATAGAAGCTGTGGAGATGGAGCCACTAAGACATGAGCTTTTTTTAAAAGAGATATAATTGATAGGACTTAATGACTGATGATGCCAAGGACTGAAAAAGAGGAGAGAGAACGAATGGCTCCCAAGTCTAGCTTGATATGGTGACCACTAAATGGCACTGCTCTTCACAGAGCTAGCAATACCATCACAGGAATTCACTATGAGCCTTGGAAAGTTGTATGGTTGAGAAGAAATCTGGGAGGGGATGGGCAAATGACAAAGAACCAGCCCCGCGGCCTCTCTGCTTGTTGGAAATTCAATTTCCTGCATCTTGATAGGTTAGTATTTGGCAACCTGACATGAGCATTCAAGTAAATCAATTCCTGGGGTTTTGAGGTATGTCTGGACTAGTTTCTAGGGGAATATAATAAGGAGGTCCACTGAGCATCACTTTTGGGGAGAGGGGTTACAAAGGGGAAAGCACTGGTTACAGTATCCTTTCCAAGTGGGGCTGTGTGGTCGGAGGGTGCACAGCCCCAGCTGGAACCTCAACCCTGGCCCTGTGCTTGGTGAAGACACATGTCCTAGTCCTTAGGAGGCTTATGTTTGAACCGGGAAAAACATTACACTGTATTATAACTGCTTTTTTCTCACTTCTGGGAATTTATCCTATAGACATACCTGCACATTGGCAACACAGCAGGGATATAATCTTCATTTTCATCAGTGGGGCTGGTTCCATGAGTACCGTACAGTAGAATTGTCAGCTACTGTAGGATAGAATAAGGAAGTGCTCGATATACTGATAACAAATGGTCATCAAGGTTGGGTGTGAAGTGGTCAGAGCAAGGTGAGAATGAGTGCGTAGTGTGTTACTTTTCATGTCAGAAAGGAGGAAAGTAAGAATCCATATTTTTATTTGCCTGAAGTAACTCTTAAAGGATCCATAAGAAACTAATAAAAGTGGTGATTTGTTGGGGTGAGAAAGGTGAGCTGGATGGGACAGGGTTTGGAACCAGGGCTCCCCAGTATACCATTTTATGTTCTTTTCATTTTTTTAACCATGCAGAAAAATTACCTGATTGCCTGTAAAGTGAAATGATGGGGAGAGGGTAGTCTACCCATAGGAGGAGCGTGTGACCCAGCCTGAGGCAACAGGGACGGCCCCTTGGAGAGGGTGACATTTAATCTGAGGCCTAAGAACAGCTGGAGTTGGCCAGGAGTGGGGAACACAGGGAATGGCATGGGTAAAAAGCTTAAGGTGAGCGAGTGTGGGGCATTTAAGGAACCTAAATTTGTTGTTGCTGAGCAGAAACTTTAAAGCTCAGGGGTCAGGTAGGAGGAGAAGTACTGACATTATCAAGGGCTAACTTTAGGTTTTACCAATGACAGCTGCAGCCTGCATGGCCTGTGGGTTTCCCAGGTACCGGGCCTCTTACCTAACCCACTACCGGTATTCTCTCACCTGTTCCTCACATGAGCTAAGCACCATCGTCACCCCCACTTTCCAGATGAGAAACAGGAGTCCCAAGAGTGTAAGCAACTTTTCCTGGGCCATGCAGTCACGGAATGGCAGACAAGAATCTAAGCCACCTGCTCTTCTATTTTGACATCTACAAAATGAGGAAGCCAACCTCAGAGATGATAAAAAAGCATGAGGAGCACCTAACTCAGTGACTGACACATTACAAGGACATGCCTATTCTCAGCTACTACTAATTGGTGGTTCCCCAAGTCCAGGCAGCTACTCTAACCACTCAGTGCAGCCTGCTGGGAAGGGCTGAGTTGGAGAGAAAATAGAGCTCAGCAGCCAAAATCCTTTACTAATAGAACAAAAACAATTACTCTAAAGAATGGTGCAGGGGGAACCGTAGTCAACCCAAATCTCCTAAATACAAGATTCTCAAACTTCTATTCTTTCGTGGCCCCCAGGCAAGCCATTTAAGGGCTGTGACGCTGAGCAGAGTTGCCCTGAGTGCTGGCGTCCTGCCAAGTGCTCTGTAGGCTGTCATCCCTACAGGGTCTCAGTTACTCCTTCTGCAGCTGGCCAAGCTGCACACTCTTATCCCCACTTTACAGACAAGGAAACAGAAGCTAAAGGACGTTAACTGACTCACCCAAGGTCATGCAGGTAGTAAGCCTTGAACCAGGACTTAAACCCTGGTCTCGAATGACAAAGCTTTCTGCATTTGAACTTGTACCCCGGTGATTAGGACACAGTATGAAGAAAACTATGATTCAATCTCAGCGAGCCTGCAGAGGAGGGGTCCCGGAACCTTTTAGAGAAATGATGAGGTTACCTTGACTGGAGTCCTAAAGAACACAACAGCTGGCCAGATAGAGAGAAAGAAGACTGCTCCAGGTAGAAGGGTCGGCATGGACAAAAGCTTGGAAGGACCAGGGTCTGTGGCTCATTTAGAAAGTAAAGTAAGTGGCCTAGGATGGCAGCAGGAGAGAGAGAGTGAGAGAGTGTGTGTGTGTGTGTGGGGGGGGCAGATGCAGGGTGTGGGGGACGGACAGGCTGTTAGCAACTGGGCCTGACTTAACACATGAAACAAACTTTATCTTTTCCCTTAGTCCAGTCCATTGTCTCCCTCTAATCTGAAAATGAGAAGAGAGAGGCCACTGGAAAGTGTTTTCCCATTTGAACCAGGTTTGTGTTGAGAAGACCCAGCTGGCTGGTGGCTCAGGGAGGATCATGTATCAGGACTGGACGGCATCCAAAGAGGGTCTTCTGAGGAGGCTGCAGAGCACGGCTAGCACCGTTCCATGCCTCTGTTTAATCACCCTGCCCCATTTGCTCTCTCATTTGTTCCTCGTCCAGTTGCTGCCCCCACACCTCATTAATCACCCTGGCCTCATGGAGAAAGACCCACCACGCTGCTGGGGAGACCCCCAGAGCCTGGTGCTGACAATGGAGAGCTGGACTCCATCTGTCCTGATGATCTGGGAGCAGATAAGGGCCATTAACACCTTTCTTAATTATGAAGCCCCAACACAGGCCTGCAGTCCCTGACAGGCCGAGTTGGACTAAACATGGAGATCCAGCCTTCATCTTATTTATTTTATTTAAATGAGTTAATCTAGGAAAGCCCTTGGAACAGTGCCCAGCACAGAGCAAGTGCTATAGAAATCTTTGCTATTGTTGTTATTACTGCTGTCATATTTATAGGTAGAGAGGGGACTTGCCCAGTTACACAGCAAGTGACAGGCTAAACTGGGACAAGTCCAGGCCTGGGCTCTTTCCAAGGCATCTTGCTGCCCTGGGGAGGGCTCCACAGGCTTTCTTTATGCCCAGTGACTGACGTTTTGTTTCTGATTTAGGGTCAGTTCTAGAAAAAGGCACATTAGGAAGCTCATTGTCTGAGGAGCGTGACAAAGGCTGTCCTTTTTCACACAAAAAAATCTCTTTATTTGATCTCATCTCTAAACAGCACTGTACAGTAGGTATCTCCATTTTATGGATGAGAAAATTGAGTGTATACATACCACATCTGAGGCCTCCTTTCAGAAGATGCTCAATAAATTTTAACTTCCTCAGTCCTCTGGGTGGGTGCAGTCTCTGACTAATGGAGATGCCTGTCTTGAATGTATCTCCCACCCAGCGCTGAGCCTTCTCCCCCTCCCAGAGTGATAAATGAGAAATGACAACCCGAGAGTGAGAGAATCGCCAGCTTGGTGGGGTCAGGACTAAATGGGCAGCCAGTAGGTGGGCAGCTGCTGGGTGGGACAGAGCGACTTGAGGGGCATCCATTTGTTTTGTCCCTTGGCATTTGGGGTGAACGTGTACCTACTTTCCACTCCGTGAAGCATCTGTACTACCTGCTGCTGAGAAGAATGTCTAAATAGAATCCAGGCAGGCCGACTAGAGAGGGTTTCTGTACCAGGTTGGGAAAGGTGGGTCGTGCGCCAGAGGCTCCAAGATGTCCTCAGCTCGCAGAGGTGAAGCTGAAAGGAGAAAATCAAGGAGGCACTTGCTCAGGGAGTGGCCACCAAGGCCTGTGGTGCTAGGCCAGGGTCCTTTCTGAAATTTGCTAAAGTTGGTTTTAGGAGAAGTAAAAGGCGGCTAGCTCTGTTTTACCAGGGGTTACACAGCTTACAAAAGGGGGGTACGGTACACTAGTTTAGGTCCCTGTCTCTGGAGCCAGGGTTTAAATCCTAGCCATCCTGCTCCCTACTGTGTGACCCTCAGCAACTTTCTTAATCTTTTTTGTGCCTCAGTTTTCTCATCTGTCAAGTGGGATAATATTGTTTTTACTTGCCTCATAGAGTTGATGTGAGCATTAAGCGTTAATGTTCATAAAGTGCTCAGAACAGTGCCTGGCACATAGTAAGCCCTATGTTGCTATTATTAATGCTATTATTTAATATCTGCTATGTGTCATGTGCTTTCATGCATTGGTCTCTTACTAAATCTTCACAACTGATTTTTCCCACAGAGAGTAAGTGGGCTGAGGCATGGACCCTGATTATCTAACTCCAAAGGTTGTGTTTTATTTTTTCCCCCTGGGCCAGGTTAACTCTAAAATTCTTTTAGTCCCCGTCTGAAATCTCTCTTTTCCTTGAAATGTCCCTCACTTTTCCCCACTGGATGAGCGAATGGAGAGATTAAGGAGAAGGTTACTTTATGGGTATCCTCTATGCTAAGACAAAGCTAGAAGTCCTTGGCCTCATCTCCAAGAGGCCTGTGTTTTTTGCTGGATAAAATGGCTCTGTGCACAGCCTGCTGTCAGACGTCCTGGTTTGCCTCTTGTGTGGTTCTCGGCAGGTGTGTGGCTGTGGGCAAGTCACATCAGCTCTGTGAGACTCATTTCCCTCTGCCTTTTCCAACTTCACAACGCTTTGGCTGGGTGGGCAGCTCATGGGGGACTCTGACTATGTGGAGAGCTGCTTATACATGAGTTTTGCAGAGATTGGAAGGGGCCTCGGCCATTGCCAGCTTGGAGATGCTTCTATAGTAAAAAAAAATAATTTAAAAAGGCAAACAGCATTGTAAAATAGGATGTGTTTGAAGTCACACAGTGACCGTGCCCTTCCTCTAATGGTGCTGTTGCATGTCTGGGGCCGTACATAGCACTTCCTTTGGAGCCTACATGGAATATCTAATGAGGCCCTCTGGGGCTGCAGGGTGGGACTGAGGACCCTGCTGGCTCCCCTGAGACAGGTCATGGGTTCCAGCTCTGTTGCTGTCCCTGGCCAGGCCTAGACTGAGCTCCTTGTGTGGGGCCATGTCTCTATACCTCAGAGTGCCTGGCATAACGTGTTGGAGAATCTGTCCAACAGAAAGAAATCGACCTTCCCTCTCTTCTTCTAGGATGCCTGGAGTCTCTGACCTCCCTGCTTTTGCTCATCAGCTGTCTGGCAGGCCTTCTCCCCACCTTCTTCCATGATTAGTTCAGGCTCAGAGTGAAGGTTACCATGTCTGTGGAGCAATCACTCCCTCCTCTGTGCATCCTCAGCTTTTGGTATAGCACTCTACCTATAGAGGCCTAGAGCTAGAGAGGCATAGAGATGGAGAGGTCTAGAGCTAGAGAGGCCTAGAGCTGGAGAGGCATAGAGATGGAGAAGCCTAGAGCTAGAGAGGCATAGAGATGGAGAGGCCTAGAGCTAGAGAGGCTTAGAGCTAGTGAGGCCTTGAGTTAGAGAAGTATAAAGCTTGAGAACTATAGAGCTATAGAGGTATAGAGCTGTAGAGTTAAGAAGTACAGTGCTACACTTCTCTGACAGTGCTGGGTCCTGCACATGGATGGATAATAAGAGCCCAGTGACCTGAGCTGTGAGCAGCTCAAGTCCTGAGACCAGATTGGATGGTGACCCAGATAGCCAGTGCCTAGCCCAGAGCCCACACATATCAGGTGCTTATGAATGAGGGAAGCTGTGAGTAAAACAGACCTGGACCCTGGCTTCCAGGTCCCCCTTGGGGTACCCGTAGGCATCTTTTCTTCCTCCAGTCACAACACTGACCCCATTTCACAACTGATCTGCCTCCTTTGATTGTGAGCACTGGGGCTGGCTTTGTGTCTTGTCTCAGTATCTTTAGCACCCAGCATAGTGTCTGACACAGCAGGTGCTCAATACATATTGAAGGGAATGAGTGGCTGGGTCCTAGGTTTTGGTCACCCATGACTGCAAACTAGAGAAGCCAAGCCAGGTACTGGAACCCAGAATTGTGAGCTCCACCTCAGTCACGTGTGTCCCTGCTGCACACGGTCCACTTTATAACTCCAGGCAGCAGGAGGAAAGTGTTATGGGAAGAACAAATTGGGAGTCATTTCCAGACCTTTCAGGAAGCATCACTGCAGATATAGCCTGCAGTAGATGGGCCAACTCTTTGAAGGCAGAACCAAAACACATGGGCCTGGAATAATCAGTTCTCTTGCTTAACTCTTTGCCCACAATTGGTTCATCTCCTAAGTAGCCAATGAATTCCCTCGTCACTGGAGGAGAAGCATGTTAATAGGGGCCCATTCAAAATTAAGTGGAACAAAATGTTTTCTAAAAATTCTCTCCTAGTGTTCCTCATTTCACAGAAGAGGACTTGGAATCTAAGAGTTAAGTGACTTTCTCAAGACCACATGACTAATCAGTAATTATACTTCTAGCTATGATGTATTGAGCACTGACTGTATATTAGCCACTGGCACAGATGCTTTGCATATATTATCATATTTGATCCTGGTTAAAACCACCTTATGGATTAGGTTGAATTATCCCCATTTGACAGGAGTAGAAAGTAAGGCTCAGAGAGATTCGGTAACTTGCCCAATGCTACCTTGTTAGATATTGGCATAGCGGGAACTCCTGTCCAAATCTGGCAGACTCGGAGCCTATGCTGCAGTTCTTAGCACAATGTATACATTGGCAGTTCCTCTGACACTTTTAAAAAATACTCATGCCAGAGCTCCCTCTCAGACCTGCCAAATCAGAACCCCTGTGTTCTGAATAAGCTCCCTAAGTGATTCCAGTGTGCTCCCATGCTTGAGAACCTTGACATAAACAACTCACCTTCTCTGAAGCCTCAGGTTTTCTTATCGGAATAATGGGCCCATCGGGACCCAGGGTTCTTTGCAAGAATCCTAAAGAGCTTATGCCTGTGAAAGGGTTCAGCTCAGCGCGGGGTGCTTAGTAATTATTGACTTCCTTGTCCCAGCAACCAAGAAGTGCCTGGAGGGCTTTGGGTCTTTTGTGTGTGTACATGACCCCACTTTGCCAGAGACCCAGAACACTGTTTTCTGGGCTTTGGGGTTCAGTTTCCTGATTGTTTGTTATTATTCTTAATAGAATTCAGGAGAAAGCCATGAGTGGGCCAGACATCTGTGATAAATCTGCTGGGGTTTTTACAGGAAAGATTTCCCAAGTTCACTATATTCTATATTTCTTGCTTTTCTTTCCAGCTACAACACAGCCAGGAAAATATCTTGCTTGAACTGAAAGAAAACATCCCGTTAGCCTCTGGTGCAAGTTGACTTAGGGAATATGAGCGTCATATTATATGGCAAATGCATGCAAGGATATTTGGAGGTTTCTTTCTGAGACACCCTCCTGAAAGGGAAACAGAGTATTTATTGCAGACCTTCCTTGTTTCTGTCCTTGTACCAAGTGCTTCACGTATGTGATCTCATTTCATGGAGGACCCCCTTCATGGGGAGATGAGGATTATTATTATCCTTGTTTTACAGATGAGGAAACGGAGGCTCAGACGGTTACGTGACATGACCAAGGTCCGGCAGAGAGCGTGTGGCTCAAACCTCGTCTGTTTGGTTTTGAAGTGTAGAGTCTTTTCTGTACCACAACTGTCTGCTCAGGTCTTCTGTTTTCTTCTAATAATAACAATAACCTTACATTGATTTTGTGACAAAAGCAAACACATTTTAAAAGCTTGTTCCAAAAAAAAAAGTAGAGATCTTTCTAAAATGTAGCATTCTTGCTATGTTTGGTATCCCTCGTGCTGGATGCTAGTAGGTATGCAGTAATTACTGATGATTGAACAGACAAATTGGTGACTCTTCTGCACACCTGTGGGGGCACCCCTTTCTTACCATGGGACCTCTCTGTGCCCATTTTTGCCTCCACTTCAGGCTTTCTTCCACTCTGTCTACGTCTGCTCCCTGGGAACTCCTTTGCTTTGTGGCAAGTCTGGATTCCAGGGCTTTTTTCTCTCTTTGTGTTTGGCCTGTTTTAGGAATAAACAAGCTTCTCAGTTCTCTTTCCAATACTCATGGGGCAAGTCATTTTTTTCTCTCTAGATCTACATTCTAAGATGTTAAGTCATTATCAAATATATGTTCAGTTTTAATAATTTAATAATTTAATAATTTTAATAATTTACTACTACTACTACTACTACTACTACTAATAGATATAATTTTTAGGGCTTTCTGTGTCCCAGATGCTCTGTTGAGCACTTCAAATACAATGTCTTAAATACTCACAACAATCCTATTAAAGAAAGAAAAAGAAATGCCCAAATTCTAATCCCTGATAACTGAAAGTGACCTTATTTGGAAATAGGGTCTTTACAAATATAATCTGGGATGCCATCCTAGATTTAGAGTGGGTCCAAAATCCAATGCCTGGTGTCCTTTGTAAGAGAAAGGAGAGGGAGATTTAACAAGGAGACTCCAAGAAGACCATGTGAGGATGGAGGCAGAGATCAGAGTGATGCATCTGCAGGCCAAGGAATGCCAAGAGTTGCCAACAGTCACCAGAAGCTAGAAGAGGCATGGAATGGAGTCTCCCTTAGAGACTCCAGAGGGAAATAACCCTGCTGACACCTTGATTTTGGACTTTTGGTCTCCAGAATTGTGAGAGGATAAATTCCTGTTGTTTTAAGCCAGCAAGATTTTGGTAATTTGTTACACCTATAATATAGGAGTTATTTTCTATTTTATAGATAAGAAAACCGAGGCTGAGGAAAAGTTTATAACTTTGTCCAAGGTCCCAGAATTAGCAAGTGCCCTAGACTGAATTCTAACCCAGTCCCGGGGCTGGCTTCACGGACACGCCACCTGCGCTCTCAGAAGGGCCCTGCATTTGTTTTAATGCTCTGTTGTTGCCTTCTTGAAATTCTAAATACTTTTTGCACAAGGGGCCCTGCATTTTCATTTCACACAGGGTCCTACATATTATGTAGCTGGTTCTGACAAGGTTTCTCTGGTCCCCAAATCTTTGCTCTTTCCTTCATCATCCGTAGTATCACAACCCACACACATCCTTGGCCTCCATCCATCCCCACAGTCTCAGCTTCCAAACCAGCCTCCCTATTATGATAGGCTGAGTCATGGTCCCCCAAAATGTTCATGTTCTAAACCCCAGAGCCTGTGAGTATATTATTAATATCTGTCATGATAATAGGGTCTTTGCAAATGTTATTAAATGAAGATTTCTGAAATGGGGAGATTATACTGGATGACCGATCCCGTGGGCCAGATGTTCTCGTAATCACAGTCGTCTTTATAAGAGGGATACACGAAGAGTTAAAGTCAAAGGGGAAGGCAATCTGATGACAGAACAGAGATGGGAGTGAGGCACTTTGAAGATGGCAAAAGGGGCAGTTAACCAAGAATTACAAGTGGCTTCTAGAAGCTGAAAAAGGCAAGGAGATGGGTTCTCTTCTCATAGTCTCTGGAAGGAGCCAATCCTGCTGACACCTTCCTTCACGTTAGCCCAGTGAAAATGTTTCTGGAGTTCTGACCTCCGGAATCGTAGAAGAATACATTTGTGTTTTAAGCCACTAATTTTGTGGTAATTCTTTATAGCAGCAACAGGAAATGAATACACCCTGCTTCCAGGACTCCCTTCTACTCTCACCTTTAAATCTTTGGAAGAAAAACAAATTATTCTGCTGGGATTGGGGAAGATAAATAGAAATCTAGCTCCAAAGGAAAACATTCAAAACATTTACATAACATTTACATATAATTGTAGAAATCACAGGTTTTAAAAGTCAGGATTCCTTTTTGGAGGTTCCTTTAGTATGCAGGGGAAAACTTTCCAATATTTATTGCTAAATCATAAAAATTACTAATGTGATACAATAAATACTAAGTTAGAAAACCAAAGAATATTTTAAAAGTGTGTCATCTTTTTTTTTATTGTGAAATAAACATTTTTTTAAATTAGTTTCAGCTGTACAATACAGTGCAATAGTTAAACTTTTTACCCCTCAAAGTGACAACCCCCTCTCCCAATCCGCCGCCCAACTCCCCCCCATATCATACATATCTATTACAATTCCCTTGACTCCATTCCCACACTATATTCCATGTCTTGTTACTATATATATATATATTCAATTATAGTTGACATACAATATTATACAACATCAGCTTCATGTGTACAGTGCAGTGATCAAGCTTCTACCCCATCCATGAAGTGGTCTCCCTAACAAGACATGTGACCATCTGATACCTTACAAAATATTTACCTTAAAAAATATTTACAACATTATTAATTATATTCCCTGAACTGTCTTTCATATCCCTGTGGCAATATTGTAGTTACCTATTTATGCTGTCTAATCCCTTCCCCTTCTCCCTCATCCCCACCCCCCTCCCAATTAGCAACGATCAGTTTTTCCTCTATATCTCTGAGACTATTTCTGTTTACTTTGCTCATTCATTCAGTTTTTTAGATTCCACATATAAGTGAGGTCATATGGTATTTGTCTTTCTCCGACTGACTTATTT
The DNA here is from genome assembly GCF_001890085.2 of Hipposideros armiger. Lineage (NCBI taxonomy): Eukaryota > Metazoa > Chordata > Mammalia > Chiroptera > Hipposideridae > Hipposideros > Hipposideros armiger. Next base: position 648,128 of record NW_017731997.1, read on the forward strand.
CACTTAACATAATAGCCTCTAGGTCCATCCATGTTATTGCAAATGGTACAATTTCATTCTTCTTTATAATGGAGTAATACTCCATTGTATAAATGTTCCACGGTTTCTTAATCCAGTCATCTACCGATGGGCATTTCAGTTGTTTCCAAGTCTTAGCTATTGTAAACAACGCTGCAATAAACATAGGGGTGCATATATTTTTTCAAATTAGCGTCTTGGGTTTCTTTGGATAGATACCCAAGAGTAGAATTGCTGGGTCATATGGTAGTTTCATTACCAGTTTTTTGTGATACCTCCATACTGATTTCATAATGGCTGCTCCAATCTGCAGTCCCACCAACAGTGCACCAGGGTCCCCTTTTCTCCACAACCTCGCCAGCACTTGTTGTTTGTTGATTTATTCATGATAGCCATTCTGACCAGAGTGAGGTGGTATCTCATTGTGGTTTTTATTTGGCATTTCTCTAATGATTAGTGAGGTTGAACATTTTTTCATATGCCTATTGGCCATCTGTATGTCCTTCTTAGAGAAATGCCTTTTCATATCCTCTGCCTGTTTTTTAATTGGGTGTTTGTTTTTTTGGTGTTGAGTTGAATGAGTGTTTCATAAATTTTGGATATTAACCCCTTATCAGATATATCGTTGGCAAATATTTTCTCCCATTCAGTGGCTGCCTTTTTGTTTTATTGATGATTTCCTTTGCTGTGAAACAACTTGGAAGTTTGATGTAATCCCATATATTTATTTTTGCTTTTATTTCCCTTGCCCAAGGGTATATATATGTCAGTAAAAATATTACTGAGGGTAATGCCTGCAAATTTACTCCCTATGTTTTCTTCTAGGAGTTTTATGGTTTCAGGTCTTACATTTAAGTATTTAATCCATTTTGAAGTTGTTCTCGTGTATTGTGTAAGTAGGTGGTCCATTTTCATTTTTTTTGCACATTTCAGTCCAATTTTCCCAGCACTATCTTTACTCTAATGTAAATTCTTGCTTTCACTCTTATAGATAAAGTGACTGTATATGGATGGGTTTATTTCTGGGCTCTCTATTCTGTTCCATTGGTCTATGTGTCTGTTTTTATGCCAGTACCATACTGTTTTGATTACTATAGCCTTGTAGTATGATTTGAAGTGGGTTAGCATGATACCTCCCACTTTGTTCTTATGTCTCAAGATTGCCGTGGCTATTCAGGGTCTTTTATGGTTCCATATAAATTTTAGGATTATGTGTTTTGTTTCTGAGAAAAATGTCATTGGTAGTTTGATAGGAATTGCATTGAATCTATATATTGCCTTAGATAGTATTGACATTTTGACTATAGTAATTCTTCCTATCTATGAACATGGTATGTGTTTCCATTTATTTGTATCTTCTTTGCTTTCTTTCTTCAGTGTCTTATAATTTTCTGAGTACAGGTCTTTTATTTATTTGGTTAAATTTATTCCTAGATATTTTATTGTTTGAAGCAATTGTAAAAGAGATTGATTTCCTGATTTCTTCTTCTGATAGTTTATTATTGGTGTATACAAATGCAACTGATTTCTGAATATTAATTTTGTTTCCTGCTATCTTACTAAATTCATTTATCAGTTCTAACAGTTTTTTTGGTGGAGTCTTTGGGACTCTCTCTATATAGTATCAGGTCACCTGCATATAATGATAATTTTACTTCTTCCTTTCCAATTTGGATGTCTTTTATTTCATTTTCTTGTCTGATTGTTGTGGCTAGAACTTCCAGAACTTTGTTGAATAGAAGTGGTGAAAGTGAGCAGCCTTGTCTTTTTCCTGATCTTAAGGGGAAAGCTTTTAGCCTTTCCCCATTGAGTACAATGTTCCCTGTGGGCTTATCATATATGGCCTTTATTATGTTGAGATATGATCCCTCTATTCCCACTTTGCTAAGAGTTTTTATCATAAATGGTTGCTGGATCATGTCAAATGCTTTTTCTGCACCTATTGATATCATCATATGATTTTTATTTTTCATTTTGTTAATGTGATGTATTATATTAATTGATTTGTGGATATTGAACCAAACTTGCATACCAAGAATGAATCCCACTTGATCGTGGTGTATATGATCTTTTTAATGTGATGTTGAATTCGGTTTACTAGTATTTTGTTGAGGATTTTTGCATCTATATTCATTAAGGATATCAGCCTATAGTTTTCTTTTTTTGTAGTATCTTTGTCTGATTTTGGGATCAGAGTAATAGTGGCCTCATAAAATGTGCTTGGGAGACTTCCCTCCTTCTGTATTTTTTGGAATATTTTGAGGAGAATAGGTACTAATTCTTTTTTGAATGTTTTGTAAAATTCATCTGTGAAGCCATCTGGTCCAGGACTTTTGTTTGTTGGAAGCTTGTTGATTACTGATTCAATTTCTTTGGTAGTAATAGTCTGTTCAGAGTTTTGGTTTCTTCTTGGCTCAGACTTGGTAGATTGTATGCTTCTAGAAATGTATCAATTTCTTCCAGATTGTCAAATTTGTTGGTGTATAGTTGCTCGTAGTCCTTTCTTACAATTTTCTGTATTTCTGTGGTATCTTTTGTCTCTTCTCCTTTTTCATTTCTGATTTTAATAATTTGGGTCCTCTCTCTCTTTTTCTTGGTGAGTCTAGCTAAGGGTTTGTCAATTTTGTTTATCTCTTCAAAAAACCAGCTCTTGATCTTTTGATCTTTCGTTTGTTTTTTTGGTCTCTATTTCATTTATTTCTGCTTTGGTCTTTATTATTTTCTTCCTTGTACTCCTTTTAGGCTTGTTTTGCTGTTCTTTTTCCAGTTCCCTTAGGTGTAAAGATAGTCTGTTGATTTGAGATTGTTCTTATTTCTTTAGATAGGCTTGCATTGCTATGACTTTCCCTCTTACGACTGTTTTTGTGGCATCCCCTAGATTTTGGGTTGTTGTGTTTCCATTTTCGTTTGTCTCGAGGTATATTTGGTTTCTTCCTTGATCTCATTTTTGACCCACTCGCTATTTAGTAACATGTTATTCAGCCTCCATGTATTTGTGTGCTTTCCGGATTTCTTCTTATAATTGATTTCTAATTTCATAACATTGTGGTCAGAGAAGATGCTTGTATGATTTCAGTCTTCTTAGATTTATTGAGACTTGTTTTGTGGCCTAACGTGGTCTATCTTGGAAAATGTTCCATGTGCACTTGAGAAAAATGTATATTCTCTTGTTTTGGGGTGAAATGCTCTAAAAATATCATTTAAATCCAGTTGGTCTAATGTGTCATTTAAGGCCACTGTTTCCATGTTGATTTTCTGCCTGGAGGATCTGTCCATTGGTGACAATAGGGTGTTGAAGTCTCCTACTATGATAGTGTTACTGTTGATCTCTGTCTTTATGTCTGTCAAAATCTGTTTTATATATTTAGGAGCTCCTATGTTGGGTGCATAGATGTTTACTAGGGTTATGTCCTCTTGTTGAATCAATCCCTTTATTATTATGTAGTGCCCTCCTTTGTGTTTTATTGTAGTCTTCATTTTAAAGTCTATTTTGTCTGAAGTAAGTATTGCTACTCCAGCTTTTTTTCTCATTTCCATTTGCATGAAATATCTTATTCTATCCCTTTATGTTCAGTCTGTGTGTGTATTTTGATCTGAGATGAGTCTCTTGTAAACAGCATATGCATGGGTTTTGTTTTCTTATCCACTCAGCCACTCTATGTCTTTTGATTGGAACATTTAGCCCATTCACATTTAAAGTGATTATTGATAGGTGCATATTTATGGCCATTTTGTTATTTGTATTTCTGGTCTTCCTGGGTTAGCTTGTTTTCCCCTTTCTTCTGTTTAAAAAAAAAAAACCCTTTTAACATTTCTTGCAATGCTGGCTTGGTGGTAATGAATTCCTTAAACTTATTCTTTTTTGAGAAGCTCTTTATCCCTCCTTCAGTTTTAAGTGATAGCCATGCTGGGCAGAGCAATCTTGGTTGTAGGCCTGTATTTTGCGTCACTTTGAATATTTCCAGCCACTCCCTTCTGGCCTGCAGAATTTCTGTAGAAAAGTCAGCTTTTAGTCTTCTAGGAGTTCCTTTGTATGTGACCTGCTGTCTTTCTCTTGCTGCTTTTAGGATTCTGTCTTTGTCTTTTTAACCTTTGCCATTTTAACTATGATGTGTCTTGGTGTGGACCTGTTTGGGTTCAGCTTGTTTGGAACTCTCTGCACTTCCTGGGCTTGTATGTTGATTTCCTTCACCAGGGTAGGGAAGTTTTCAGTCATTATTTCATCAAATACATTCTCGATCCCTTGCTTTTTCTCTTCTCCTTCTGGTATTCCTATGATGCGAATGTTGTTGCACTTGATGTTGTCCCAAAGGTCTCTTAAACTATTTTCATTGTTTTTTATTCTTTTTTCTTTTTGTTGTCCAACTGGGTGATTTTTGCTATTTTGTCTTCTAAATTGCTGATCCGATCCTCTGCTTCATCTAATCTACTGGTGATCCCTTCGAGTGTGTTCTTCATTTCAGTTATTGTATTCTTTAGTTCTATTTGGTTGTTTTTTATGATTTCTCTATCCTTCTTTATGTTCTCACTAAGTTCCTTAAACATTCTTATCATCAGTGTTTTAAACTCTTTCTCTGAAAGGTTGGATACCTCTGTTTCATTTAGTTCCATGTCTAGAGGTTTCTTCTGATCTTTTACTTGGGACATGTTTCTTTGTTTCTTCATTCTGGCTGTCATTCTGTGATTGCTTTGATGTATTAAATAGATCACCTAGAAAAAAAAAGAAAAAAGAAAGAAAAAGGGGGCTCTCTGCCCACTTTAATCTGCAGATGACTTGCTCAGCAATAGACTCTGGGCGACTCAGCACCAGCTGTTGGAGGGAAGGGCTCAATGCATCATGTGCTGGCCTCCCTCTCAGGCTTGCAGTAAGCTTCCTGCAATTAGCTGCTGTGTGCTCTGGGACCACGCTCACCACCAAAAATCCTCACAGGTTGTTGTGGGCTGTCTGCTGCTGCAAAAAACCCTCTGTGGCCTGTGGAGGTGGGGGCCAGGCACCAGGGGCTCAGGGTGCCCCTGGCAACACAGCTCTAGATGGGTGGGGCTGGCCCCCAAGGCACCACAGGATGTGGTCAGTAGCCCCCACCAAGTCAGAGCAGCATGCACTCCTGCACCGGCAACCAGCCCACAAACTTGCTAGGAAAGTCCCGGCCGAATCATGCAGGCACACAGCTCATGGCCCAGTACTCCAAGGAAAACTCTCAGTCTCAGCCTGTCCCAATCAGCCACTCGCAGATCAGGCCGAGCAGCCAGACAGCCAATCCTGGCAACTCTGCATGCGCGGTGACCCAAAGCGGCTCACACTCCTGTGTCTTAATGAACAGCCTGTTGGAGCTGGAGTACGCCTGCCAGGCTCAAGCAGTGTAGAGGGTAAGGATCCAAGGCCGCATGCCCACACATGCACACGCGCACTCCTGTGCCAATTCCAGTAGACGAGTGCAGTCCCAGACCTGAGCCTCTGTGGGAGGGCCCAACCCTGAAAAAATGCACCCTCCTGTACACTACTGTGCAAGCTCCACAGCAGGGGAACAATAGTCCCCAAACCTCCAGCTCCCACGCCAAAGGCGCTCAGTTCAGTCCTTCCCTGCAGGCTCCTAGTCCCCGCTCACACAGCTACTTTGTCCACCAGGGACCAGGTGAGTGCTCATCAGCGAGCGAGTCTGTGTGCCAGCTCCAATGGATCTCTAGCTACCCTCTGTCTCACCTAGTTGAGCAAAGAGAGTGCTCACTAATTTCTACTGCCACCTATCGTAGAACTCCTCTTCCCGGCAAAGTAACTCTGGGCTGGTGAGTTTGGTGTGGGGCTGGAGGGTCTCTCCCCCAACCAGAGATGCCTCCCTACCGCTGAGGTGTGTCTCAAGGGGTTCATCCTCTCTCGTCTTCGCCCCTCCTACCAGACTCCACATAGCCTCCTCTTTAAGTCCTTCATTTAGAGGTTCTGTCCATTTAGTTGTTCAGGAGACTTCTGAGGTTGAATGTTGTATAAATTATTTGTAATTTTGGTGTGATCCTGGGAGGCAGTTGGCACAGTGTTTGCCTACCCCACCATCTTACCGGAAGTCCAAGTGTTGTCTTTTTAAAAGATCTCTATGCTTGTTTAAATCTTTCATTATTCTGAAAGAGAATACGATTTTAATGTTTGTGGTTTTTAATAGTTAGATTTCTGCCTAACACATTAAAAAGTTAAACATTAAAAGATTATTTTAAACATGAATTTATCTAATCCCCTTTTAGATAAAAAATGAAAGAACATCAACCATCAAAATTGTACAACACCAAGCAAATAAAAAACAGAAAGAGATAGAAATAGATAGATTACAAAGTCTATTTTTTTAGCTTAACTTTCAAAGTTACTCATCACTTAGCCTTTGCCCAATATTCCTTCCACATTTGCCACTGACCCCCCACTCCATGCAAAGATGTGCAGCTGAAAAAGCATGAATTTGAGAACAAGTTCTTTTCCATAACTTCCTGCCTATGTAAGTTTGGTCAAGTTACTTCATTGGTCTGAGTCGCATTATGTCCATTTCATAAATGAAGAAATTAGTCCTCAGGGCTGGGTTGCAGAGGAAATGAACTGTGCCTAGCATGACACTCTGTGTCATAGGTTTTGTCATGCTGTGCCTAGCATGACACTCTGTGTCATTAAATCAAGTATTAATTGCTGTCACCTCTTCCTTTCAAGTAGCAGCAGACATCGTATTCTACATACTCAATACTTGTGGGGCATGGTTAATAGGGCAGAAACACTGGTTTTAAAAAGGCAGCTTTAGGATTTCTAAATAGGCATTTGAAGCTCCTATTGGTAGTCTGTACAGAAGACAAAGTCTGGACCAACTAAGGGCATGAGGTTTATGCCTTAAACAACTGAGGGTCCAGGGATGATGCTTGTTGTCTTACATAAGAAGAGCTCAAATCTTTCTGAGTTGGTAGAAAGATGGAAGCGCTGGGGAGGAGGACAACAGAATGAGTCTCTGGTGCACGTCTCTTGGAAATATGAGGCAGAGGGTAAAGGAACCCCCAGGTAGGCTTGATGACTCCCAAAGAAGAGGGACTGGGGAGCCTGGCCAGCATCTGGGAGTCTGTGAACCCCTTGTTCAGGGATGTTGTGAGTCCCACAAGGATCTTACCTTACCCTGTACTGGATGAGTGGGGAGAAATGGTCACATGGGAAGAGAAATAGGATGTTTGCATAGCTTCTTTAACTGAGCCCAAAGTAACAGTGGCTTTAAATGAGATACATTATTTTTGTCATATAAAAGTTTAGATTGGTAAGTGGTCCAGGGAGGAGAGACAGCTCTGCTCCATATGTTCTCTGGGGCTGTGGTTCTTACTTTCTTATTATTTCACATCCTCAGTTGGTTTTGTCTCCCCAGCTACAGGTAGAGCTCATCTACCACATCTGCATTTCAGTGAGATAGAAGAGGTAAAGAAGGGGGGGAAAGGATGCATTTCCTTTTCCAGGTATGACCAGAAGTTTCACACATCGCTTCTTCTCACATCCTACAGGCTGGAGCTTTGTCAAATAGTCATCCCCAGCTGCAAGAAAGGCTTGGAAATGGAATCTCTAGCTGCATGGCCATGACGCCAGCTGGAACTTATAGGTGTGGGACTTTATAATTAATCGGAATCAGGATAGAATGAATAATTTAGTAACCCTGTTACTGAGAACCAAAATAGAACAGCAAATATTTCTTCACTGGATCAGGCAAAGGTCAATTAAGGAAGTAGAACTAGATTGTGACTATTATGGAATGAAGGATTTATTGAAATAAGACTACACAGTTTTGGGAGAAGCTGGGTAAGTAATGTCTGAATGAAGCAATTGAGAGATCAGAGAAAAGTGTCACCAATGCTTTTGAGAATGGTGCAGGTAGGCAAATGAGGGGGAAGAGAACATGATGGGTGTTTGGCACCTCTGCAGCTGTTGCTTACCTCATTTAAATATGACAGCCTTTAGAAAACTATGGCTGCTTCTTTACTTCTGTTTCTAAATTTTACATACATTTCTCTTTTGACCAATTTCAACTGATATTTGATAGGAAAGAATTTCTGGGAAATGTAGTCCTAGCTTAGCCTAGTTGACATAGTTACAAACCACCATATTCATGTTGTTGAGAGCAGTGGAGTTTGACATAACATTGAGATGGAGTAAATCTGGGGGTTGCAAGGCTGGGTGAGGGGGTAAGAGCAGCAGGTTCTGCATGGTCCCCTTGGGCAACATTGTGTCTCAATGGATAATGCTCTTCAGAATGAGATATCTCTGCTTCTCCAACCCTCTCTCCAGTGTTTTGACACCATGCATCAGCCTCCCTCACCCCCATTCCCATCAGGACTAAGATGCAATCTTGGGAACTGAAATGCAATCTTGAGGTTGGTCCAAGAGGGAGAAAACTTTGACTTGAGAAAACCCTGTTTTGTTTTGTTTTTCAAAAAACAAAAGCCTCAAATTGATTACATTAGGATTTCTGCCTCTAAGCAAAATATGGGCTTAGAATAGAAAATAGAATGCTTTATAGAAAAATAAGTTGAATTTCTAATACACTGGAATATGTACAGTGAGAAATTAACATATGTTAAATAGATAATCAACAAATCTTATCTGCCTTTGTTTTTGTGAGGTCTGACAAAATCAAAGGACACCGTTAGTCCTCAATGGGCGAGGCTCTGGGTTTTGCACATGTGCTTTCTTCTTTCATGAATGCTCTTTCACTTTTGTCACACTGATTGTATTTTAAGCAACCCGGTGGTGCATTTTTCCTCAGTGACTGGGCTCAAATTCCTGTGTTAATCCTTCCTGACCAAACTCTCATGTGTTCCCCAAGGAGTCCTGTGAAACACTTATATGTGTGCCCGACTCAAAGTAATACCTCCCAGACTAAATTGTGAGCCCCTTTGGACAGGGACCCCACATATCTTGTGTGTCTGTTTGCCAGTACCAGGGAGCAGGTCTTAGTAAACTCTTGTCGAGTGATTGGCTGGGCAGACTTTTCTCCGAATTGTGAACAAACAAATCAGATGATTTTATATTCTGAAGAGAATACTGTTCCCTAATTGTGTAAATATAAACACCCCCCCCTCTCTCTCTCTCACACACACACACACACACACACACACACACACACACACACACACAGTTCCCTGCTGATGTCATTTGATTGTCTTGATAAAAATATGAACCTCCTAAAACTGCATGTAACAGGGGTCTTTGGCTCTGCAAGTGTATGTCTCCATCTCCTTTCATTTCCCCCACGGACCCATTCCCCATGTCCTCTCCTCTTGCCTGTACTGCAGAGAAACATCTCTTACTTTAGGCTTTTGGTATTGCATTCGTTTCCCATGTCTGTTATAACAAAATACCCCAAACCAAGTGGCTTAAAACAACAGAAATTTATTCTCTCACAGTCCTGGAGGCTGGAAGTCTGAAGTCAAGGTGTCATCAGGGCTATGCTCCCTCTGAGAGCTCCAGAGAAGAATCCTTTCTTGCCTTTTCCTAGCATCTGGTGGCTCCCAGCAATCTTTGGTGTGTAGAAACATCACTCCTGTTGGTGCAGAGACATCACTCTGTCATCACTTGGCTTTCTCAGTGTCGCCTCTGTATCTTCACTTGGACTTCTTATAAGGATGCCAATCATTGGATTGGGACCCACCCAATCCAGTATAGCCTCATTTAAACTTGACTACATCTGCAGAAATCCTATTTCCAAATAAGGTCACATTCACAGGTACTGGGGGTTAGGGCTATAACATATCTTTTGGGGGACACAGCTCACTTTACAATGATCACCATAGCTTATATTCTTCGCACCTAGAGGAGAATGTATTTTAAGCTTAGATACTCCCCAGGACACCTGCAGTGAGCCATTGCATGAGACCCAGCTGGAATCCTGCCAGCACAGGGCAGAACGCTGTCCTCATGACCTCTGTTGGGTGCAGCGGCCAACAGGGCAAGGTGATGAAGTCATTGCCTTTGAGTATCCCTCCCAGCCTCACACAATACTTGATATGACATAGTAGAAAGTACAGAGGCCTAGGCATAGCATTGTCACCAACATGCTTGTGGACAAGCTACTTCTCTGAGCATCAGGTCATTACGTTGTTGAGTTCTGCATGAATCAATGAGCAGACACTTACTATTCGCTGTGTGCCAGAGCAGGGGCTGGGTGCTGGGATACAGAGGTATTTTCCACAATGAGCCTGGCATCTAGCAGGGGGGTAAATCACTAACTGAGAGGTGTTGTGAGGATCAATGCCATTTAGGGGTCCATAATGCTGGGCACACATCAGCGGTGAAGATGACTCATGGGGCTCAGGCCTGGACGGCCTTGTCACAACACCATGGTTCCTCCATCTGGCTTCTGACACTGCTACATGCAGCAACTTGAAACTCAGAGGAGAACATTCACTTTTCTCTTTCACTTGTTTTTGAATTTGAGCACTAATCATATACCAGGCACAGGGCTAGGTTCTGAAGGTACATGGTGAACACAGCAGGTACAGGGAGCTTACAGTCATGGGAGACACAGACATTCTATAAGTGGTGAGTTCTGACATTCCCAGAATCTCCTGCTTTGGCCTTAAAGGTTAGGTAATTTTTTTAAGATTCTCAACCTTGGCTCTTGTCTTAGTCCATTTGGGCTGCTATAACAAAATACCATAGACTGGGTGGTTATGGACAACACAAATTTATATCTCATAGTTCTGGAGGCTGGAAGTCCAAGATCAAGGAGTCATCAGATTGCGTGTCTGGTGAGAGCCTACATTCTGGTTAATGGCTGGCCCTCTTCCAGCTGTGTCCTCACATGGCGGAAGTGGGACGGGAGCTGTTTGGGTGTCTTTCATAAGAGCACTAATCCGATTCATGAGGGCTGTGTCCTCATACCCTAATCTCCTCCTAAAGATCCCACCTCCAAATATCATCAGATTAGGTTACAACATACTAATTTGGGGGACACAAATTCTTTCTATTTCATCCTATGGCAAATGTCAGTAGATTCCATATATAAACTCAGTCTTCTGACCTTTGTTCATGAGTCTTCTACCATCTCAAACTGGTCCATGCGGGAAGCAAGGGTAAGATCTCCCTCTGCTCGGAGCAGGGCTGCTGTCCTACTTGAAGAAGTCATATCTGAGAAGGTACATGCTAAGTGTTAAAATGTTAGCAAGGAAATGGAGTTCTCATTATCTGTGGCCATCTGGATATATGCGTGTGTGTGTGTGTGTGTGTGTGTGTGTGTGTGTGTGTGCATGTGTGAATGAGAGAGAGAGAGAAAGAGAGAATAGCAAGCACACAGGCTGTCCCTAACTCCAGACTTGCCTTTCCTAGAAGTTGTTAGGTCTGAGTCCTGGCTGAGGTTGGCATTGCAGAGACCTCCACTGAGGTTTCTCTTCCCCAAGACGCACAGGCTATTTACCCACTACAATACAGGGACAGGGACTTCGCTGTTATCTAGAAGGGCACTTGCCCCTGTTGGAAAACACTCTCCCCCCCGCCTTTCCACATTCATCCTCTGAGCCATAGCCAACATACAGTAGCCCCTGTGCTGGATTGAAAAAGAAAAGGCAGGGGGGTGCCCTGTCCTTACGGATCTCACTGATTATTGAGGGTCTCAGATAAGCAAACAGAGGATGCCAATGCAATGTGAGAAGCACTGTGCTTGGGCATGGGGTACACTGTGCTTATCTCTGGGGAGCAGCTGACTCACGGCGCCTGGGGAGGCCACCCTGAAGAGGTGCTCCTGGGCTGAGTCTTGAGGGATGAGTAGGTGTCAGCAAAACAGAGGGGAAGGAAGTGCCAGCAGAGGACACAGTGGGTGCAAAGGTACAGAGCCAGAAAATAGTAAGACATATCCAGCCACCCATAGTCTTGGATTGGAGGGGGCTCAGCAGGGAGGCCTCCCTTCTCCTTCTCCTCCCTCTCCTCTCCCAGCATTGTGGAAGAGCTGTTCATTCATTGGTCAGACCCCACACATTGAGATAAATTCACAGACACCATTGGGGGATCGTGGTGCAATCAAAAGCCATGCACAGCAGCGTGGCTCTCTGCTTTGCCCCCCAGAGTCAGCGGCAGGAGGGAAGCCAGGGCCCAGCCTGCACAGAGCTGACTCAGCCTCATCCCCCCTCCTTCGGGCTTGTGCTCAAGTACTTTCAACTCTAGTCTCTTGTCCCACATGGCTGGTGGCCAGGTGGTATGATCCCTAGTTGTGAATTTGCACTTAAGAAATCCACAGAAAGCTCCAGGAAACTCCACTTGGAGGTTTTGAGTATAAGTCCAGCTATTAATATCATCTTTGATTTTTTTTAATGTGTAAGGGGGCCTGGGCAATCCTGCACCCCTTGGTCTAATAAAACCCAAGTGTACCCCACAATTGTTTTAACACCGTCTCCCATGTGTGCCCTGGCTTTCCGCCTCCTCTGGAAAGATTTCCTTCCTCACGTCCTCCTTTTCCCAGCTGGATCAAGTAGCGCCTGCTCCCATTCAAGGCAGCCTCCCGTAGCCCTTTAATTTAGTCCACGTACTTCCTTTTATCTTGCGTTTTACTTGTGTTCAGATCGTCCTAAAGCCTGGAGGAGCGCTCACATCGTATGTTGTATCTCTTTTGTATTCCCCACAGCGTTAAGCTTGGTCAGGGCAAATGCTTAATAAACATTTATTGGCCTAAACTTTTCCTGGCAGTGAAAGGGGGGATTAATGCCTGGCTAATTTACGTGGGCCTAGGCTAACATGACTTGTTCATTCCTGCCTCCAATTGTCCCCTGAGGGTCAGGATGAAGGCAATATGTCAGCTGGTCACAGACTCTCTGTCCTCAAGGAGCTGACAGTCTCACTTATCCCCATCACAATGCTGAGGTTATTTTATTTTATTTTCATAAGTAACTCAATGTTTACCAAATAGGAAGCAAAGAGACTCTGGATGGGGAAGGCCATGAAGGTTGCAAATAAGAAGGCTGGGACCAAACTCAGGTCTGCATGGAGGGAGGCAGGTGTCCTGGGCAGATGGCTTTTCCTTGGTGCTTTAATGTCTGGCCTCCTGTAGCTGCCAATGCATGTCACTTGCCTGTCACTTATGGCTGCAGTCACCTTTCTCCCCACTGTGGCAGCATTTCTAGGACCTGGAGAGAGACAGGCTGTGGATCAAAGCCAGGTCAGTTACAAGAGCGCTTTTTTTCCTCTGAAATGACCTATCTCGCAATGCACGATGCTTTCTCCACATGGCCTTAATTGGACAGTCCCTCCCTTTTAGTAATCCTTTTAAAGAGAAACTAGAGCAACGCCCAGATGATTTGTGATTACCAGGGTGAGAGGCACTTTTTCCATCATCCTGACATCCGGGAGATGAGCAAGGCAGAAGAACAGTGTTATGTGCATGCTGTCCCCACCACCTTCCCCCAGCAGGCGTTCCCTCCAGCACGGCAGGCCTGGGGGTTGGGAGGCTGCCACCGTGACTGCTCTGCCAGGAACGAAGTCAGTGGGTTGCTTTATTCCCACTGATGTGGTCAACAAACACACACGTAGCATCTCCTCAGTGCCAGACCTGTGCTGGGTGCTAAGGGGCCAGAGAGGAGGAGCTGCTGCCCTCATTCAAAGACATCCCCATCAGGTGGTCTGACGGGAAAGTCAGGCCTCCCATCCATCAGAGCTTGAGGAGTAAGGGGAGTGGGGAGATGGTCACCAGGTGACAAAAGAGAAGGCATTTCAGGCCGAGGCCAAAGGCATGGGCAAATGTGTGGCTGTTTGGGAAGGTGGGAACAATTGTGTGTGCGTGTTTGTGGGGGGTGATTTCCCTAGAGGGAGTATGGCTGGGAAGGAAGGCAGGGGCCACTTAGGGAGGGCTCGAATAAGGATGAGGAGATGGATTTATCCTCTAGGGGACGGAGAGACACTGAAATTGTAAGATACAGGACCCCTGCTGCACCCAGGACTCTTTCAGAGAAATGAGAATCTTCAAAACCATGGGTCAGCCAGGCATCATTTCAGGGCAGACAGTAAAATGTTTCCTTCCTCCCTCCCTTCCTTCCCTTTCCCCCCCCCTTTTTTTTAACAATAAAAATTGAGTCTACTTATTCTTAAAGCTAAAATATGTGTTTCATTGATCCTATGCCCAGGTACTTGGGATACAGAGGAAAAACAAATTATCAAGGAATTAGAAACTCCTGACTCACAATCCCAGTTTTATCTCTTCAAAATGAACACCTCATGTGTTCTGGGCACTGTGTTTAGCCTTTTTGTAAACATTGCTTCTAATCCTCACAGGCTTACCATGTAAAGTAGCAACAAAACCAACAACAACACATAAACAGATGTCATTTGCTCACTGACAAATTATTGGACTGTCGGAAAAGTCATGAGGTATTTTTCTATGTTTTTCATTGCAAAAATGCATCATGACTTTTCCGACAACCCAATATTATGTTCTAAGTACCATGAGAAGAATTTTAACTTGTTGAAGTTGGTAGTATTATCATTCCCATTATATAAATCAGACTGAGGTTGAGAGAGCCTAAGAAAGTCACCCAGGCCAGCAGGAAGAAGAGACCAAACTGAAGCCCAGGCTTGTGTAATTCCAAACCCACACCTGTCCTCACTGCCATCCTGCATCCTAGCGTACCAGCTCCCTCCTCTGCAAAGGAGTGATGACCTTGCCCTGCTGCTGGACACAGGTGATGTGGTTTGACCTTATTGTTTTGCAAACTGCAAAATACATAAACATACGCACTTGTGAGTTGCGATTATCACCAAGAAAAAGAACGATTCCAGATAAACAAAATATTATCAATGAATGAATTCTGCTATATTTTTATTTTTAAAAATTCTTAGGTTTATATGTTTTGTTTATTTAGATGCCTAAGCCACAGATTTCTTTGTATTTCTATAACATTAAAACAATTTGGAAATAAGAAAACGTGTATTTGTTAGTGAAAGATTTCTTCTGTGGTTGGTTGATTTCTGGAGACGACACACACCGATATGTCTAGTTAGTCTTGGGGACATCATTTTCACTTAAAAAGGGAGATGGTCAGATGGCCGCCACCATCCAAGTACGAGGGTATTTCCAGGAGTACATAAAATGCACTGGGATACCTAACTCTCCCTTCTCTGGAGCACTTGACAAAGCACATTGATCATCTCTGGATGAGGAGCATGGCGTCCGGCTGGGCCTGCTGACAGGCAGGAGGCCACGGGCGGGGAGGCGTGCCCTGTTCCTTCTTAGAGCACCTTTCCTGGACGTCAGTGGGGTGGAAAAATGGCCCTTTCTGGTAAACACAGATGGCCTGAGCACAACCCTGAGTTTTTTCTTTAAAAGGATAAAAAGTGAGCCAGACTTTCAATTAGAGACAGGTGGGACGTCTCCTGTGCTCAGAGAGCTGGCTGCCCTGGGGGGACGAGAGGCCTCCAGAGGGGCTGTGTGGTTTGCTCTCCCCGTCCTCACCCTCCGGCCCCGGCTCCTCCTCCATGCCTCTCCCGAAGGCCCCTCCACCCTTTCCTCTGCCCTGAACAAGGCCCGAGGACTTCAGTTTTCCCCATCTTCTCCCCGCTCACCTCTGCTTCTGCATCAAATTACTAAACAAACCTCTGCCAGCTTTGGTTTCTTTCTGGGAAAAACTGTGTAATGTAATAATCCTGCAAGGAAGGTCCTGGGGTTTCAGTGAGATACTCTGCATAAGGTCCTCGCCAGTGCCGGCCTGGGCAGGGCTCAGTGTAGGCAAGGGCTTAGAGCTTCTGCCCTTTACCTCCTAGCTCATAAGGAGGCGGTGGTTCACCCCATCTGAGCCTCTCAGTCTGCTTCTTTCTCTCTCCTCTTTATCTTCATGAACCCCTGGGCCATGGCATTCTTTATTTCATTTTATCCTCACATCAACCATGCCAGGAAGATCATTTTTTCTCGTTATCTATAGCTGTATAACAAATTACCCCAATTTGAACCTTAAGACATAAAAGAACAAGCTAGTATTATCTCACCCCGTTTCTGAGGGTGAGGAAACGGGGAGGGGCTTAGCTGAGTGGTTCTGGATCAGGGTTCCTCACGAGGCTGTAGTTAAGCTGTTAGTTGGGGCTGTGGTCACCTGGGGCTGAGTGTCAGTGGACAATCTCAAGCTCACTTATGGGCTGTTGGCAGGAGAGTTTGGTTCCTGTTGTCTGGTTGCTGCTAAGGGCCTTCACATCCTCACTAATCTTCACTGCCGTTCCTCACCTGACTGACTGATCCTTCACTGAAGAAGTAAAAGAGTCATCATGACCTCTCTCCTAATGACGGACACCTGCAGTCTTGGCACGGGGTTGCCTCCTCCCTGACCTATGCCTGTGGGCTCTGTGCTGGTTGAGCTGGCCTCCTTTCTTGCCTTCTGTAGGAGGACCCCTCCTGGAAGACCACCCTCCCTCCAGGCCCTGATGTGGTTGTGGTGGTGCCTCTGGGTTCTATCCCTGAGCTCCTTTCCTTATTTGTGACACTCTTTACTTGGAATTCACTTCCCTTCCCTAATTTGTCCAGCAGAAAACTGTATGTGACCTTCTAGGCTCAGGAAGGGCATCTTCTTCCTAAAATGATCTCTCCCATTGGTTCCCTCATCTCTAACCCTACAGCCTCTGCTCTAGTCCAAGCCTATCATCTTTCACCTGGGTTTTGCTGTAGAAACTCCCCCGCTGTTGTCTCTGAAATGGTCTCTACCTCCAGGTCTGGCTGCCCACTTCTCCACGGAAGCATGCTAGTGGGATGATGTCACATCCAGTGACCTTTGTTTCAAAAGCTCCTGTTGGGCACAGGAGAAAGTCTAAAGCTCTTGCAAGGAATCCAACGTCCTTTGTGATATGGATCTTGCCTACTTGTTCAGTGACATCCCTCATCCTTTCTCCTCTCCTTCCTCATTTTACCATCAGACAGAGTACTATCCCTGTACTCCCCTTTGGGGACCCTGCTGAGCTGGTCCTCCCAGCCAAATACCACCTATAGTATCCTCCCAGTCACCAGGAAAGCACTAATGAAAAAACACAATGCCTGGCAATGTGTGCATTAGATATGTGATGAATGAATAAAAGATTGGCTTTCCTAAAACTGTTCTTGTGTTTCTTTGATACTAAAATCTTCATTGTTCAGTGGGTTAAGTTCAAATTTCTGACACAGACATTTATGACCTTTCCCAATGTGGCCCTAGCCCCCAATTTCAGCTTCCCAGCTCAAGCCTTTGCTCAGGTCAGAGTTCCTGCCTGGAACACAGCTCCTTTTCTGTGCCTGGTCCCCGCGGGTGGTACCTGTGCTCCTCTGACATCCTGCTGACCTTCCCTAAGCACGTGGCTGGTGCTCAACAACCTTGGCTGGAAAGGCATCTTTCTGCAGAGACTGGCCAAGTGTTTCTAACTGTGTCTTCCATGCTTTTGTCTAATTTAGCTTTTCTTGCACCTCAAGAAGACGAAGGCCATTTTAATTGTAAGCATTTGGCATAGAGGACTGAAGGACCTCTCTGTCATTCTCCTGGAGGGAGTTAATGACAAATTCTTTCCCTCCCACCATTTCATGGGCAACATCCCAGGCAGGATTTAATCAGATGCAGCCTTCCTACACTCCTAGAATGTATAGTTTTGTTTTTAAATCAATAGAATTTGTAGTATTTTATTAATCTCACATCTGCCATGGCATATAGCAAAGTGTTTCACAAAGAGTAATCACTCAATAAAGTTTTTTTTTTTTAAGGAAGGAAATAAATTAACAAATTACATCTTGGAAATAAGAGTAGGGAATGACTATTTTGGCCACATGAAATTAAAATGTAATACTAATAGCAAAATTAAAGAAAAATAGCAACTGTATATTAAACTATTAATGGAAAAATTAATTGATCACCTAAATTTACTGCAAAGAGAATTTTCATTAATTTGTCCCCAGACATTTCTTCTGTAGATGGGTTGTTTTTGAATTCCTTCACCTCCCTTTGGAACTTATTTCCTTGCTCCTAGAGTTCTCTTTCCCAAGCCCTCTGCCAGGTCAGTGCCCCAATCCTCCTGCCTCTCCACCACACCCAGACCCACCTTCTCCAAATGCCCACACTTCAACAACAGCCTTAGAACCCAGGTTGTAGATGTCAGAAGAAATAGCCAACAATTTTAAATCCAAATGTATAGTTTTGACTCCACAAAGTGAGTTGTTCATGCAAATATCAGAGCTGAAGACTTTCTACACAGATGCAGTGAAGTAGTTGTCTAAACATCTACCTTGGTTAGCAATCGGGAAAATGTTCTACATTTAGATGCTTTTAGGAGCCACATAGTTTATACTATCAAGGTAGAAGATGAAAGTCAGTTAAAGGCTTTGAAATCCTTGTCACAATGTTTAATCAGTTTTAAAATCACAAAGGCTTGGGTTCGAATTCCAAATACAACAGTTTCTAGATGATCACTTGGTTTATCTCCATTTTACTAAAGAAGAAACGGAGGTTTGAAGAGATATAAACTGTAGATATAAATAGGTTTTGTCAGCACAGAACCTGTACTTAGTAGGAGCACAATATTTATATATGTAAATATACATGTAACTTGATTGTCTCTGAGCTTCAATTTCCTCTTCTATAAAATAGGATTTACATATATCATATACATGCACCATTTTAAATACTAAACCTCAGTTTCCTCATCTGTAAAAGGGGATTGCTATCCCTGCTCTCTCCATCTCATTTGATCCTCAGCTCTCAGTGAGATAAAGTGAACCTCTTTGTAGAGCAGTTTCCCCCGTGATAATACCCATCATTAGTAGACTTTAATCATGGCACAACATAGAAAAGAACACAGGCTATGAGTTCAGGGAGCCTTGGGTTCAAATCCTGACTCGGCAACTTACTAATCATGGGGAAATTAACTAATGCCAGAGTTTCTTTGATCCCTAGTTTTCTCTCTTGTAAAGTGGGGATCCCTCATTTGTAGGCTCACTGTGAGGATTAAATGATGCCCTGTCTGGAAGACTGCCTGCATGAGATAGTACCACCTTTGTTTTTCACTGCCCCCACCCAACCCTCTAGATGTTAGTACTTTGCCCAGTACTTGAAAAAATGTATGAGATAGATATACGAGTGAGTTTTTTTCTAGCAGTCAGCATAGCAGTTTCTTGTTCTCCAATTTTCACTATACCTTAACAAAAATGAAAGATATTGAAAGGAAAATAGAGTTTGGATGCTTAGAGCCCTGTTCTCTCGAATGTTGTGATGTAATCAAATACCATCTTTATTCCCTGATTGTCCTGGAGAAGAAAAGCTAACAGCCTTATTTATGGTTTTATTCCCATATCACAGGGGAACAGTGGGTTCTTTCTCCTGTTGTCCCCATCCTTCACTGGGGAGAAGCCCAGGGATATATTTCACAGCTAAATCAAGAGCTGTTCTCCAAACTCAGACTTAAGCCTTCAGCAAAATGAATCACTGACTATCTTATTCAGTTAAGACCATCATCTACTTTCCCAATAAAACTTTACTTCAAAGATGAACTTGTTTATTCGTCAAATATTTACTTACTACCTACCACATAGCAGATGCTGCGGAGAGATAGATCAGGGCAGAGAGCTGACGAGGGCTGTGTGGCATGGTGAAAAGAGCCCTAGTTCTGGTGCCGAGAAACGTGGGTTCACCTCCTGATGTCTGAATTTACTTTTTGTGCAAACTTGGGCAAGAAACCTAACCTCTTTGAATCTGGGCTATAATAAATTCCTGTTTCACCTGATTGTTTTGAGGAATGTGGTATGCTGGCTAGACATCCTAGGTTCAGACAGACCTGGGATAGAATTCTAGCTATGCCTTAGGTAAGTCACTTCACTTCTTTAAGCCTCCGTTTCCTCATCTGCAAAATGGAAACAATAAGGCATCTCTTGAGAGACTGTTGGGATGATTCAGAGCCAAGAGTAGCAAATGAAAGCACTTTATGAAGTTCAAGGCAGGGAGATTTTTTTCCAGGCCAAATTAGAATCCATTCTGAATTTCCTAGCTCTTCTTGAAGTTAATTTCAATTCTTCCTTGATTAGAACTGTCTGAGGCAGTTTGCCAGACTCTCACCTTTGAGCCTGTGCTTCTCCATTTTCTATAAAGCAAATCTTTGGTTGCTAAAACCCAAAGTGAAAACAAAGTGACCTATCAAGTTCACTTCTGCAGCCTGCTTTCCCTTGTCATGGTCTCCCCTTCTTCTGGGTGGTGGCCCCGGCTGGCTTTCTCTGCATATGTACAACTGCACTGTGTATTACACAAGAGACTACCATCTCCTCTCCCCCAGCTCTTGCCCCTCCCAAGATAGCAAAAAACTTGCTATCAAGTTTTTTCAGGGAAAACATGACTCTCGTGGGCGTTCCCTCTAGATGGGGCCAGGCTTCCACTCTTTGGCTCATCTTGCACGTGCAAGAACATTTAGTAAATGCTGGCATTCTTAGCTGTGGTATCTGGGGTGCAATGGCCTTTCTGGGCAGGGCACTGTGAGTCAAGAGTGGAAAATTAGAGTAGCTGGTGTCCCGGATCTAAGTGTCCCCATCCCTCCACCCTTAGAGGGTGGAGGCCACTCTAAGGCCCTGCTAAGATTTTCCTTAGGGTCCCATACATCAGGGGTGCTTCAACAGAACCCACGCTTGTGCTGGAGTAGGACTGATGGCAGGACCTGTGGCATGACGATCCTTCTAAGGCCCTCTTTTTTTTTTTCTTTTTAAAGATTTTTTTTTTATTGGGGAATTGGGAAAGGGGAACATTTGTGTTTTTCCAGGACCCATCAGCTCCAAGTCAGGTTGTTGCCCTTCAATCTTAGTTGTGGAGGGCACAGCTCAGCTCTAAGTCCAGTTGCCACTTTCAATCTAGTTGTGGGGGGAGCGCAGCCCACCATCCCATGTGGAGTCGAAGCAGCAACCTTGTTAGGAGAATGTGCTCTCACCAGCTGAGCCATCCAGCTGCCCATTGCCCATCAGCTGGGGCTCAGTGCACTGGCCCATGTGGGAATCGAACCAGCTATCTTGTTACTCAGAGCTCATGCTCTAACCAACTGCGCCACCTGGCTGGCCCCCTCCTAGAGCCCTCTTGCTGGAGCTGATACGTGTGGAATTTTTGAGGGGAACTAGAAGGAGGAAGGGGTCGATGTGTGTCCAGTGGTGGAAGGGAAAGTGTGGAACCTGTGTTCCTGATGTCTGGAAAACTGGGACATGATAAGTAAACAGTGGATATTTGTACAATGCAAAAGTGAGATTTGCTTCACTGATGTAACAGGCAGGGGTATTTCTTGTCATTAACCCCCAGTTATCATGAGCTTTCGGGGCATCAAGTTTGTAGGGTTTCACTTTCAGCTTTTTCAGATCTGACCCACTTAGGAGATTGCTCCATGCTCTTCTCTCTGAAAGCCTCAGTTTCCTCATTTGTAAAGTAGCAATGATGATAGTTCGTGCTCCAGATCCTGGGTGCAGAAGCCAAGTTGGGTGTCAAAATGTGAGATTCTTTAAAAACTCTAATCTCCTGGGCAACTGTTAGAAATCTGGAAGGAACAAAATTAGCTTGTGAAAAACCTAAGTGACAGAGGGTAGTGGGGCAGTTATAGCTGTGTTGGCTCAGGATCATAAGTGGAAAAATTGGCTTTAAAGTACCTCTTTGTTCAGAACAGAACATTCCTCTTTACTCACTGATTCCCTTCTATGGTGTGGTCCCTTCCATGTGTCCACTGTGCTGCTGGTCAGTGGAAGTGCCAGTTATGGACACTCACCAGGACGGCAAATTTCGACAGCCGAGTTATTACAAATCTAGAGGCTCTTCCTTCGTATGGAGACAGAGTGATCCCAAAATCTGGCCAACAGTTTGGGCCAACTGGATCTTAGAAACTAGCTCCCAAGTGCCTTAGAAAAATATTTTGGGAAGAGGAGGAAAATGGTTTGTCTTTTTTGAGCTTTTGATGAGCTTTATGCGATGATCCTGCTCCTTTTGAAAACAGAAGTTTGTTTTGAGTTCATAGAATCATAGAATTCTGGACCTGGGTGGTGGCAAGGGGGACTTTGATTTCATTAAATCCAACCCTTGCATGGTGTAGTAAAGAAAATTGGAGACCAGAGTGGGAAAGGGGATTGCTTGAGGTTGTGCAGCCAAGCTTTGCTATTCTTAGTGAAGATTCGATAATCTATCAAGAAGTATTGTAGATCCAAACCCTCCCCTCACCCTTTAAATAACCCCTCCAGGCAAGTAGGGTTTCTTGGGACCTTTACAGTAAGTTTCTTAGGAAGCATGAGCAAGTGAGCCCTCTGTGAACTTGAGATTGAGTGCCTCCTTAAATTTTGCACCCTATGCACTTCTCTTGCCTCAGTAACACTGACCATGACGTCTAGGCTGTCACATATGCCTCACCTTCCCTCATCTCAGGGCCTTTGATGTTCCTTCTGCCCCTGAGAGCTGAATGGCTCCCATGCTGCCCTATGTCTGGGCTCTCAGTTCACTTCAGAGGGAGCCTCCCTGAGGTAAGGCAGCTGCATCATTCATGTTATCCCCTCACCCAGCTTTATCTTTACCACAGCACTGGACAACTCCCAACCTATTTATTTCCTGTCTCAGGCCTCCATTCAGTGGAACTGACAGCACCCAGCCTCACACAGACACAGAGTAGATGCTCAATGCATATTTTCTGGCTGAAGGATGGAAAGGACGAATGAGAGATGCCTTTCTTTCTCCTCCATCTTCAAGGTGTTACTTCCCATTCAATGGGGTCCCTCTGGCCAAATCTTTAGTTTCACAGTCTCCACAGCATCTCCTTAAAGTATTCAGCCTTAAAGTGCTTCGACTTAGGTAGTTCATAACACAGACTTAGACTTCTTTTCAAACAGTTATTTCATCCAATTTTTT
The DNA here is from genome assembly GCF_001890085.2 of Hipposideros armiger. Lineage (NCBI taxonomy): Eukaryota > Metazoa > Chordata > Mammalia > Chiroptera > Hipposideridae > Hipposideros > Hipposideros armiger. The sequence goes on from NW_017731997.1 coordinate 670,967, forward strand.
ATATTAAAAAGTTTTGCAATCCCATAACCCACTATCCAGAGGCCGGATGTTTATTGAAGTTGTTCCCTGTGTTTTACGCATATCTGTTAAAACCCCTGTGAAGTGGTTGGACCTGGTGGCTAACTGTCTTCCGGAGGAAGTGTACCCCTGTGTGTCCACTCAGGACCCTCTGTAGAATAGGTGGATTCTTCATCACCCCCCGCACCCATTCAGAAGCCATCCAAGGTCACCCACGGCCCATAGAGTAAGATTTGAGCTCCTCAGCAGGGCATCTGTAGTCTGCTCTTCCCGTCCTCTCTCTCTCTCTTGCACCCCAAGAAACCTTTGCTCCAGCCAGTCTTGCCTCCTTATCATCCTTCCAACATCTCTGTCTGCGGCTCCCTCCCTTAGGAACCTCGCCCAGTCTCAGAGCTTCATCTCCCCCATCCCAGCTGAGTCTTTGTTTCTAGAGCTCAGCTTCAGCTTGAATTTCAAATTGCCTGTTGGCATCTCTTTTCTGTTCCAACTCAAGTTCAACAAGGCTAAAGCTGGCCTTTATTTCCCCTCCCCAACTTGTCCCCCTCACCTGCCCCATTTCCCTCAATCCCACTGTTCTTCCAGGCACTCAGGTGTGAAATCTCAGAGCCTGGTGCGCTGTTCCTTTTCCTCTGCCACCCACACTTAGCGAGTCACCACATTCTATCAATCCATCCAAATAATAGCTATTAGCATAGACTAATCACAGATCCACTACGTGTCACGTAGCTTGACTATATTATCTACAATCTCCAAAATAAGGCTGTGGGTGACCCAGAGGACAGATGAAGCTGGTGCAACAAAGGGACCCAGGTATTCAGTGGCATCACGATTCCTCTCTTTACATAAGTGTGCGGAGGAAAGTGGTCTTGGATGCAGCCAAGCCTTGGCTTGAGGAATCTCGGGGAAGATTCTATAGTCTACCAAAAAGCAGATCCAAACCCTCCTCTCACCCTTTAAATAACCCCTCCAGGCAAATAAGGTTTCTTGGGACCTTTACATTCTCTGTTCTCTCAGGGCATCCAGGAAGCCAGGTGGTAGGTCAGTCTGTCATCTGCATGGTGTGGCTTTATAACTGCTCTGCTTGTTCGCATTTCCCAGCTTGCAGGCAGAATGAAAGGGGTCCCGCGGCGAATAGCTGAGCCTGTGTTTAAGGAGTGACTTGAAAGTTGCATGTTTCCCTTCTGCTAGGGCCCCATGACTCTGAACTGAGTCACATGACTACATCTAGCTGCAACTGAGGTTGGGAAATGTAGTCTTTAGCGTGCGGCATGTATGCTCAGGTAAAACGGGTTGGGGGTTCTATCACAGTAGTAAAAAATAGGAGAATGGATACTGGTGGGTATTGTTCCTTCAGTTTATTTATTTTAACCCCCCCTTTTTTTAGGAGGGTGCAGCTTACAGTGTCCCATACGGGGATTGAACCAGCAACCTTGGTGTTGTTAGCACCACGCTCAAACCAACTGAGCGAACCGGCCACCCCTATTACCTTCAGTTTAAAGATGAGGACACTGAGGCTTAGAGAACTGATGTGACTTGCCCTAAGGTCCCAGAACTGGTCAGGACTGACTTCCAGATCTGCCTCACTTGAAGAATTTCTATTACCCTTCAGATCCTCTCAATACATAGCATAGCTGTGACCAGTAATAAGACATACAACTAAGAGAAAGGTCACTATGAGCCTGAGCTGTCTGGGCAGATTTCACAGAAGAAGAAGGGCTCAGAGGAGGAAAGGAGGAGGTCTGGTTAAGTGGAGAAGAGGAGCAAGGGGAATGTGATGATTTCTTCATAACAAGTGAGCCTATAAACCATCTTTAGGTTTAGTCACGTCAAGCGAAATCAACAAACACTCCTAAAGTGCTTTGTTTACAATGGTAAAATATGAGCAGAATCCTGCCTGAAACCCTTCAGTGTCTGAATGACCTCAGTGATAATCCAAGTACCCTGCTCGGCCCGCAGTTCCTGCATGACCTGGCCCCTGCTTCGGCCTTGAGCCATCCCTCTCCTGCTGCTTCTCTTGCTCTGACTTGCCATGGCTGGGCCACTCACACCCAGCCTGTGCCCATGCCTGGAATGGCCTGGCCCCGCCCTCTCCTGGATAATAGCTGTTGGTACTTCCTGACAGTTGGCAAGTTGCCTCTTCAGGAGCAGCCCCTGGTCCCATCACGTCCCTGGCTGGGGTAAGGGGTTCCTTTGTGCCCTTGGGCATTGCATCCCCCCATCACACTACTTAAATTACTACACGTACATGTTTGTGAGTTTGGCTGTCCCACTAGATGATGTGCTCCATGAAGAAGACCCACAGCTTTTTTATCCCAGTGCCTCCAACACCTAGTCCAGGGCAAGGAAGAAAACAATATTAGCCTCCTCTTAAGACTACAGACTTCTTAAGGGTTGGCCCATGGTTTTTTATTCATGATTTCTTTAATTCAGTAAACATAAAAATTATTCATAATCTGCATATCACAGTCCATGATTTAGCTGGCTGTCTTAGTTTGCTAGGGCTGCCATAGTAAAGTGCCATAGACTGGGTGTCTTAAATAACAGAAATTAATTTTATCACAATTCTGGGGCCTAGAAGTCTGAGATCAAGTTGTGGCAGGATTGGCCTCTGTCCTTGGCTGGTGGGTAGCTTTCTCCCTGTGTCTTTACATAGTCTTTCTTCTGTGTGTGTCTGTATCCTGATCTCTTCTCATAAGGACACCAGTCATATTGGGTTAGGGCCCACCTGTATGACATCATTTTACTTTAGTTATCTCTTTAAAGGCCCTATCTCCAAGCACAGTCACATTCTGAGATACAGGGGGTTAGGACTCCAACATATGAATCAGGGCAGGGGAGGCAGGAGTCAGCTCCTAACGCCGGCATAAGTTGTTGTGGAGCAGAGAAGAGGGAAGAATAAATTCTGACCAGAAAGGGCAGGGGAACGTTCATGGGGGATGTTAGCAGAAGTCCTCAGGACTGTGGGCTCCTCGAGGGAAAGATTGTGATTATTCCTGTCTGTGTTCTGCATGCCTAAAGCAGGGGATGATTTGCGAAGGATGTTTATAACATACCTTTGACTAAACAAATGAACAAGCCAGTGAATGAACTATCATTTGATCTAATAATGCTGCTATTTGTAAAGCATAACTTCTCACAAGATAACTGCTCTTTGTGGCTTTTGGGGCCCTTCTCTCCTCTGCAGGGTCAGTAGAGCAAGGCTCCATGTTTCTCATTTGCTTCCAACAATGGCCACCAGGATCAAAAACTTTCCAACCCAATTAAACATTTGGGTGGTTGGGACCTGCCCAAGGAAAACAACAGTGTGCTCAATCAAACCTTTTATTTGGAAAATGTTTTTCAGCTAGAGAGACCTGGGCTCCTTGTCATTGCCTGGCTCTAGGATCCTGTTGCTAAAAGCCAGAGTGGAAATGTAGGAAAATACAGCAATTTAGACTTAACAATGATAATCCCTCAAATTTGTTAAATTCTTTACAGGTTTCACAGGGGGCTTTCACTTCCATAAACTGATCTGACCCTCGAAACAACCCTGTGAAGTGGGTGACAGAAAGAGTTAGACTTTCAAGTCCAGACTAGATTCCAAGCCCAGCTCTACCACTTCCTGGTGGTGAGAACTGGGGAAAGCTGACAAATTTCTCAAAGATATGATTGTCTCATTTGTAAGATGGAGATGATAATACCTACTGCTTAGAAGTGCTTTGAAGATTAGTTGATATCAGATATTAGAAAGAGCCTGGCACATTTTGACCACTCAAAAATAGAACAAATGCTTGAAGTAGAATTTGAATCTTTTCCCTCTCTTTTCCCTTTTGTCTTTCTTTCTTTCTTTCTTTCTTTCTTTTTCTTTATTTCAAATAGAGAGAATACAGTAAATAGTTCAGAGAATTGTTGTGGTGATTAAATGAACAATGCACTTATATAATAACTGCTCAGTACAGGTATTAATGTCTTCTTTTTAGACTCTTGGTGCATTTTTTTTTAACAAATGAGATCAGTTGCTAGCTTCCTTCTGAAGGTTGCAAACTAAATTACATTTGACTTTGAAAATATCTTGCAACTTCCAATTTCAAGAAAAATTGGCAGATGTGCAGAAACATCAGACTGGGACGTAAGAGCCTGGGCTTGGGTTTGGTTCCGATGCTTCCTTGCTGTGCGGTCTTAGGGAAGTCACTGTCCTTCTCTGGGCCTGAGGTTCCTCAACTCAGCAATGAGCAGATTGGACCAGGTGAATGCTCTTATAGCCCCCCCAAAACCTACGTTTTGTCCATAAATCTTTTGCCCAAGTCCAGTAAAAATTCTTAGCGCTTAAAAGGGGGAAATTTAATCAGAATTTTTTTGTGATTTGTGAGCACTTAACCAAACAGAACCCTACTTTCTAAGAGCTCTTTGATGTCTAAGCTGCCTTAAGGAGACTTTTTTTTTCTTTTTTAAAGGGGTATTTTAAAAGTTTTTTTCTTAGAAACAGGAAATCAGGTTTTGGCAGGAGGGAAAGAAATTCGAACACACCAAGGCTTGGGGTGGGGGCAGTCAGTTTGTTTTCAGTGGGCAGGATTTGAGAGGGTTCCTGAGATTGGCAAGAGTTGGCCTAGGCCACCCTAGTTCAGCCTCCCAAGGGTCTGCCAACTTGAAAGGCTGTGTGAACGTCTGGGGAGGTGGCAAGGGAGACATGCCTGAAGCATTTCCCAAGCCTTTTAGGACGGGTTGAATGTTTTCTTTTCGCTCTCAGTCCCACATCTAACTTCTTTCTCCTTGGCGATATTTGGCAATCCAAATTGCCAGGAACCTTAAATGATCTCTAAGGAAAATATTTTTCACTAGATGATCAGTTTTTCCTTCCAGAAAAAAAAAAAAAAGAGAAAGAAAAGAAAAAACAGATGAACACACAGTGAGTGTGTGTGGCAGAGAGAGAGAGAGTTCCAGTTACCTCTGAAAGGCTCCTGAAATCTCTAGATTTCAGATCTCTAGGGTGGGCCCAGGTCAGCCTTCTATCACCCGCAGGGCTGAGAACAGGTCCCTCCACCCCCGAGCTGCACTTCTATCCCCTACAAGATGGAGAAATGAGGACTGTTTCACAGCATTGCTGATAAGATCTTGTGAGATAATACATACTTTGGGCTCCCCAAATAGATGTCCTGACTTACTGGCTCCAATACACGGGCTGTGCTTTTGTTGAATGACCAGCCTGTCCCTTGTCCTTCTACAAAGCACTGGTGTGAATGTTGCAGGCAGTGAGGGGTGGCGCGCTGTGGAAAAAAGAGTGCTGGGCCAGGAGCCAGATGACCTACCTCTAGCTTTTTCTCTTTTTAATTGTGGTTAAAAAACCACATAATATAAAATTTATCTGCTCAATTTTTAGGTGTACAGTTTAGCGGTGTTAACTATATCACATTATCGTGTAACAGATCTCTAGGACTTTTTCACTTTGAACACTGAAACTCGATACCCATTGAACAAATGTCTATTATCCTCCCTCCCAGCCCCTGGCAACCACCATTCTACTTTGTGTTGCCGTGATTTTGACTACTCAAGATTGCTCATAGTGGAGTCTACAGGATTTGTCTTTTTGCGATTGGCTTATTTCACTCAGCATAATGTCCTCAAGGTTCATCCATGTTGTAGCATGTGAAAGCGTTTCTGGTTTTTTTTAAGGCTGAATAATATTCCATTTTATGTATATTTCACGTTTCCTTTATGTATTCATCTGTAGATGGGCACTTGGGCTGCTTCCACCCCTTGCCTATTGTAAATAATGCTGCAATGAACATGGGTGTGCAAATATTTCTTCAAGGTCCTGCTTCTAATTCTGTTGGGTACATACCAGAAGTAGGATTGCCAGATCATATAGCAATTCTATTTTTAGTTTTTTGAGGTACCTCCACATCCTTGCCAACACTTATTTATTTATTTATTTAAATTTTTTCTTTTTTCTTTATTTTATTTATTTATTTATTTATTTATTTTATTAAATTATTTTTTATTATGAAATACACATTTTTAGAATTAGTTTCAGCTGTACAACACAGTGCAATAGTTATACTTTTTACCCCTCGAAGTGACAACTCCCCTCCCCCAATCTGCCGCCTCATTTCCCCCCAATATCATACATATCTATTACAAATCCCTTGACTCCACTTAGTTATTTATTTTTGATAGCAGCCATCCTAATGGTTGTGAGGTGATACAGGCACCCCCTCAGAGATAGTGCGGGTTTGGTTTCCGACTGCCGCGAGTCGTGATCTTTTTGCTCATGGAGGGCCTTGCCTTCTATTTGTAAAAAGAGCTACACCTGTGACGCGCAATGAAGTGAAGCACAATAAAATGAGGTATGCTGGTATTTCACTGTGGTTTTGATTTGCAGATGACGTAGCTTCTAATGTCCTGTTATTCTCTCTTTTACTTGACGGCTCTGGGACCCTGGTTTACACCTCCTGTGTCAAGGGGGCTTGTGGTAGGCCTTTCTAGTGTGATCAGAATGCAGGCTATCAACAGGAAGGTTCCCAGGTATATTACTGTCCTGGGGCTACCGTAACAAAGTATCCCAAACTGGGTGGCTTTAAACAACAGAAATTTATTGTCTTATGGTTCTGGAGGCTAGGAGTCTAAGATGATGGTGTCAGTGGGGTCTGAGCGAGAAAGACTATTCCTTGCCTCTCTCTTACCTTCTGATACTTTGTTGGCTATCTTTGGTGTTCCTTAGTTTATAGATACTTCACCCCAATCTCTGCTTTCATGTTCACATAGCATTTTTCCAGTGTGGGTGACTATGTCCAAATTTCCTCTTTTTATAAAGACACTTTTAGCTAGGTACTAGGGGTTATGACTTCAACATATCATTTTGGGGGGACACAATTTAACCTATAACACCAAGCATCTCTTAACTCGCATCTAGAGGTTACCTGAAACATCCAGGAGCTGAAGCATTAGAGGGTGATGGAAAGCTGGAAGTACAGAGGATGAGGACACCAGCTGTGGAAGTCAATTTCCTTCAACACTTCCCAGAGGCCAGGAAGAGGAAAGAAACCTCTAAGCCAGGCAATGCTTGGGTGTGGGAATGGGAGTAAGGTCCTGAGCAAAATAAAAGAGGCTGGGGTACCTGCTAGCCTCCATGTGGGTGAATTGGTTTGATTTGAAGACACAGGATGGTCATCAGCAGTGGGCCCTTTCTTAGCCAATACCAGCCTTTCAGAAATGGAACCAAAAGTAAGTGGTGCAGTGAGACATATCTATTTCCAGCTTCTGCTGACAGGCTGGTGCAACCTGGGAATTTGCCCTGGACTGTGTTATGGAGTTTAGGGCAGGATCAGATAAGCCAAGAGCTTGAAGAGTGCAGGTCTGATCTTTATGGGGGGGGGGGGGGGGGAAGGGCAGAGCCCCTGTGGTTGCTTGTGTTACTCAGTTCTGCTTGACTAAAGGTCATCCATATTTTGGAGGCTGAACTAGGTCTAGTGCTCATTTGGTCCAGTGGGCTACACCATGACATCATACCATCTAACTTAAACTCATGGCTGCTGTAATGTGCCATCTTGATCCCTCTTCAACAATGAATGAAGTATCTCGCTAGTGGCTGGAAATGCTTTTGACCTTCTCTGGAAGTTGCCCTAGGGTGGAGAGAGTTTCCTCATCCAAATCCGGGACTACTTTCTGGGGTTGTCGGCATCCGATGAATTTTCAGTGCAGAAACCCTGCTGCTTTTGGTATAAAATTGGGTCTTTCCAAAGGTGCCTCTCCAGCTTCTGAGCTCCCAGTGGGGTCAGCTGAAGCTTTTACTGCAGACTGGCTTTTTCTTCTGCCCTATCCTGCATCCTTTCCTTTCTTTCCATGGCTGTAGATCTCCAGTGCACCCTAATAAACTTTCTGCAGGCTAATTTCCGTCTCAGAGGCCCTCTTCCCAGGGAACCCAAACTGCACATAACATGTTCCAAATAGAAGAAGCCTGAACTTGAAGGCAAACATTCCAACTCCACAAAGAAAGGACCTGGAAAAAGAAATGACTGTATCTGGCATGTGATTGTACCCAGAACATGTTTCTCTCATAAATTAAATGGGAAATGGACAGATCCAAGCTCCAATTTTCAAAGACACATGACTAGAGAACATCTTTTTGGCTTTGATTCAAGATCATGAATATGTGAAGAGAATGGCATTATAGTGGAAAAGAAAGTCTAACTGTATATTTGTTTAAAAATATTTTCTTAAATCTTCCACCAGAAAGCAGGCACACAAAGAGTTTGTGGCTTCTGACAGGTGTGAAAAGCACAGCATTCAGATGATGTCTTCTGTCCAGCCTGTGGCCATGCACAGAGAGAGGGGGTCCTTTGGCCCTGGTTCTGTGAAAATCTATCCCATCTGGTGAGAACTTCTCAGCACTTGGCCAGAGCCACTTTCTAAGAAAAGAGGAATTTAAGAGGGGCTTTTGCAAAGTCAGCAAATAGAACTTCCAGCTGTTTGGAAGATGATTTGGCAGGGCTGAGGGTATGGGGCAGTAATAACTGACTAGAGGTAGGGATGTGATTATAAACTTCCCACCTGCAGTGTTAGACAAATACACATGTACTCATCATTATTTACTTCAAGATGAGATGGATCTTAAGTGCCCTTTATCTTAAATGCAAATGCTTAGACATGTAGGTCTATGTGCTCACAGGCATAAACACCATTAATACATCCAAGGGTTCATAGGTTGAAATCAGGCCTCATGGGATAACAGATCTCTGTTTTAGGCCTAGTGTAATGTCTAGTTTAATAGAGCCTCAATTCTTGATAATGCCACTCAATGCTTAAAACCTTCCATGGCTGTACACTGGCTAACTGTGTAAGTCTACTCTCTTCAGTTGCAGCTCAAGGTCTTCCATGATTGAAACCTGAGAAAGACCTTTATGCCGCTCACTAGTATTTCTGGTCTCCTGCTTCCAGGCACATGGGGATGATTGTCCCTCCAACCCTTGACATTAGCCAAGGCCATGAAATTAGATAAGGCCAATAAAATGTGAGTAGAATTAACATAGGTCATTTATGGGTGGAAATGTTTAAGAGCTGGAAAGCCATCCTCCATGGTCCCTCTTCCCTTGCTCTTGTGATCATGGAAGTGTGCATTGCAATGGAGGTGGCATAAAATGGAAAAATCCTTGAATGCTGAACCAATATGGAAGAAAGCTGCCCTAGATAGGTACTTGGACTGACAAGGGACTTTGTGTGTGCTACAAATAAACTTGTTTTTATATTTGATCACTGAGATTTTAGGCTGTTATTATAATATAATTTAGCTTATCAGGACTGATAACAAAATTCTTTCTCTTGTTCTAGCTTTACCTGTAGCTACTTCGCTTACTGGAAAGAAAATGGGTTTTGACGTCATAAGACTTACTCATTTTCAAATAATATTTGCCATACACAGAGGTTTCGCTTGGCTCATAGTAGGTCAACATAAAATGTTATTTAATTTCTTCCCTCTACCCCAACACTTCAACCACATCAGAATACTTGCTTTTGCCTCCTTATGCCCTGCATTTTAGACAAGGAATCTGTTCTGAATTCTTTATTTTAAACTTGAGTTTTTGATGAAGTATAATATCATAGGGGGCATTATTAGGACCTAGTTAGAAAGCAGCCTGGAGTTTATATATGTCAAAGAAGCTGATCTTGGCTTGTAAACAGAGAAAAGTAAGCATTCCTGAAAGTCAGCAAGATGAATGGATTAACAGTATGAATTAGGAAGGTAAATGCTTTAAAACCAAGCTCTCTTACAAGCATAGAATGTTAATATTTAATAAAAAGTGAACACTTGAGTGGCTTTTACTTTCAAGGCTTCAACAGTGGACTGTATTTAGTCACTCATTCAAAAATATTTACTTAGTTTCTACCATGTGCCAGGTGCTCCAGGCACTGGGGATAAAGCAATGAACAAGATAAGAAGATCTCTACCCTTAAAGCATTTGCTTTTTGGGAAGGAGAGGTATTTAGTAAACAAGTAGGTAAGAAATTAAAAAATAAAAAAAGCTATGTTCAGATGGTGATAAATGTTCTGAAGGAAGTAAACCCTGCATGGAAGAGAGGAACAGTGTGCCATGGTACCTCTTTGGTTCAGGTCATCCAGGAGACAAGCTCTGAAGCTGAGAGTCAGCCAAGAGGAAAAAGCAAGTGAAAGAGTTTGGTGTATGAAAGGGCTTGGTTGGGGGAGCAGGGAGGCCATTATGACTGGGGCAATAGAGGAGAAAACGTGTGTGATAAGGTGAGAGAGGTAGGCACGAGCCAGAATAAGCAGAGCCTGTGGGCCACAATAAATGTTCAGAATAAAGTTTAAATGGCAATGTGCTGATGAGAAACCATTGGAGGATTTTTCTTTTCTTTTCTTTTAAATTGAGCTATAACTGACATAGAATAAACTGCATGCACTTAAAGAGTATAATTTTATAAGTTTTGACATAAGCATGCACCCATAGGACCATTTCCACATCAAGATAGTGGACATATCCATAATCACCAAAAGTTTCCTTGTATTCTTATATAATCCCTTCCTGCTGGCCCTCCTCATCTAGACGGCCCACCGTCACAGACGACCAGTGACCTTCTTTCTGTCATTATAAATGTGTTTGCTTTTAAAAGAAGTTTAAATAAAGGCAATCATATCATGTACTCTTTAAAAAAAATCTAGCTTATTTTACCCAGCATAATCATTTTGGGATTCACCCACATTATGTATTCTGGAGGTTGATGAAGCAACGTGGGAATACAAGGCTAACAGCTGGCAAGGGTGACAGAAGCCTGGTTCAGACTTGTCTCTGTGCTCCTTCCAGGTGGAGGGCCATAGCTACCTCACGGCTCAAAAGCAGACTTGATTCTCAGGTGAGATCTCCTGCCCACCTGCCGAACCACGCATGAGGCATGTGTTGGCATAGTTTGACAAAACTTAATAGATTTTGAAGGGCTGTGGTGTGAAATGTTGAGAACATTCCAGATTGAGTTTCTTTCAGCTCCTTAGGCGTTCCAAGCTCTTCACCTGTGAGCCTTTGCCCGTGCAATCATCTCAGCTTGGAGCACTCTTGCTCGTGCCTACTCCATTTACCTAGATCCTGGAGATCTCAACTTAAGATGAAACTTCCCCCAGACAGTTTTCCTCAAGCTCTTCCCAACCCCGCCGCCACACACCTTAAAGTATTAGGTTGCCCTCTGATGTGCCTCCGTTGCACTCCCCTACCCATCTCAAATGATGCCCCTTTTCTTACAGAGTTTATGGTCTAGCTGGGAGAGAGGGAAAGGAAATGAGCTATTGAAACGTGGCACAACATCTTCTTTACAACTGTTACTTATTCTAATGTCTGAATGCCAGACATTGTTTGAAGTACTGCAGACAGCCAATGACATTGTAAGGTGGCTGAATGAGTCAGATTGCAAGTAAGTCAGGTGTATTGTTTGCAAAGAGAGAACCGTGACCCTGGGAAGCCTAACCTCTAAGTGCTGGAGTATTCAAAGTCTTGAGGGATAAGGACAGTGTACTTCCTTAATAGCATAGGGAGAGTTAAGGCCTTTTCCCGCCACATCTTCCTGCATTTTCTGCTCCAGCTGCATCTCTAAGCATCCAATGACCACCTGTGATGTGCATTGTCCCTCATCCCCCAGCCAAGGTAATCACCATCTTGACTTCTAACAGCATATATTAAATTTACCTGTTTTCGTTAGAATTATGTAGCATGTATATGTCTTTTCTTTTTGATGAGCTCCTCTTTTTTTACGCGACCCAGAAATTATGCTTCTTGTTTTTCATGATAAGAACACATTTAAAAAAGAAAACATTTAATGGAGAGATAGATGAATTATAAATACAGTAGGGGGGTGGCCTGTTAACTCAGTTGGTTAGAGCGTGGTGCTAATAACACCAAGGTTGCCGATTTGATCCCCATATAAGCCACTGTGAGCTGCATCCTCCTTAAAGAATAAATAAGTAAATAATAAATAAATAAATAAATAAATAAATAAATAAATAAATAAATAAAGTAGGAAAGGACATAATTTTAAATTTCGATGACCTTATTTTTAAATAAAAAGGACATCCTCGAGAAAGAAAAACAGAGAATTCAAAATCTAGTAAAATGAAAGGCTAAGAGTTGAAATATAATAATGAGATAGTCTGAATGAGATAAAAAATAAGGTAAAAGGTTAAAAAGCAATGAATAAAAATATGAAAATAGAGAGGTATAAAAGATGATGATGATAGGCCATAACTTATGAGGTGCAAACGTTAAAATGTAACTTGTTTTTTTAAGTAAAAAATAAGAATTAAAAAGTGAAAAACAAAAGTAACAAGTTCAAAAATATATACATACATATATGTGGTTAGATGATTAAGGAAAATATTTAGAAAAAAATTAAAAACATAAGAGAGGAGAAAGAGATTAAAAGCAAAACATGAAAGTTAAAAAAAATAAAAATATCACTGGAGGGGCTGGCATCTTCTGGTCACCTGTTAAAGCAACAACCACTCGGGTGGGCAGAAGTCCAAATAGTGGTCTTAACCCCGCCAGCCTTCCACCAGCCAGCCCAAGGGCATGGCTTCTGTTAGATAGTCAGTAGGACAGACGCCTTGGGCAGAAGGTTCAAACTGTGGTCATCCTGGTCTTAGCATTCTTCCCAGGCATACATCCTGACAGCATGGAGTGGATATTTGCTAAGTGTTCTAAAGGATTAGCTGATAGATGAAGAGAAGCAGAAGATACAGTACAGTGACAATGTGGAACTCTACTTCCCAGGAAATTGCAGAAGGCTCAGATGATATTTTTATGATGACAATGATAACGATAATCATAAATATATATTTGTCCCTAGCACCACACTAAGTAGGCATTTTCCCACAGATGCTCTCATTTTCAGAGCGCATAACAACCTTGCAAGTGCCATACTTCATAGATTCTAAGATGTCACGTTTCTGCACGTTAGCATCACTACAATCAAGTTGCATCTTGCAACCTATGTGATAAGTGAGCCTCATATTGTGGTTTAATTGTCAGTGTCTTTTGTTTTTTTTTAAGCGTACGTAAACAATTGTGAATCTTACAATTTATGGCATGCTAGCTTTGATGAAATACAGTAGATGCTACTCTCCATGCTTTCCAGATGAAAAAACAGGCTCCAAGAGGCCAAACAAGCTGCTGACCTCATATGCTAGTGAATGGAGAGCCTGATGTGACAAACAGGCTTCAAGATTCCAGAAGTTGTTTTTTTCTCCCTCTGGAAACCCAAGGGCTGGAAATCATCTGACCCACACTGGGGAGGTTAAACCCCAGAATGCAAGAGCTGAAAAACTCCCAACAGACAAGCTGGTCCTGTGCCCCAGGACAGAGGTGGCCTGGAGTCCTTCCACTTCTCCCAGTTCACGGCACCACACTGCCTCTTCCACGACCTGGGTTCTGCTTTGAACACCTTTCCTGTTTCCCTATTTTTGACTTGTTTTGGGTTTGTTTGTTCATCTTTTGCTTTTGTCTTCTCAGTGGCTGGTTTCAGCAAAGAGCTAAAGAGACACCCAGCAGGAGGGAATGATCAGACTCCCATATTATTTTTACTTTCCACTCCTATTCAGTTACCTGACAGCTGGCTGGCTACCTCTGGAAATATATTATGGCCTCTGAGATCCATGAACTGGAGAAGGGTCAGCAGAAGCACCATACCCAGGGCATTGCCGGGCCAGGAGAAACAACATTATCTCCTTGTGGGAACAGTTTATTCCTGTAGTGCTTTGATTTTAGCTTACACGGAGAAATGGCCAGTTACAGAGTAATTTCCTTGAATGTTCTGTTTTAGCTGCTTGGCGGTCCTTAGTGCTAAATGGTAATGGCCCACATCTGGAGAAGCCTGGTGGGGTCTCCCTGGACACCTTAGCTCTCTGGTTTCAATCAAAGTGCCTTATCAGTCTCTCACAAGTGCTTGCAAATGTAGAAATGAATTTGCAAAAAGCAGATGGAAATGCAGAGTTGAAAGACCCTTTGATCCAAGCCCCTCATTATATAGAGATAAGGGAAGGGAGGCCCAGAGAGGTGAAGTGGTTTGCCAAAGTCACGCAGATTACTACAGCCAGGACTGACTCAAGGTCATCCAGGGGTTTCCTTAGGATGAATTATAGAAAATGTACAATATTTGCTGGGACTCTTTCTCATGTAAGCTTGTTGAGCTTGAGCAGGCTACTTGCCTGCGCTATGCATTAGCCTTCTCCTTGCCTCTGGCTCTCCCCTCATGAATTAACATGTACATGCTGCAAGAGTCATGTTTTTGGTTGAGCTTCTAATCACATCGCTCCCTGTTCAAAACCCTGGGTGGCTCCTCAAGAGTAAAGCCCGACCTCCTTAACATGGAAGCTGCACAGTCTGGGTGCAAGCTCCCGCCAGCCTTCCTCCTCACCACTTCCTCAGTGTCCTTGCTCAGCCTGAATTGTTTGCCATGCCCTTTTTAAGCCTTAAGGCTTTGCTCATGCTCATGTCTGCTGAAACATGCTCTGCGTCTCCTTTAAGGCCTGGCTTGGTGTCAGGGAGGTCCTTCGGGCCAGGGCCGGGAAGAAGGGGACATGATGGAGACTGCTTATTTGTTACTGTCAAACTTCTCTGTCTGATGAATTACAGGCAAGTGGGCACTGACCGGTGGTCCAATGTGCAGCATTCAATGGAATGTATGGATGGCATTTAGGTTTGGGGACAGTCTCGTAGCAGAGGGTTGGTAGGCAGTGAAGAGCCAGGTAAGCCATTTGGCGGCAGGTATCAGAACTCCAGCTTCCGGTGTGGGACATTTTTGTGCCAGGATCTGGGGACACGGAAGCAAACCACACAGATGTGACCTTACCTGCAGGAAGCTTGCAGTTTGGTGGGTAAGACAAATGTTAAACATAGATGGTGGCTTTGAACATTCATCAAAATGCTAGGACTATCACTTCACAAATAAGAAAGCTGAGTCTCAGTGAGATTGAAAAACTTCCCAAGGCCACTTAGCGAGTCAATTTTAGAGGCAACTCCAAAGCCCATGCTCTCTTCAGAGATAATTTCATTCTTGGAGGAACCAAGGTCATGGCTGAGAAGTCAGACTTGGGCCTAGAGGAAATATTATTACTATTCATAATGGGGCATATTTGTGGGAGAACACGGCTTCTTCTCCCTTTACATAATTATTACCTGTCATGTATCAAACAGAATCCTCAGAGCTTTAGATATGTTAGTAAATTTTAAATCTCACAATAACTTTGTGTAATATCAATTCGTCTTTCTATTTTACAGCTGTGGAAGGCAAGGGTTAGATGGGACAAATAATTTGTCTAATATTACCAGCTACGGCAGAGAAAAGTGTTCAACGTAGATCTCTCTGGCTATAAAATCTGTGTTCTTTCCAGTGGGCCAGGCTTCCTCTCCACCACCATTTGTCTAAAAACCACTGAGGTTTTTTTTTATCTTTCTTCAAGGAAAAGATTTAAGGTCTATGCTGACAGTGAAAACAGAGAGATACTAAAAATTGTTTAAATCCTAAGAGTCAACTTTGATTTCTCTCTATTACTTATACCCATATCCAGCTAGAATACCAACACTTATCCAAAATCCACCCCCTTCCCTCCTCTCGCCAGGTTACCATCTGATGTTTAAGCCATCATTCCTAGGGTTTTGGCCTGAGCACATGCGTGGATGAAGGTGCCAATTACTGAAATGCAGAGGACTGAGGAGGGTCAAGTTGAGGGGTGAAAGTGTTGTAAATCAGCAGTTTTGTTTTGTCCATGGAATGTTTATTAGACAGCCAAGGGGAGATGTCAAGTAGGTGGTTAGTTATGTGAATCAAGAATTTGACTCTATTTCTTATGTTTGATGGCTGATAACTTTCAGACCCCACAAGCTGATAAGCTGCACTGGGCAGGGAAGACCAGAAGGCCAATTTTCTGTTCTCCTCTGTTTCCCTCCAATTCAGGCTCCTTTAGAGCTAAAGGGGTCCTTGCTCTCTTGTGTCACAGTCAAGCCCAGGCACCCAAGAAGCTCTCAACTGAGCTTTTTCTACGCCATGGTTGGCCTGAACAGTGTCTGCCTTGGTCTTTCCTCCTGGGTCAAGAGCTGTAGCCTTCACCCAGCATCCCAGTCTTGAACCAGGACAGTGTCCAGTCTTCACCCTCAGCCCAAGATTGGGGCCCTGATGACCCAGGGTCCTTCCTACTTTAGATGTCTCTTCCCCAGGGCCAGATCTTGTCCCTGAAGCCCCAGTCAATAGTCCTTTCACATATGAACTCCAACTCCCTGTCTGAGTCTCATGTCCTCACCTCCTGCTGCTTCTTCTTGGATCCAAAGAGCAAGAAGTGAAACCTCACCTCAGCTATAGTGTTTAGCTCTTTATTCTCTCAGTTTTACACACACCTGTCTCTCCCACTTGCATGCTCCCTTCAGCCACCTTAGTAACCCCAAAGAGAGCATGCGCGCGTGTGTGCACGCACGCACACATGCGCACACACACACACACACACACACACACACACACACACACTGACAGGCTGTCAGGAACTGTTTATTGAATAGATATGGAAAATCCTCTGACAGGATTGGGGAGGATTGGTGGAATAGCCACAGAAGAATTAACTTTAGTTTGACAAGAAAGAGGAGGTGTTTGGTGAAGGGGAGACTATTCCTTCTTTAATGCAGTTTGAAAACTTTCAAGAATGATACAAATTCTCTCATGGAGTCAAGTTTTCCCATTTAAAATGTTTGAGTTCCTTCCTTCTTAAAACAAAAAATAAATCGGTAAACAAAAGATCATTATCTCTTATCGGGCTACTGAAATAATCACCTGGCTGATCTCCCTGTTTTTATTCTTGCTCTTCTATAATGAAGAATCCATACAGTGAATTAAAGTGATGCTTGAAAACATAAACCAGGCACTGCCACTCTCCCATTCAAAACCCTCCCTCCTAAAGCCCTCCCTCTCAATGGCTCCTTAGAAACACTCAGAATAAATTCAGTTCCAATTTGTGGCCTGCACAGCTCTCTAGGATATGTCCCTGCCTACCTCCGTGAGGTCACTTATCACTACTACTCTTTCTTTGCTCCAACCTTTCTTTCTGTGTTTTGACTATATGAAATTTATTCCTGCCTCAGGACCTTTGCACTTGCTGCTGTCTTTGTTGTCAATACAGTAAAGTATCTGATTATTTATGGCTGACTTCTTCTTTTAATTCTAGTCTCATTTCAAATGTCATCTCTTCAGAGAGCTCTTCTCCAAGTATGCTATGTAATATAGCAACCTCCCCTCCACCAATTTCCATGTTCTTATTTTCTTCTTAGTTTTCATTATCTAAAACTATTTTTCACTTATATTTTTGTTTGATGCTTGTTTACCTACTTATTTGTTGTCTTTTTCCTCCCAGTGCCCCTTCATTACTCACTAACGTGTAAGCTTCATTGGAGCGGGAACACATTCTTCTATTTCTAGCATAGAAAGCAGCACCTGGCACACAGCAGAGCATCAATAAATGTTTTCAATACATAAAATGAAAACTTAAAAAAAACAAACTTTGATCTCTGTGTCCTAGGCCATGGTCTTTTTTCCAGAGAGTTCTCATTACCATATCTCCTTGGAGCAGATGATGGTTGCGAGATGTATGGTAATTGACCAATGTAGATTGATTGGGTGTAATCACAGGGTTCAGTCCCTTATAAAAAGATCAGAACATTTATCTACCAGCACATGATGAGGAGCTTTCCTGCCTCCTAATACGTTTCAGTGGTTTAACATATAAGAGATCTTTGTAGATAAATGCTAGGCCAGGAAATCAGTGGGCCACAGCATCTAATTTCCTCCTGGAATTCAAGTTAAGAAGAGTATTTATGATTGCTGAGAAGATGCGTATTTACCCTGAGTTAATGACACTTAAGCTTTAGGAAACCTCACTTGTCCAGGTGTCTTCCAAGGCTCTGATAGGCCTTCTAGCAATGTGCTTGCATGGTCATATAAACCTGGACAAAGTTCACAAGTAAGGCATTTCACTTAAATTAATCGAAGCCACTGCCTCTTTGCTCCAACTTTTAATATGTCACACTTCCCCTTGTCTTGGCTGGTGTTGGAGGGGTTGCAGGCATTGCTGGGATTTGGTTGAAGGAAAGCTGGTTGGGGATGTATCAGTTGTCAGAAAAACATGACGTATTTTTTCTATGTTTTTCATTGCAAAAATGCGTCATGACTTTTCCAACAACTGAATATTTGGTTTGGGTTTGGTGAGATGGGCTGATGTGAATCATTGTCCTCTTCCTGTCTAGCTAAGTTGTGATAGCCATCCTGGTGTAAGAAAGTCTTCCAAGGCTATTTCCACCAGGGCCAGAGGCAGGATCCCAATATGAACACATGTGCTGTAGTGTGGCAGCAGAAATTTATGGATTGGGAAGGAGAAGCAATATTTGAAATGTATGGGACCAGGAGCTAGTTTGTGGAAAATATTTACAGTTCTCAGATGTTTAAAATGTTAAGTGGTAGATTTAGATCTTCTTGATACCTAGTCAAAATTGAAGCTCTCTCCTATTAGGAATATACTCAATAAGGCAGCATGCAGAGTTATAAATGCCCCTTACATTACCTGCATGAAATAGAGTTTATGAACATTTCTGTACTCACAGGGCACAGAGCTGTATCAGTATTAACGACAGTGAGTATGTCAACATGACATTTCAGGTCTTTTGCATCCCAAAGGGTCAAATCCTGTCTTAATGTATCTGACACACTTGGGTCTCACATTCTGGTTCCAGAAGAAATGGTACCTAAAATAACTAATGCCACAAAAGAGGCTGTATATAAACATTCATGGTGCTTTTACTATATACTAACTGCTGTGCAGGCTGTGTGATAGAGGACGGAGAGCGCAGTTAGATACAGTCTCGACCTCATGGAACTTACAAGCAGGCTGAGAAATAAAAAGCATGAATGAAAAGGTGGCTGCTTCCCAGGAGTGAAAAAGCAGAGCAGGGATCCAGTCCACAGTTCCCACTGGGCTTCTTCTGGTGGCTCTTAAAATGACATGTTAAAGAGACATGAGTGGTGTGAGTCTGAGTCAATAACAAGCTTGAAGAGTTTGGGAGCAGAGAGAGAAAGGAAACAGGAGGGAAAAAGAGATGGACTTTATTTTCCATGAAGATGAAAATTTGAAGAGAAGGATTTCTGGATGGGATTTTGTGCAAATTGTGCCTTTGACAAAATCAACATGTAACTCTCCATTATTATGCAAAGCTTTCAGAGTGAGACCAATGTTTCTTTGACGTGGCATCTTATAGATACAGGGTCATGAGAACTTTTGGCTTTATATGAGTTACCCAAGGAAACAGATATTTGTAATAGAAGGGGTGGAGTGTGAGTTGGGCAGGAAAGGAGCTGCACCAAAGCAGCAGATGAGACTAGAGAAGATGAAGACACATTCTATTTGGGACATATTCTTTGTCACTCTAGGGCTCTCCACACTTTAAAGTTCCCCACAGTTTGATGCTTATTCCAAAAAGATGGCTTGTTGTAGAGATATTAATTATCTCTCTAGGTTGATTGTGACTATTGCTGCTAGCATTGGTTCTCTCCCCTCTCCTGCTCATCAGCCATAAGCAAGAAACAGCCAAAACCCATTGGCTTTAGAACATACTCTCAGGCTCCTTTCAGTCTTCTTAGCTTCACAGAAACCCTAGTTAAGTTTCTCTTTCCATTCAGATGTAAACTCTGAGAGCCCTCTGCAAACTCATCCTTCTCATTAACCTTCCTTTCTACCCTGAGAGTGCATTTGCCATAGGATCTGAATACATCCTTGGTCACGAAAGTGGTATGTTATTTCTATGACTTGTATTTTATAAAGTACATCATGAAATTCAATCCCAGGGCCCAGGTGGTTTAGAGACTGTTTCAAATGTTCTACTTATTTGAAAGCAAAAGGGGTTAGTCTTTAGAAAAAAAATTCCTTTTACATTTTGGCCAAGTCCCTGATGTACAGTTGGACCGCATCATAAAAGACTCTCAAATGGTTATGGCCAATGTCATTGGACTGAATCATCTTCCTACCCAGATGATGAATCTATGGGATTGGGGCTGTTCCCAAACCCAGAGAACTTTAGACTGAACATGGGCACCTGGGGACTTGGCTGCAGCCACCTGCTTTCTTAGAAACTAAAGAGGGAAAGGCATCTGTCGATTGTGTTCCCTTGGTACTAGCCCCCACTGACTCTAAACACAACATTCAGTGGAAAGTAAGTTCCCAAATGATGTCAGAGTTGGGAAGAAATTGTATCCTGAGCATCACTCACAGCCAGCAGTTAATTCTTGATTTTCTTTTTCTTTTTTTTTTTTTTTTTTTTTTTGTCTCTTGTCTTTTCCAGGATGGATATTCTTTTCTAGGCATGGCTCGTAGTCTACAAACCTGCATCTTCCACTTCGGCATGAACTTAGTGAGCTCTAGGTGCCTTTACAGTTGGGTAGGGGAACTTTTGGGGGTTGGTGTTAGACCTGGCTCTGCTTCTTGATGACTGAGTGAGCCTGGATGGGTCACTTTGCTCTCTGTCTTCATTTTCCCACATGTACAGTGAAGGCTGAAAGCCCCCATCATGGATTTTCCACATTCTGATGAAAAGGAGATTGTTTTCTCCCAGAGAACCAGAGATGCCGGTGGTCTACAATATGCTACCTCTTACCCTACATGCCCCTGGCAATTTCAGCAGAGTAGCATGGTTCCAAAAGTCCCATGTCTTCTACATCATCCAAACTAGATAATTAAAGGGCCTCCACAAGGTTACCACATCGAAGAGTTCTGGGAGAGTCAATCGCACTATATTTTATATATAAGTGATGCCGCAGAGTTGTGCAAACTGGCAAGTACTGAGGATGTGGTGGAAGTCACTGTTTCTGTGTGTCCCATTTCTTTAATGAAGACTCTAATCATAGTGATTCCTGCCTCCAGGGACATGACAGTGCTTTTGATCTACTATTTTGCTAGGAAGGGGAAACTGCAGGGGCTTCCCTTTGGCATTTCCTACTTGGCCCCTGCTTCGTGGATTAGGAAACCAGTGTGTGGATTCTGTGAGTTTCTGAGAATATGTTTCCAATACAATATTCAGAAATTCCAGCATGAATTTGGAGTTCCAACTGAGCTTACCATGAAACAAATTTGAGTTGAAATTCTATTCATCACTTGACCTCTATAAGTCTTCCTGCTGAGCTGAGGAGGGCCTGGGTCCTAGGATTTAGCGTTTAATTAAGGTCAGTGCCTAGTAATTTCTCGGAGGTATATTTACCCTGTTTAAAGTCACAGGTCCCTTTGGAGGAGGCTAGGAGAAAGAGTCATAGTGCATACTTCCAATATTTCCTCATGGCTCATGGTTCTCTCTTCAAGGGTAGTTGGCCATCCCTCCATTCAAGGTGCTTTGGGTTTGTTTGAATATGGAATTGCCTTAGGAACTGCAACAATATTAATAACATCATATCTCAGTGTCATAAAATTTAGAGCTTTGCAAATCAAATAGGTTCTTGATGAGTTGCAGGTCTATTTAGGGCCTAGGTGCGTCGGCCCTGCAAGTCAGACACTGCAATGTTGTTGCCTGTTATGGTGTCACACCTATTATAGTTTACAAATGCAGGCGAAGCACTTTTAGTTGGCCTTGGTTGCTACAGCAGTCACCTAATTTATGGAGCACTCATGTAATGTACCTTTAAAACTCAATAATATTTATTCACTTACATGGCTGATTGCTACCATTTGATCATATGGAAAAGAGAGCTACAGTAGCAGAGAACGGAATGTTTAATTCTTTTAGCAGTGAGGAGGTTAAGGTCAAGTTGGGAAAGGTATGACAACAAAGATGATGTTTGAGCTCTGTGTAGAGGAATGAACAAGAGCTCATTTTTGGGAAGAAAGGGGAAAAGGGAACTCCAAATTGAAGTCACAGTTTAAATAAAAGCTCAGAAGCGTGAAAGTGCATCTTTTGTGTTATCTCTGTATGTGTGTGTTCTAATTCCTTGTAATCATGAAAACATGAAAGAAAGTGGCGTAGTCCTAAACTATTGTTCTGATTTGTTATCTCAACGTGATTTCACATTTTGGGGTGGATGGAGGAAAGACGATGCAGGACAAAAAGCAATGTAAACATAGCTGTTATTAACATTTCCAAAGAGTTCAAAGATGAATATCACAAAGTTATAAAAAATGTTTGATTTTTTTCAAAATGTCTGGTGTTCTTAGTTATGGGGCCTTAGATAGTGGGTTGAACTGAAAACCTGCCTCTCTGAAACCTTAATTCAATCATAGTTGAGATGGTTTCTAAAGAATAGATGCCTATAGTTGCAAAAATACAATAAAAATGGTTAAAATGATTACGTTTTTCTGCATAGACACAAAGGAATATGTCCCTTCTTTAGTTATTAGAGGGCATAAATTGTATTAGTACCTATTTGAGAATATGTATCTAGCATGTTTAACTCAGTCTGCCAATTTTCTTTTTGTTTGAAGCAGTTGTTTTCTGTACTCTATTATTAAACAGTGAGTCCAGCACCCTGATAAGAGTTCCGCATACCAGTAGGCCAGATGTTGTGTATCCTTGTTTTACAGATGAAGAAACTGAGGCACAGAGATTGAGTACTTGTTCAAGGTTATATGATGACGAAGTTGCACAGAAGGAATTTGAGGAGGTTTATTTGACACTGAGGCCCATTTTCTTAACAACAACATTCCTTCTTTGCTTCTCTTTAACATTTATGTCTTTTATTTCCAGGGTATGTATTTTTAAACCCTGTCCAGGTTCTGGAGATATTGGACTATTATTTTTTGGATTATGTGTTTAATCATGTTTTTAAAACATCCCTCAACAACAAGTATTCTTTTTCAATTCTGCCCTCTGGGGCCATGCTGACCTTTCATTGAGCCATGACTTCAATATAACAGTGGTCTCAAGTGTTTTGCAACACAGGGCAATTTCCTTTGGCCAAGAATTACCTTACTGGGTCACAGGACACCCAGATTATGCAGGATTTCAAAGCGTCCATATATCAGCATAAATCATCCTTAAATCTCTGGGTAAAACAAGGTCAGCTCAGTCTTAATTTTCTCTAATTTTTGGGTTCAGCAGTTAAGCTTTGATATATATTGTCAGGAAATTGGTGGGTTTCATAGGAAAAAATGTTTTAATAGTTTGTGTTGCCTAACAGAGTTGGAGAAGCAAAAAGGGGGTGTTAACAGTGATTCAGTATAAGCCATGCGTCAGTTAACATGCTTTTGCTCTTTTATTTAATCATCACCAAAAGCCTCTGAGACAAATACTATTATTTCAGTTTTTACAGATGAGCGATCTGAGACTCTGACTTGTGCAAAGTCACCCAGTGAGTAGGCAGTAACTCTAGAAATCAAACTGAAGTCCATCAGATTCCATAGTCCGGTGTATTTTCACAACAGAATGCTTAGGTGATTAGAATGAATTGTCCTATTTAAAGTAATTTCTCTGGCCTATTGTGTTCCAAACTCTGGAGCCACAAAATTAACTTTGTGGATTGCTATTGACATTAAAAATAACAGAGTCGAGTAAAAATATTAGGATACATTTCCAATAATGACAATTATTGTTTTGTGAAACTTCTGTTTCAATTGTGCCTAAGAATGTGTGACCTGACTTGTCTTGTAAAAATATTTTATCATAGGGCCGGCCGAGTGGCGCGTTGGTTAAGAGCTGACTTGGGACGCCAGAGGGCCCCGGTTCGGATCCCACATATGAGGGCCAGTGACACTGCCCTCTACAGCTACAGCTAAAATGCTGAACAACAAACAGCTCAACCTGGAGCTGGGCTGCCCTGAGTTGCCAGGAACAGCGTAGACTGTAGCCCCTGTGGCAGTGGGTTGCGATGGGCTACCGTGTGTAGCCAGCAGCCAGCGTGAGCAGCCCTCAAGCCGCCGTGAGCGGCCAGCAGCTGCCGTGAGCGGCTGTCCAGAAGCCAGCGACTGATCTGCTTTACCCGGGAAGAGCGCAATGATGGTGCCGACTTGGGCCAGTGAAGCAATGTCCTCCACAACTAAACTGAAGAACAAAAAGACAGCAACTTGTCTGTTCCCCTTCCCTCAATTCCCCAGCACTGTTCCCATCTCCCAATTCCCCAATAAAAAAAAAAATTTAAAAAAATTTTTTATCATAGACTGCAGTCAAGGGCTTCTATCCCGGACTCCGCCCCTCTCATGCTCTGGCCCACACACTGGCTATCCTGTACATTTCTCAAGTTCTCATGTTTAAAACTGACCTTACCCCATTTCTTTGCAGCCTGGCTCTGCTTCCTGTGTATGTGCTGTGCCCCACTTAGGGGTGTCATGATCACCTTCAACCATTGCTGCTTTCTTAGCTATTGCACCTAATCTGCTTTGCAGTTATATCAAATTTACTAATGAACTAAATCTCAAAATTCTCCCTTCCACTCCACCTTCCCCTGCTGTTGGCTTTGGAGGCAAAGGTGCAGTTTAATCCAAACCCCTATCCTGGGCAGCTAGACAGCTGCAACTCCCCCCTCCCCCACCCCACCTCTTTGTCTTTCCATTTCCAGCCTGGCTTTGGCTACCAGAGTTCATCCCTGTGATTGCTCACTTACTATTGAAGAACTAACACATGTATGTTCTTATTTAATATGGATTGAGCAGACAGAACATCTGAACATATGCCTCTGTCTGGAATCCTTCCATAGGCCTTCTTGTTGAGAGCAGAGTCTGTACAGAGGGGCACACATCTCTTAGGTGGCGCTCAGGCAATGCTTTGGAGTGTGGGAAGAAAAGATGACTTCTCATATTTAGTCTATTAGTAGAGAAATAAGCACATACGGTTTATAAAGATATAAATACACATTAGGGGCATAAGCTCATTTCTCTTTCCTTTATGGAAAAGGGGGTACACTCAAAACGTATGGCTGCTGGAGCAGGAACCAGAGGTCTGCATGCTCTTAGTTTCCCATGCAAAGCCCTTTGCAATCTGGTGCCCGGTTCGTTTTCCAGATTCATGTCTGGTTGCTTCCTACTCCTTTCTCCATCCATTTGTGCTCTCTGTTCCAGCTATATACAAAGCTAGCAGATTTTCTACATTTGAAAATTTCTTCATATTGTAATATATCTGAGATGCATTTCGTAGTTATTGTTAAAATAAATTTGCCAGCAGTCAGTTTGGGAGTTAAGTTGTGATAGAGTGGTCCCTGCTTCTGTGTGTGTATGTGTGTGTGTGTGTGTGTGTGTGTGTGTGTGTGTGAACGCAGCCTCCAAATCCATTATGTCAGCCTCTCCTGACTTTGAAAATGCTATCATCCAAGGACCTACTCCTATCTGTCAAAGGTTTCAAGACAATTTTATTGTGTGTTTGTTTTAAATAACTTTTTTAATGAGGTGGGACATAAAGAGTATAAAAGAGTATAAAAAAACACACCAGCAATAGTTATCTATGGGTAGTAGAATTGGAGATGATTATGTTTTCTTTATACATTCCAATATTCAGATGTTTGTGTGGTGCTCAGACAGTCCTTTTTATTATGACATATTTCATTCATACAGAAGAACATGTTATGTATATATCAGGTATAGAGAATAATAAAACAAACACTCATATCCCCACTCCTCAGCTTAAGACATAAAAAGTTACCGATGTTTTTGAAGCCCTCACTGTGCTCCTCAGTTGTAACCCTCTTTTGTGCCACCGGTAACCATATTCTATTACCTAGGATTTGTGTTTATCATCATGTTGCTTTCCATGATAGTTTATTACATTTCTATGTACCTCTAATAATGTATTGTGGATATTTATATATTTGGGGCTTTATAATAAAGGTCCCATACCATGTGTGTTATCCTGCAACTTGCTTTTTTGACTCAGTATTACATGTTTGAGATTTACCCACATGGATGCATGAAGCTATAGTTCATTCATTTTCACTGCTGCATGGTTTTTTTGGGGTATGAATTCCTACTCAAATTTATCCATTTTTTGTTAACAAACACGTGGGTTATTTATAGTTATTTTTCTATTACGAACAATGCTGTCATAAACCTTCTTGAGAATACCTCCTGCTACACATGTTCAAGTGTTTCTCTAGGGTGTACCCCGGAAAGGAAATTGCTGGGTCATTGGGTATGTGTGCCTTCACCGTGCAAAGCTAATGCCAAACAGTTTTTCCACTGTGATCATAGCAATTGACAGTGCCATCGCTAGCATAAGGTAATTCCCATTGCTCCAAACCTAGCCAACTTTTACTATTGTCTTACTTCCAAATTTTGCCAATCTGTGAGTAGAAAAGAGTACCTGATTGTGGTTTCAGTTAGCGTTTTTCTGTTCACTAATGAGTCTGAGTATTTTTATATGTTTATGGACCGTTTGTATTCCTCTGTTTACTTTTATGTGAAATGTCTGCTTATGCCTTTTGCTTATTTTTTATTAGGTTACTTATTTCTTTATTGGTTAAGAGGGAATTTTTTAATATGTTTGGATAATAATGCTTTGTTAGCTATTTATATGGGAAATTTCTCTACTGGTTTATGGCTTAATTTTTACTTATTGTTTTTTACAAGCTCTTTTGATAAACAGAAGCTTTTATTTTTAATGTACTCACATTTATCAATTGTGTGTGTGTGTGTGTGTGTGTGTGTGTGAGAGAGAGAGAGAGAGAGAGAGAGAGAGAGAGATTAGCACCTTCTGGCTTGTTATGGAATCTTTCCTTATACCAAGATTATAAAGACCTTCTCCTCTAAATTTGTACAATTTTACTTTTTACCCTGAAGTACTTAATCCACTAGAATAGATTGTAATGTATGGTGTGAGGTCGTATGTATTTCATATTTCCCCCCATATTGGATACCCAATATTCCTAGCACCGCTTATTAAATAGCCCATTTTTCCTGTGTATCTGCAATGCTGCATCTTCCATGAACCAAGTTTCCTACTGAGTTGCTTTCATGTCTTGGCTATTGTAAATAGTGTTGCAGTGAACACAGGGGTGAACATATTTTTTCAAATTAGTGTTTCAGATTTCTTTAGATAAATACCCAGAAGTGGAATCGCTGGGTCATAAGTCAGTTCTATTTTTAATTTTTTGAGGAACCTCCAGACCATTTTCCATAGTGGCTGCACCAATTTTCGATCCCACCAACAATGGAAGAAGTTTCCCTTTTCTCTGCATCCTGGCCAACACTTGTTGTTTGTTGATTTATTGGTGTAGCCATTCTGACAGGTGTGAGGTGGTATCTCATTGTGGTTTTAATTTGTATTTCTCTGATAATGACTGACGTTGAGAATCTTTTCATATATCTATTGACAATCTGTACATCCTCTTTGGAGAAATGTCTACTCAGGTCTTCTGCCCATTTTTTAATTGGGTTGTTCTTTATTTGGTGTTGAGTTGTATGAGAGCTTTATAAATTTTGATATTAATCCCTTATCAGATGTATCATTGGTGAATATCTTCTCCCATTCAGTAGGCTGCCTTTTCGTTTTGTTGATGGTTTACTTTGCTGTGCAAAAAGTTTTTAGTTTGATGTAGTCCTACTGTTTATTTTTTCTTTTGTTTCCTTTGCCCGAGGAGACAGGTCAGAAAAAATATTACTAACAGCATGTCAGCGAGTTTACTGCCTATGCTTTCTTCTAGAAGTTTTATGGTTTCAGGACTTACATTTTTGCTCAAGGGTGCGAGCTCTGAGCAACAGGGTCGCTGGTTCAATTCCCGGTCCAAGCTAAGCTGCCGCAGAGCTGCCAACAGGTGGCAGGATAGCTCAGCTAAAAAAAAAAAAGAAAAAAAGGACTTACATTTATGTCTTTATTCATTTTGAATTTATTATTGCATATGGTGAATGAAGGTCATCCAGTTTCATTTTTTCCATGTATCTGTCCAGTTTTCCCAACACCATGTATTGAATAGACAGACTGTCTTTACCCCACTGTATGTTTTTGTCTCCTGTGTCATAGATTAAATGACCATATAGACGTGTGTTTGTTTCTGGGCTCTCTTCTGTCCCATTGGTCTATGTGCCTGTTTTTATGCCAGTAACATGCTATTTTGACTACTATATATAGCCTTGTAGCATAGTTTGATGTCAGGTAGCATGATACCTCTGATTTTGTTCTTTCTCAAGATTGTTGTGGCTATTCGGGGTCTTTTGTGGTTCCATATAAATTTTAAGATTATTTGTTCTAGTCTTGTGAAAAATGCCATTGGTTTTTTGATGTAGACAATAATGACACCCGTGAATATTTTCTATTTTTATCCTTTTTATTTCTTTCTCTCGACTTGTTATTGGCTAGGACCAATACTGAATAGGGAATAGTCTTGTTTCTCCTCAAAGGAAATGCTTCCAACATTTTACCTTTATGTTTCACTATAGGTTTTTGACAGGTGATCTTTAGCAGTAAAAAGTTCCCTTCTACTCCCACTTTCATAAGAATTTTAACTTATAAAATTGTATTGAACATTTAAAAAATGTAACAGGAAAGATATTATTTTTTCTTTATTATTAATTAGGTGAATTATGCCATGAATTTTTTTTAAATGCTAAAGCAAATTTTTCATTTCTAGAATTAATAAAACTTTATCAAACTGTATTATATTTTTTATTCATTGATGGAACTGGTTTGAAACTGTGGCATTTAGAATATTTGAATCTCTGTTCATGAATGATAATAGCTGGTAATGTTTACGTTTTATGCAATTTTTGTCTGGATTTGGCATCAAGAATATAGTAATCTCACAAAACTAGTTGGGGGTATTTCTTTTTCTGTTCTCTAAAAGAGTTTGAATAATATTGGAATTATCTATTCCTTGAGAGTTTGGTAGAATTCACTTGTAAAACCATCCATTTAAGCCTGGAATTTTCTTTGTGGGAAGATTTAAAACCAGTCTTCAATTTCTTTAATGATTATGGTAGTTTCTAGGCTTTTAATTTCATTTTGAGTCAGACAAAATGAAAGAATGCCTACAAAATATAACATAATAAAACTAAGAGTGGGTTAATTTTTAGTATTGCATAATTCAATTAAGGAGAGGAAATCTATGACTATTATCAAATAGGAAATACAAATAAAATGCTGCTAAGCTAAGATACTTATTAAAATTATACTGTCAATCATAAAGGTACAAATGAGGTCAAGATGTGGGATATATGTTACAAAAAGTTGAGTCACTCTTATGCTATGGATAGCTTCTAATGTCTAAAACTGATTCAGAAGAATCTTTGGGTGCTGAATCTATAGAAGACATAGGGAAACTGATGGGCTATATAATAAGAAAGTGGCCAATCAGAGTGGGGATGTATATAGATTATTGTGGGTGGGTGATTTTTATATGTGTTTAATGTAATATGTCTCTTTTTTTATTCTCCCTTAAGAAGGCATAATTATTGATATGTCCAAATGCCAATGAACTCTTAGATGAAGGAAATATGGTCCTTGTTATTCAGGACAATGCCTTATTTTTTCTCATATCTATCCTTTAGAGTTAACAGTTTCCTCTCTTTCATCGCCTGGTGAACTTCTACTTTTTTTAACACTCAGCTCAAACTAACGTCTTCTGTGATAACTTTCTGCATGTCCTCCATGTACACATAAAACCCACCTCATCAATTAGAAAAAGAACAATTTTAACAGAAATTTCTGAGTTTTTGAGTCATTCTTCCCACCAGGCTATAGGCTCCTTGAGAAGGGGCCATGTCATAATCACTTCCATGTACCCTGTAGATAGCTCGATGTCTCACACATTGCAGGCAATTATTTTTCAATAATGTTTATTAGAAGAATAAGCTGTGCTCGTGGTCATCTTCCATTGCATTAATTCTTTCATAACTTATCTGTATGTAATCAGAGATCCATGTCAGAAATGAAGCTAAGTGTAAAATCTTAGCAGATAATTTATCTTCCTCCTCCTAAATCCCTCATTATCTGGCTATTCAAATTGGTAGCTGGGGTGGGGAAGGGGGGTGAGGAGGGATTGGTGGCAGGCTTTTATATCTTTCCTGTGTTCATTCTGAGCAAAGTTTCACTTATTCTTGTCTGATCTGATGCTGTTGGGTTTGATCCCTGGGGGCCTCCAAGTAACCAGACCTGTGGTGTAATCTTACACCTAATTAGACAATCATGCAGCAAGCCTTGGCCTCTGCCATTTGAGAGATGATTTATTTTTCTTTGTTGTGCTCAGGAAAGTAGAAACTGCAAAGCCATTTGAGAGGTCAAGCTACTCCTTGCCCAGCCCCCACCCCCATCATGTCCTCCCAGCCCCAGGCTCCTTTCACAGTCTCTCTGGAGCACTCTGCAGTAGATGTGGGTGGGTGGAGCGGTGGTCTCCTATTGCGGCATAGAGAGGGAGACAGGACTAGACCCCTGTCCTCAGTTGAGCTCTCTCAACATGGGTCTGATTGTAGCACTCTCCTACTTCAAATCAACAGATAGCTCTACAAAACTCTCCAGCATGTGAAGTCACTCCTCAGGGTCCTGCTCCTGCTTTAGTCTCTAATCTCACCTCTCAGACTATGGATTCATGGAGAAAAATGCCATGAAACTGGAAAATTGTGTCATTCTTCAAGCACAACACTCCAGTTCCAGTTCCCTCCTTTGAGAGTAGTGTGCTTCTGTCTGCAATGCTCCCTCTCTGCATCCCCTTCCCTCCTCATTCTTCTTCAGGTGGTCAGCTCAGTGTGACTTTTCAAAATTATGTTTGTGTCTCCTTCTCCTGGAAGCCTTCCATGACTCCCCCAGCCTCGGATAAATTCTAATCTTCCTATTCTCACTGCTTCCTCTTGCCCCATTATCTAAGTACTTTGTATCACATTTTGTTATAATTGTTGATTTAGCGGTCTTATTTTCCCAGCAGAGTACAAACTCTTGGAAACTCAAGCCAAAATGCTGTCAATGTGCCTAACAGAGTGCCTGGCATAGAGTAGGTCCTAGGTAAATATTCTTATTAAATAAGCTAACTAAACAAAGTGGAGTTGCAGGGACCCCGGATGTTGTGTAAGATGCAGGAAAAGGGTTAGGGAGAGGCGAAGTGGGAAGTGTTGAACAAATGGGGAGACACTGACCAGGGTCAGCCAGGGTGCTATTTGTAAGAGGTCCTAGTGTGCCTTTCAGGAGAGACAATGGCTGGGGCCATTTGGTTTGATGGCTAATTCCAGGACCAGAGTCCTGTTTAGTGAGAAATAATGGAATATTGACAACTTCATATCTTGCAGGGAGGTGTAAATATGGGATAGAAAAGGAACTCACTTCAAAGGGAGCAATTTGGTGCATAAAATAGTCTTCAACACAGGTTGATGGTCAGTGGACAGTAATTGGCAGAGCAAAGTTCATGCAGGATCTTTCAAATTATCTTCTGGCATGAGCCTAGGGAATTGTTCGAAGTTCCGAGGGAGACGGGGACTGTGGGGAACTAAAAGATAAAACTGGGTTCAAGAGTCGAGTCTCTAGAGATGCTATTGAGTACCAGTAAAATCTGAAGTTTAATACATATGGTAGGAGGGTACTTTCCCCACAGTAGGATGAGAGCCTTGTACGTAGTGACTGTTGGAGTAAAATGGAAAACCTGTTCCTATCGGCCCCCTTAAAATTGCATATCCACCCTGGCAAGACAATCTCAATTCCTCCTAAGATTCAGTCACATGTGCCATTCCCTATTTTAGTTCTGAACCAGTTCTTTAACTTCAAGTCATAACTGGTTCCCAGCTGCTTCCAATCTTCCTGGTCTGGGCTTGATGAGGCTCTTCTACTTTCCACGCCTGCCTCACTTGGCTGACTTGACACTGGACCCCACTTCCTTGCCTCTCATCCCAGGCCTTAGACAGTAATTCTGGTTATCCTCCTCATGACCCTGCCTCTTTTTGTCTCTAGAAGACATCCCTACCATCACACCCCACTTCCAGCACACCCTTGCTTAGTGCTTTTCTTCTTCCCCTTGTCCCAACAGACCTGCCCAGTCCTGTAAGTGAACACCAACCAAAGTCAGAGTAATGGCTTCATATCAACAAACATGATGTCATGATGGCCCAGAACCTGTTCTCTGAGCCTTAAACCACTCCTGAAGTTCCTACTGAAGGAGGGGGCATGGCATGTTGATGCCACACACCCCACTTTCCTGGCCACCACCAATGAGAGTACAGGTGGGCACCTGATTCTAGAGCAGTTTGTGTGGAGGAGGAGAACTGACACAACCAGAGTGTTCCTTGAGAGAGATTCAACGAATGTAGCCAAACAGTGGTGAGCAGTTGAATTTTATGCTAATTACATGTGGTGCCCAAGCAGACAAATCTGGAGGTCAGAGACGGCTGGAAGATTCTAATAGGCTTGCATAGAAACAGAGGCCCCAGAGCTATTGGTTTCTGCTGATGTTCTGTGAGGTCCAACTGTATTTTGTTTCCATGCAATGACCATGTAGCCCCTTTACTCCCACTCTGGTTTTTGTTTTATTTTGCTTATTGTGAGGACCTACTGTTGTCACAACCAAAGAGCCCTGGCTGGGAATGAGGATGTGGGATGGGGTGGGAGGCTATCAGTCAGGGGTGCTGGATCCAGCATCGGAACCCAAGTCTGATGGACACTTGACATGCACAGGGTGAGTTTGGGGAGAAGTTTGGCAGAGAGCAAGTGCCAAGAGGAGGTGACGAGGAAGACTATGGTAGTCTTTTGGGATCAAGAGAGCCATCATCAGAAGTACCCTGATTAGAAAGGAGGGGCTGGGATGGGACTTCCGTGCTGGGGCTTGAGTCATTTCTGGGATCCCTTTTCTTGACTAGTTTCCCCAGACTGGCATGGCTTGGGTAAGCTCTCAGTAAATATTAGTATTTAGCATGCCAGGCACTGAGATAAGAGTTTTATATGCCTTAATCCATTAATTCTCACAATATTTGGAAGTATGTCTTACTGTAATTTCCATTTTATAGATGATGAAACTGAACTTTAGGAAGGCTAAGCTACCTGCTCCAGATCACACGTTGAAAGTGGCCAAGCCAGGATCTGAGAGCAGGTCTAAATGGGCCAGATCCCATGCTTTTTAGCATCAGTTTATGCCTTCTCTCCCATGGGTCACAGCAGACTTTGTGTTAAGCCTGTCTAATGGCTCTCCTGCTTTGAAACGACGGCTTTGAGAAGGCACACAGTTTCCCATGCCCTGCTCCTCGCTCTGCAGCCAGGTCATGCTGGATCCTGGAGGTGCTTGTTGACTGCTCCCAACAAGTGCTGCCAAAAGGCATTACCAAAATGTGAAATGATTTTCTTTTGGAGGAAAAAAAAACATGAGTAATAAGAACTGGATTCCAAAAGCAACAAGCATTGGACTATTTTTTTGTTGTTGTTCTTTAAGAAATGTTCAACTGGAAAGGGCAAAGCTCTGAAGTTGCTGTTTGAAGTTCAGGCCACTTTTTTAGGCTTTCAAACTTTAAAAGATGAGATTAGAATTCAAATTCATGGGCTGCACACAGCCCCTGTCACCCTGGGAAGATGGGATGATACAAACTGCAACGTAAGGGTGCTGAGATGCATTTTCTCAGTTACGCTGATGTCTTAGCTTCCCCCAGTCGCCAGGGTAGCTTCAGGTTTCTCAAGGGAGGCAGGATATTTTACTACAATTTATTTCACTGTAATTTCAAAAACTGTGGTTATCCACTGAGGCAGCCTGGGCCCATTGCAACTAGTTACTTGGAGAAGGAATTTGACCCAAATCCTTATTTTTACTGGGCCTCAGTTGCCCCTTCTGGCAAATAAAGACAATTGTACCCACACCACAGGACCACTTAGGACAGCAAATAAGATAAGGAATATAAAGGCTCCTTAAATTGTAAAGGGCCCTTTATATATAAGGGATGATTATCACACATTCTTCTAGATAGTGTTTTCTATTAAGGATGTGGTTTTGGCATGCAGACATGGCAGCAAGCTACATTCATTCATTCAAGAAATATCCATTGTCATCTAATATACATTGCTCATTATTATATCTGAAAAGCCAACCACAGTGACTAAGCCTAATGCAGAGCCTTTTCTTACGGGGCTGGAACCTGGCTCGAGACACAATTCATTTTGCTGGAGAAGTACATCATAATGAAAGATCCTGGCATACAAAATTGGAGATGCATAGGAGAACTTAGACGTGGCTTATCCAGATTTGGGGAGTAGGAAATGCTTTGTATTCTGGTGCTGTGATGGACTGAACTGTGTTTCCCTCCCTCCCTGCTTCATGTGTTGAAGTCCTAATCACCAATAACTCAGAATGCGACTGTATTTGGCTATAGGGTCTTTTAAAGGTAATTAAGGTCAAATTAGGTCACATGGGTGATCCGTATCCAATATAACTTCTATCCTTGTAAGAAGAGGATACTAGGACACAGAGATGCACAAGAACAGAAGAAAGACCATGTGAAGTGGGGGGTGGGGTAGAGGTGAAGACAGCCATGTGTGTGTCAAGGAGTGAGGCCTAAGAAAAAAACAGCCCTACAGACACCTTGATCTTGGATTTCTATGGCGGAGACCTGTGAGAAAATAAATTTCTGTTAAGCCACCCAGTCTGTGGTGCTTTGTTATGGCAGCCCCAGCAAACTAATATCATCCTCCCCTAGCATGAGAAATACATTGCAAGACCCCCAGTGGATGCCGGAAACCACAGATAGTACCAAACTCTCTATATACTATGGTTTTTCCTATATGTACGTACCTATGATAAAGTGTAATTTATAAATTAGGCGCTATAAGAGATTAACAACAATAACTAAAAATACAATAGAACAATTACAACAATATTCTGTAATAAAAGTTATGTGAATGTTGTCTCTCTCTCTCAAAATCTTATTGTACTGTACTCACCCTTCTTCTTCTTATAATGATGTGAGATGATAAAATGCCTTATGAAGCTGAGAACTTCCACCTTTTCACTTAGAGGAAGCACTTACGGCTGCTCTTTCTCATATCTGAATTGCCAGCATCACTACTCTTATGCTTTGGAGACATTATTAAGTAAAAAGGGTTACTTGAAAACAAGCACTGTGACGCTGAGCTAGTCAATGTGATGACTGAGATGGCTACTAAGTGACTAACAGGTAAGTAGTGTCTATGGTATAGACACGCTGGACAAAGGGATGATTCACATCTCAGGTAGGACTGAGCGGGACGTGAGATTTCATCACACTACTCAGAAAGGTGCACAATTTGACACTTATGAATTCGTTATCTCTGGAATTTTTCATTTAATATTTTCAGATCACAGTTGACAATGGGTAATTGAAACTGCAGAAAGCGAAACTACTGTATAGGCACTAAGTAGACACTCAAAAAATATTTGTTAAACCCCGAAAATAAGACCTACCCCGAAAATTAGCCCTACCCGAATATAAGCCCTACCCCGAAAACAAGACCTACCCCCGAAAATAAGCCCTACCCCGAAAATAAGCCCTACCTGAAAATAAGCCCTACCCCGAAAATAAGCCCTACCCCGAAAACAAGCCCTTACGCCAAAAATTAGCCCTACCCGAATATAAGCCCTGCCCCCGAAAATAAGCCCTGCCCCGAAAATAAGGCCTACCCGAAAATAAGACCTACCCTGAAAATAAGACCTACCCCGAAAATAAGACCTGCCCAGAAAATAAGACCAAAAAAATATTTGTTAAATAAAGGAATGAATAAAAATTATACTTAGCTAAGCCCTGATCCATGGGTAGCAGTTTACCAAGCTAAGAGTGGATGTGAGTGGGGACGAGGAATAGCTAGACTATTCCAGGCAAAGGGAACAGTATATGGACGGTATGGAGACTTGTGAGAACAAAATGTGTTCAGCACAACTATAATATATAGAACATGTGGGGTGGCAGGAGATAAAGGTGGAGAAGTAGTGAGGGACCAGGTCAAGTTGGGCCATGTAAACCAGGCTAAGGAGTGGTTAGAATATCTCCTGGAGTGCCTACTGCCCCCAGATCAGATACAGTTACACATTTTATGCATATATTATTATGTAACATACAATTCCATGAAGACTAGTACCATTAACAACAACAGGGTGGGCACGTACATGATTTCATTCAAGCTTCACAACAAACCTATGGGGTTCTATTATTATCCCATTTTATCGCTGAGAAAACAGAGGCTCAAAGAGATTGAATAATTTTCCTAAGGACAAATGACTAGGAGGTAACAGAACAGGATTCACACTCAGTTTAGAGTATGGTTTTCTCAGCACAGCTGTTAAACCTCTCCAGGATGTACCCAGCTCTGACCAAGGCACCACTCACTGAAAGACCTGGGTGCTTACAGTTGGATTAGAAAGTTGTTAAGAGTGAGGGCTTTCTGTTTATGGCATGGTGTGTGTGTGTGTGTGTGTGTGTGTGTGTGTGTGTGTGTGTGTGTGTG
Organism: Hipposideros armiger; assembly: GCF_001890085.2. Classification (NCBI taxonomy): domain Eukaryota; kingdom Metazoa; phylum Chordata; class Mammalia; order Chiroptera; family Hipposideridae; genus Hipposideros; species Hipposideros armiger. The sequence continues at coordinate 707,311 of NW_017731997.1, forward strand.
TATGCACCTGTGGCTGGATTATATGAGAAGAGTCTTCCATGGACAGCAGGATTGGAAGTGAATCTTCCTGCTGGGGCGCATGGTTGCTGTCAGGGAGATGAGAAGATGCCATCACTCCAGGCAAAATCAGCAGCATCACTGGAAAGGCCATTGCTTCCTGGGGTTAGAGAATGTTGCCAGGATATTAGCAGGAACGTTTTCCTTTGCCCTTCGCCTTTCCACGTGGAGGTCCTGCAGCAAGACCACTTTCCTGGCCTCTCTCCTCACTTCTTCCTTCTTTTCTTCACAGGGATTGGAGCGCCCCTTTGGTGGTGGGTGTGGGGGGCCATTTGCCTGCCTCCAGGAACTGTGTCCTAGTCTGCTGTCAGCCATGCCTAGGCAGCCTGTCCTGCTGTGAGCCAGCAGTTTCCAGCATGCCCCCTGCAGGTGGGTGAGTTTAACTTCAGGCTGCAGTGTTATTGACTAGCTCTTTTGACCATATCGCAAGCCATATCCTTCAATCTAGCTTTTGTCTGCAAAAAAGCTGATGTTTTTCTCTAAATTTGCCTGGCTCTTTATCTTAGCTGGCTCTGAATTATGAGAAAAATGGCACATCACTTGCTGATGCCCTAAAGTCCTAATGCGTTAGATTAATAAGAGGTGCTGACTGTGGGTGCAGGGGCTCAGGCAACGGAGGAGGACAGAGATGCTCTAGTTAACTCCCCACCTGTGCATTTCCTGCCACCTCTATACATTTTCCAGAGGTTGTTTTGGAGGGTGGGAATTTTGAGAGACTTTCAGCCTGTAAGTCTGAAAGTATTTTCTCCGTTAAATATTTTTGGTTCCTTTGTATTAAGGATGCTGGTAAGAGAGTTGGATGATATGCAGAGTGTTTAGTAAAACAGACATGGATACGAGTGCTGTGAAAAACAGGGGTTGGAAGGGAGGGTGTATCTGTTATCTTCCACCACAATTATGGTGTGTAACAAACAACCACAAAATGTCAATGCATAGAACGAGAAGCATTTATCTGTCAGGAGCTAGCTGGGGATCAGCTGAGCAGCCCTGCTGATCCTGTCTGGGCTTGCTTGGCTGTTCACTGATTCAGCATGGCCTCAGCTGGGGTCACTGGGGTGATTCTGCCCTGCTCTAAATGTCTCTCATTCTTCAACAGACTAGCCCGACCATGGCCTTACAACAACGGCAGAGGGGCAAGTGAGCAAGAGGAAACATGTAGGGCCACTGTGTCCCAGGCTCAGAATGGCACGTCATCCCTCCCATCTGGACATATTGGCTCAAGTGAGTCATATGTGGGGTGGGGAATGCACTCTGCCTTTATGAGAGAAACTCCAAAGTCCATAATGACAGGGAGGAGTTAAAAGAGGAGGGTATCCATGCAATCAATCTAGCACAGCAGGGGAGAAAAGAAATCTGGTGAAAAGGATATGCCTCATACTGTGCTCTCACCAGCAGTGACCTGGCGGGAAGAGCATTTATAAGCCCCTGCCCAGGGCTGCTATCAGCCCGGATACATAGTCTGGCTCTGCCAGTTGTGTTTGGCTGGTGTCCATTCTCTTTGGTCAGTTCCTGCGCTGTTGTAGTTGTTAAACCTTTTGAATGTCAACCTTGCCTGTATCCATTCACTAACCAAATATTTTAAGTTTTTAATTCTTAATGATTTCTGTTATCCATGTCATTCTGTTCCTAAGGTTCAGGGCTCTTTTCTAGTGTGGTTGCCTGCAGCAGCCTTCTAACATCTCTGCTTCTCTCCAGGCTGGTCTCTATTGGTCTCACCAGAGTTGTCTTTCTAAAACACCCTTTTCCCTGCTTAAAATTCTCCATGAATTTCTGTACTTTGTCTATTACCTGTCCCAGCTACAGCCCCATCTCCAGTGACTGAGATAATCACAGCTGGTTGTTTCAAACCACTGGATCCTTAGTTGTACTGTACCTTCTGCTCAGGAGTCCTGCCCAAGCCCCCTTTGCCATCTCATTCCTACACATCCTTCAAGATGTGGCTTAGGCAGCCCTTCCTCCAAGAAGTCCACCTTCCCTTATCCCCAGCCAGGTGGAATGAGGCTTGCTTCATCGTGTTACTGTAGCCACCCCCATTTCCCTTTAGTACAGCACTCACCACACTGTATTGTAATTCTCTATTTACATGTCTGCCTCCTGCTCCAGAGTTGAGCTTCTGGGATATAGATTCAGTCTTACTTGGGCTGATATCCACAGCACCTCTGACAGAGCCTGGCAGACAACAGATCTTCAATACATTTTTTTTGTTGTAATGAAAGTAGGTATTCACACACACTATATATATTACAAGATAGTCTGGTATTCAGTGCACCCAAGTGCGTATACACACACACACACACACACACCCTCCTTCTCCTTCCCCTACCCCAATTCTCTCTCTCTGATGCATCTCAAACACACACATACCCAAAGGGTTCATGGAGGGTGCTAAGTAAAGCAATTGAAAGCTTCTGCTTTGATGTTTTTTTTTTTTTTTATTTCAGGAAGCTACTTGAACAGAGGGTAATTATTGCTGTTAGTAGCAATAATTTCCCCATAATCTGGTTACATGTCCTGTTTCATTTTAACGATCAGAGCAGCTGTCTTAAAACAAGCCTGGACAGGCTTCTCGGGACAGAGCTTCCTGAGGTATATCATCCTTGGTGTAATTACTCCACTGCTGGAATATGTCTGAGAAAGAAGCTGAGGGTGGGGGCGGGGTGGGGCACTATACAACTCCCCCCCCCCCCGGAGTCTTCTGGAACATGGAACTTTCCGGTGCTTTTCCACAGCAACTGCACTGTACTATAGGAGGAAAACGGCAGATAGCGTTTCTGATCTCACTGTCTCCTTGCTCTTATGAGCAATGACATGCTCTTTGGAGGCAGGGCCACAGTCCAACGGGGCAGGCTTCCTTTCTTTTAATTGACAGCTGATAACATGGAAAACCACCACCATATCAATGCCTTGCAGCCTCTCATATCTTTTTTTTTCTCCCCAAAACTTGCTTTACAGGAGGAAATGAGGCCGCTTCAGATGCTTTCACCTTAAAACAAAACACAGGATTCTACGCCCAGTGCATTGGCTAAGTCTATAGCTGCCAGGTCACTAGTTCAGTAATATCTGTGCATGCTCCCTTTGGCTTCCAAAGGCCTGTAGTTTCCTCTGGAACCATGTTGTTTTCGTTGATAACACTAGCTCTGGAGTCAGCCAGGTCTAGATTTCAGTCCTTTCACAGCCACGCACTGGGTTCTGTGACCTCGGAAAGGCCCTGTATCTTTTGGCATCTCTGAACTTAAATCTGGATAAAAATGCCTATCTTGTGTTGTTGGCCTGAGGATTAGGCAAGGTGACTTACTCCAGATAGGTAGTAAATGACTGCTTCTGGTCCTTATTCTACTGGTTGTCTTGATGGGAGAGCCTTAACGGTCTGATTACACACAGCTGGGCAGAAAATGAAAATTTCAGAAATCCAATGAGACAGGAATCATGGCCTTTTATGAAACAATGGATGCCAACTGAATTTTATCTTTTCCAAATCACAAAGGAACAGAGATGACCTGCTGGTCAACGGGTAGACGCATGTGGGAAAGAGAATCTTACCCTTTGGCATTTTCCCTCTAGCTCTTTGCACCTACCTAAGAGCTATTTTCAATATGTTAACAATTTAGGAAAACAGTCAAAATGATACTTTGGAAGTTCTAGTCTCACAGTTATGAAAAGACCTGCAAGAAGGGAAGGGGTGTCTTTGCTCAGGTCATTTCATTTGATCCATAGAGGGCTCTATTTTATTTTATTTTTCAGTGAAATAAACCTTAAGAAAACTTAGCGTTCTACACACACATTTTTATGCACACTTTCTGGCTTTAAAAGGGCTGGTTCCATAATTGAAGCAAATACAAAATATATAAAACAACAAATGGAAACAGATGCTGACACTGCTTATGGTGAGTTCTTTTTTGACAAAAAGTACTTCCAGGAAATATTACAAAATTTTCAAGCCATGTGAGATAATTTGGATACGATATGGAAACCCTCTTCTCTTATACAATATTGTAATGTTCTGGTTTACAAATGGAAAAAAAAAAGCTTATTTCTATAGTCATTGTTTTCTCCTTAAGTCTTTGCCTCAATGTTATGCTACTATATGGAAAAATAGAAGGAATCATAGTTGAAAGCAATACCTCATGGATAGGGGTTGGGGCTGAAGGATAATAATTCCCACTCTCCCTACAAGTTCTGAACCAAATGCGAAATAAATGCAAGAGACAGAAGGATGAAGGTACAAGTTCTGGCTTCATTCTTAGTAGTGTTACATTGGGTGGAAGGGCTTGGACTTGAGGCCAAGGAGACTTCCTATTATTTTCCCCAAGAATAGGACTTTGGATAACACGTTCAAGAGAGTGTGAGTCTACAGAATAAACAAACACTTACACAGCCCCATGCAAGAATCGCTGCCCCTCAACCATCTAGTTCCAATAGCAAGGAATATAGATAAAGGCTTTTAACAACCCCTGGAATGAGATCAATCATTTCTTCTCCAATAAAAAGAATTGAGTACAGTGTAGGGAAGAAGTTGACTCTAAGGCAGGCAGTCTTCTTAGAAAATATGTGGAGGGAAAAAAGGAGATGTGACATTAGGCACATTTTTTTCCTTGAGCCTTATTTTGCCTACTTAATAGATGAGATACCTGCATCTTTCTAACGCCAATTCTCCAACACCAACTGGGTATCCTACAGTCTAATCCTATTCTCACACTAATTACCCAGAGTTAGCATCCTCAGACTCCACAAGTTTAAGGGCTCTGTCCCATAAGGCTTCTTTTCCTTCAGAGGCCAGTAACAAGTCCCAGGTTCTCAGGCTATTTGCACCTCTGTCCAACTTAGCTACAAATTCAGGCATTCTCATGCCCACCCCTTCCAGGTTCATTCATTACTAGAGCAACTCACAGAACTCAGGAAAGTACTGTATGCACAATTATAATTTTATTGTAAAGGATACAATTTAGGAACAACCAAATGGAAGAGATGCATAGGGCAAGGTCAGGAGTGGGGGTATCACAGAAGTTCCATGTCCTCCCTGCCTGCACCACCCTCCTGGCATATCAAAGTATCCATCAACTCAGAAGCTCCCCAAAGTTTGTTCAAGAGTTTCTACCAAGGCTTCATTGTGAAGGCATGATTGATTAAATCATTGGCCACTGGTGATTCAATTCAATCTGGAGTCCTTTTCCTCCCCCTGGAGATGGGGGGGTAGGTCTGAAAGTTCCAACCCTCTAATCAACTGTGTGACAAGCCTCTCCCCTGAATCCATCTAAGGGCTCAGCTTGAGTCACCTCATTTGCATAAACTCAGGTCTGGTGTAAAGGGGCTCATTATGAATATCAAAAGACATTCCTATCACGAAATTCTAAGGGATTTTAAAGCTCTGTGCCAGGAACTGGGGCAAAGACCAAATATATATAAGGTGGGAAGGTGGGGTGCCGTTGAAATGTATACACATTTTAAGAGATGTTATCTATGTATTACTTTTCAAAGTTGAATTGAATTATGGTAGCAATGTGTAGTATGATGTTCCCTCAAAAGATGGCGTTAATCAAATGAATGCTAGTGTCATTCATTGTATTACAATTTTAATAGTTTGTTTCTTTCTATTAAATGTGTATTTTATTGTATCACAGTACCTGATTGAAGTACCTAGCTAGATTTAGACTCTTGAAGGTTAACTGGATTAAGGTATATAATAAACTTTTATGAACATTAATTACTTTCCCCTAACCCAGGGGTCAGCAAACTGCGGCTCGCTAGCCACACGTGTCCCTTTGTGTACGTTCCGTTTCAAAAGTTTGCCGACCTCTGCCTGGAAGAGCCAATCCTATCCCTCACAATTTAAAAACCATTCGAGAGCCATAAATATATTTTTACATAATCACCATTATGTGAATAATATCCTTTAAAAATTTTATAAATGAAACTATGATAGTTTTATTTTCATTTTCAATTTTACTTCAGAGCCACATGTACATACCCAAAGAGCCGCATGTGGCTGGTGAGCCAGCCGCAGTTTGCTGACCCCTGGCGGCTCTTCTGTCTCAAAAGCTTGCCGACCCTTGCCCTAACCAACTGGTTAAATTAAGATAAATCTAATGATCTTTTCAGGGGCTCCCTAACTTTTCATCAATAAACACCTATTATAATACCAGAATGGAGGTTATCTTTTGAAAGATTTTGCTTCTCAAACTGATAAATTAAAAATGGGGGAAAACTCAACATATTATTTATAGCTTAAAAAATAATGGAAAGATATACAGAACAGAGTATCTCATGACTAACAGTATGACCCCACAAAATTGATAGACTTCCAGACAAAATTGAATGAAAGGCTAATCTGTGTGGTTTTGCCTCTGGGAAATATTTTGTGTCATTGTATTTTGTGCCAAAAATGTGTGAGTAGAAAGAAAGAACGTGGATAATATTAGAAGTCTCTAGGTGATCGAATTAAGAGCAACTTGTAGGGCCGGCCAAGTGGCGCAATGGTTAAGAACTGGCTTGGGATGACAGCAGGGCCCTGGTTCGGATCCCACATATGAGGGCCAGTGACCCTGCCCTCTACAGCTAAGATGCTGAACAACAGCTCAACCTGGAGCTGGGCTGCCGTGAATCGCCGCCACGGCATAGGCTGCAGCCCCTGCTGCAGTGGGTTGCCATGGGCTACCGTGTGTAGCCAACAGCCAGCGTGAGTGGCCAGCAGCCGCCATGAGCGGCCGTCCAGAAGCCAGCGACTGATCTGCCTCGCCCGGGAAGAGCGCAATGATGGTGCCAACTTGGGCCGGTGAAGCAACGTCCTCCACAACTAGACTGAAGAACAAAAGGATAGCAACTTGTCTGTTCCCCTTCCCTCAATTCCCCAATAAAAATCTTAAAAAAAAATAAATAAATAAAGAGCAACTTGTAAACTCAGAAAATATTAATAAAAATAAAAAAGAATGAATGAATGTTCATTTAGAAAACTTGTAAATCAGAAAAGTAACTTTTAAATATATTTTAAAAATGGATTAAAATGGCTAATTAATATCTTGGTAGAACTCTTTTAAACATTTATTATCACTTATTTATTTAACAAATATTGAATACCTTGTGTGAGCTGACATTATTCTAGGCAATGGAGCTAGGGTAGTAAAAAGACACTCAAGGGCCAGCTGAGTGGAAGTAAAAAGACACTCAAGGGCCAGCTGAGTGGCGCAGTTGATTAAGAGCTCGCTCAAGAGTGTGAGCGCTGAGCAACAGGGTTGCTGGTTCGATTCCCGGCCTGAGCTGAGCTGCCAACAGGTGGCAGGATGGCTCAGCTAAAAAAAGAGACACTCAAGGCTCTTGCCCTCATGGGGCTTATGCTGTGTGACTCAAATTGATTATCATATTCATATCATATGTCATATTATATGTTAATTGTTATATTAATAATACTTAAGTATGCAAAGATATGTTAGACACTCTAGGGCTGTGCTCAGTGTCTCACACGAATAATTTTAGTTATTATCCTGAGTATTTCATGAGATTGTCACTGTTATTATCAAAACCTGAGACCCAGAGGGGTTCAGTTAACTGACCAAGATCACATAACTAACAAGTGGCAGAAATGGGATTAGTCCCTAAGTCTCGCTGATCCGTACTCTTGACCGCTACTTTTTCTAAGCAGGATTTTCTACTTGCACTTCTATTCCCTCATTGTAAAGAGAAGGGCTTTGAAGCACATAGATGTGTACGTGTGTGTGTGTGTGTGTGTGTGTGTGTAAAATCAATTTTAAAATTAGCAAATAAAATAATGATTGCTGAAATTGGCCAGCTGTTTGGAAAATCTGGGTACTTCTGGCACTCTTTATTGGCAAGGCATCAAAGAATCTGTCTTAATAGAGGTTATCCCTGAGACACTGGGGTAAGCCGTTTAAGGAGGAAGCAGCAGAAAAATTTTAGGTGCAGAATTGTTGGCAGGGATGATAAAGGAGGAACTGGGAATATCCAGTTTTGGGCAAAGGAAACCCTGAAATGCTTGTTTGAAGGGAGGAAAACCCAGTGTTAGGGCAGGGAACAAGACACAACCCACCTGCCTGGTATTACATAACAGACCTGCCAGCCAAACTCAACCGACGCACTCCATGATCCTGAAAGATGGCCTCTGAGTCTGGGGCAGCCATCGCCCTTGGCTGCACTTAACTTAAAAAAACACTAGAAAAGTTTCTTCTTTCATGTGGACTCATATTTGGTTTGAGCAGTAAGACAAGATGAGAAATGGTTGGACACGGGTGGTGGGGGAGGGAGTGAGGGAAGTGGGTGGGTATATTTTCGTTCTGCCAGTCTTTTTGAACTATGTGCCACATGCTTCATGAATTCCTTCCCTTAGGGCAATGGAAATAAAATTACCTGCCCGAGGAATTTCAGAGTGAAAAATGAACTCACAGCCAGACACTGGGATTGCTCCTGGCACAAACATTTAATGGGGGAAAGAGAGGGAACTCAGGGCAGGGAGCTATTTCCCCTGCCCCTTCATGAGGGAGTTTTTGAGAGTAAAGAGACCTGGGTCCCACATCCTGAGCAGGTCACTCCCCATCATGGGGCCTCGATTTACTCCATATTTAAAACAAGGGTATTAGAGATCAGGATCTGAAATTTTCTCAATTTCTCCAGAGGGAAATTGGATGATTCCAAACTCTGGTTAGGGTAGGAAGGACTTTTTAATTCTTGGTGGGGGAAACATGAGCTTGATGAATAGCATTTGGCAGAGGAGCAAATGAGCACCTCTGTCACAGTAGCCTGGGTGGAAGGCTGGGCTGGGGCAGGACCCCAGAGCACAGGACATGATGTCAGAGGCAGCTGTGGACCCTCCAGGGCACTAGGAGAAGTTGGGTCATGCCCCTTGATTATTAGCACTCTCCAAAAGGGAGCTGAGTTTTCATCTTCTTTATTTGTAGTGTGTGATTAAAGTTAGGGAAAATAATTGCTGTCCCAGTCTTTTCCAATCTTTTTCACAAAATAATGAAGATAATAAAAAGGGAGTCGAGTGTATAATCTTGATTATATCTCTCCTCCCCTCCCTCTACCCTTTCCCCTCCTCTCTTCGCCTTTCTTCTTCCCTCCAACACTACCCCTCCTCCATACCACCAAATGGTGATTTGGTTTTTAATATGAGGCCTCCTCTGACTGTCTATCCATTTAGGGAAAGTTATAACTGGTGCAGGGAGACCTGGGGTGGGGGTGGGAGTGGTGTCATTGGCTGTGCGAGCAGAGACCAGGGTCTAAGTCTGAATTTTGAATCCAGGGCCTTTTCTCTATAGCAGTGCTTCTCACCATCTCAAAACTAGTTTTAAAAATTTCAGTCTGTCATGGACCAATACTTTTATAAAATTCAATAAAAGTGAATTAATGGAGAAATAAAGTGGAAAAAAAAGACATACAAACTACAAACCCCAGCTTTTTATTATTAAATTCAACAGACATATAAAAAGTACTCTGTCAAATTGCTCTCTGTATAGTTTCCCCAGTAAATTAGTTCCTACAACTCTTCATACATTCTCAGTGTTCCTTTTGAAGAAAGTGGTGAGGGAGAGGGGAAAAGGGTAGGTCTAACTTTGGTAGGTTTGTTAGAACGAGTGAAAGCCATTTTACATGGTTTGCTGTCTGGGTCCATTTATCAATGTGCTCTTTCTTTTAAAAGTTTTTAAGTTTCAAAGTTTTGTTAAATGTAAATTTCCATTTATCACACAAAGAACATTTTGCACTAGGCAGGAATATGAAGTAAGAGAAGGAGTATTGGGCTGGGAGCCCAAGACCTGGGTTCCAGGACTATTTTTTTTTTCTTTTCACAATTTTGCTACATGACTTGGGGCACGTGACCTATCTTTACGATAATTGCAGTTCATTCCCAGGTCATCTGTGTGGTCCAGGCTCTAGTCATTTTCCTCTGGATGGCTGTGATAATCTCCTATCTCCTTGTCTTTCCACTTTTACTTTACCCCCTCTAGCTTCTACAGGGTGCCTTCAAGGATGTCCCTCTCTTCCTCAAAACTTATCCTCAGGTCTTCATTTTACGTTTTAACCCCTTTGAGATCCAGTTTCTTATAGAGAGAGGGCTAACAACAATAGAATTATTGAGAAGGTCTGACGAGATCTGTACTATGTTGTTCTAAATGCAAAAGATTACCACCACCGCTACCACCCACAACCACCCACCACCACCATCATAGTGGAGTAGACCCCAAGAACCCTTCCTCCCCAAAACCTGAGCCAGAAATCCCACTCTGGGAAACTCAAATGCTGGAAGCACTTTGAAAAATCTTTTTTCTCCATCCAAACTTCTGCCTACTGGCCTGGCATGGTGCAAATGCTTTCACAGGCAGCTGGGATTTTCGTCCTTGCCAAAAGGCTGCTTGTCCAAGGTTGCTTGGCAATACTGAATCCTCTGAGTCCCTCACCTCCCACACATCTACTCTTTCAATGTTCAGCCTTTCAAAGGACATCTACAAATAGACTCTTGTTCTACCTTCAAATAAAACTTAGAAATAGGCATGGCACATAGTATTCCTCTATGACCAATAAGGGAACTGGGGCCCAGAGTGGTGAAATGCACTGTCCAAGGGCACACAGCCATTTTGCAACTCAGGTTGGGAGCAAATCTCAGATCTTTTAACTCCTGGTCCTGTTCTCTTTCCTCTTCTATACAAATATTTTTGCATGAGTTTTTGTCTTAAAACTTCCCACACCTGGTCCTAACTCCAAGTAAAACTTTTGTGTAGAAAGTCAGTACTGTGGAGCTGAGGGGGAAATTGGTGGGAAAAAAAAATCTCATGTTAATTGGCTTTGATGCTAGACAGAAACCTTTAAACCGAGAGAAAAAACAAGGTCCAGATGAAATCTCTGCAGAGGAAAAGAAAATAATGTTTTACTTACATATAAAAAAAGGACACTGGGCCATGCTTCCAAGCATTCAACTCTAACATATTAATTTCAAGGAACACAAAGACTGTTGACATGAGAACTTCTGCATAGATATGAGAAAAAATATACTTCATTAAGATTTGAAAGCCTAGAGATAACTTCTTTTTCTATTCCTTTTCCAATTCATTTTCCTGGGTCTCTGTTTCTTCTTCCATAAAAATGAAAGGGTGGGTGTAGCACTTAGCTTAGGTTAAGCTTGGCTGCTATAACAATAAACCCTCAAATGTTAATAGCATGCACCAACAAAGACTTATTTCTTGTCCTGTTGGAGCCTCTGTGACCCTGTTACAGGTCATCTTTTATCCTGGATCATTTTCCTGGAGAATTCCTGGATCACGTGTCTCTGGGACACGCCAGTCTCATGGCAGAAAGGAAAGAACCAAGGCAGAACCATCATTTGGCTATTAAAATTTTTGCTTGGAAACACCTATTATTTCTTTCGTATTCTGTTGGCCAAAGAGAGTCACACAGACAAGTCCATTGTTAATGGGGTGAAAATTATGATTCTCTTGAAGGACTTGCCCAACAGGCAAGGGCCCTGTAAGAAAGAATGACATATATTTTGACAATAATACAGTCTACCAAAATGAGCTGAAACAGTATATCCAACTATTTCCTGAAGATTTACATTGGAACATCTCACCTCAAATTCAACATATCCAAAACTGAACTCATCACCTTTACTCCCCCAATATACTCCTCTTCCTGTCTCTCTTCTCCACAGAAATGGCACCACCCCAGCTATCTACCCCATTACCTAAACCAGAACTGAGGTGTAATGTGGAGTATTTCTCCTTGGTCTCACCTCCCACATCCAATAATTAACTGAGTCCTGCTTCTGAATTACCTCTCACGTTCATCTCCTCCTCCATATTTCCTTCACCACTGTCATAATCCAAGCCAGGGCCAACGAAGGTCTGATCTGCTACAGTAGCTTCCTCATGAAACCCCGCCCCCCCACCACCCCCAACTTCTAGTCTCTGGCATCCAGTGTGGGGTATGGATTTGAGGAGAGAGAACAGGGTAAAACCAGAAATTATTGCAAGATCAGTAAATTATTGCTGAATAAATCATCAGTAAATTTTTCACTCAAAGTATTTCTTTCTCTTTTCTGTTTTTTCTAAGGAGGAAGGAATAGGGGATAAATACATTTAAAAAGAGTTGACATTTCTCCCTATTAAATATCAGTAAACTCGACAGTCCTGCAATTCTAAAGATACAAGGATAATGGGAAATGGAAGCCCTTGAGAAAAACAAGACCTCCCACTGTGTGAAGCAACACATTTGACTGGTCTGTTCACCTGGGAAACCTGCCCAGTTGATGTGGGGAATTTGGGTCAGTCTTTTTCACTGCTGCTTTTCTTCACACCTGTTTCTGACCTCCCAATTTCTAGAATTTCCAATTCTAGAAAGGTCGAGCAGAAGGACGGTTGGTGGATAGGGCCTCAGTGGGAATAAATAACTCCTGCCACTTCTCTAGATGTCAGTGATATAAAATTCGAAACACACAAGCAAGGAAGGGACCTCAATCACCAAAGAGTCCAGCCCCCACATGGAAAGGTGAAGAAATGAAGGCTTAGAGCAGGCAAGTGGCTTGATTAAGGTCACCTAGCAAGTTAGAAGCAGGATTAGGGCCAGAACCCAGGACGCCTGTGTAATTGTGCAGCCTCTTTGTAATGTAACCTCTTTGTAATGTAGCCTCTTTGTAAGTCTGTGATATGGCATTAGAGCATGCTTAAGAAGAGGCTTAAGCCCTACGTATCTGACGCTTTTTGTGCACTTTCTTTTTCATCTAGTTCATCTTTTTTTACCATCACTGACCTTAACACTGTTTGGCCTATCTTCAGACACAACAGATACTTCTGGAACTCGCCACCGGTATATTTGCATTTGACTTGAGAGCTGTGTGGGCCTGGTTGTTGAAAGTGGGCTAGCCTCTGTGTTAGAGGACATGGGGCCAAACCCTGGCTCTACTCACTGTGTGACCTTTGGTTGCTATTTTGTCTCTTAGAGACTTAGTTTCCTCACCTAGAAGATGGGAATGATAATAATATACACCCCCCAAGCTGCTTCTTGTAAAAACTAAATAAAAAACTGTGTGGAATTACTTAGCACTGAATTTGATAATTCAGCTTGTCACTTCTACTGAAGTGCTTGCTCGGTGCAAGGCACCAGGACAATAGAGACTGCCAATGTCACCCAGCAAGCACTGGATACAAGGAGCTTACTGATAACATGCCTGCCTTCTCCACCCACTAATCAATAAACCCGAAGTGACAGAAAGTCAGCAAAACAGGGGTGCACAACACGAAGAAGTATGACAGGGAGGGAGGGATCAATTCTTTCTAGATAGTCATAGGAAGCCCTCCAGAATTGGCAATACTGGAGAATACATTTTGAAAGGGAAAATGAAACTCTCCTGATGAGTCAGTCGTTGAGATAATTTTTGGGAAATGTGATACCATGAGCACATGCATGAAGGCATGAACAGGTATGTTGTTTTTGAAAACTACAGTAATTCATTTAGTATAGCGAGAGCACAGACTAGAAGTGGGGGTGGGGTGTGGTCAGGTGAGAAATGAGGCTAGAGATATTGGTCTGGGCCAATTCATGAGGCGGCTGCAGTGAGGCTCAGGAGCAGGAATTCCGCCTGAGCCAGAGCTCGCAGGCCTGCGGTTCAGCCCAAAGCTGTGTTTTGCTTGATTGACACGAGGCCTTAATTTAGGTACAGCATGCATTCTTCAGTTCTACTTTCTGCTGTCTCCCTGTCTCTGACCTTATGGTTCTACTTCACTTATTTTTATCATTGCCTGGACTTTGAAGGCATTTGAGCCCGAGAGGTTTGCAGCAGAGCACTGATGAAATCGGACTTGACTTTTGGATTGATGCCGATGGCTGGATCCTGGGTGGAATACAGGGGGTAATGCTGGCAGCCAAGCATCCTGTTAAGAGACGGTTGCAGTAATTCAGTTGGGAGAAGACAAGATCCTGTTCTAAGGCAGGGGTAGAGGATTCAGAGAGGGGGATGACTCTGAGAACTATTTGGGAAGCAGAATCCAGAGGAACTGGTAATAGATTAAGATGAAGATAAGAGAGAGAGAAACTAAACTGAAGGGCTTTTGAGAGCAGACTGCCTTATGACTAGTTGCCCTGATGCCTGGTGTAGTGCCTGATGCAACGTAAAATCTCAATAAATAATTCCAGAATATATAAATAATGCATAAGAGACTTCAGATCGTTCTCAGGTTTCTAACTTAAAATGAAACATATATAATCGTAGGTTTCCAATTTCAGTGAAATGTTACCTCTCAGTTAATTTACCTCTCAGTTAAAATGTGAGCAGCACATTTCTAATAATAATGAAATTTTGGCTCCTATCTTCAACTGAACAGCAATTCCTCAAGCTGCAGGTAGCCCATGGAAGCTCACTAAAAGAACTTGGCCGGCTCCTGAGAGGCATAAATTAGAGGCACTTGATAAGGAGGATGTTGTCTGACATTTCCCTTAGGAGACCTGGGCTAAAGGAGTTCAAACCCTGATTTCCTTCTCTTTCAGAGATAAAAGTTAGAGGATGTCCAAATCTGGGGCCGCCAGGAGGCTGGGCGCCTTCTCCTTGCTTAGCCCTCTTACCATTGAAGCGATAACAAAGATATAACCAACAACATAAGTAAGTGCTCTGTGGATCGAAGAGATAATACCTTCACTGGCCAAATAGTCAAATATCAAAGGTCCAGGAAAGGATACAGTTATGGGTCTTTGATGTACCATAAAGGCCCATTTCATGCACCAGTCAGGAGTATTTCAGGGCAAAGATGGAATGATATTTTATGTCACCTCTGAGGCATAAAGGGCATTTTATGAGTCCAAGGAAGCCAAGTTCTCAAATGGCTGGAGACTGGCAGGTTATGAGCGTGAAATCTAAACACCATCCTGGATTTCAAAACAAAATTACTCCCAGCACCCCTTGCCCAGCAGAGGTTTCCTCAGGTTGTCAGAGGCAATAGAGTGAAAGAGATGCCCCAGGGCCAGGTAGGTGGAAGACCAGTTGCTCCAGTCCCCATAGATGGGGACCAGGGCCCAAAGTGCCAATATTAGCCAATGGGCCCACACTTACCAAATGGGGCCAGGGAAGAACCCTAGGCCTAGAAGATTGGGAAAAAATAAATGGAGAACTAGGTTCTCAGGAAATGCTTGCTGGGTGAAGTCTGAATGAAGAGTTTTTGCCTCATTCATATATCTGCTCAAAGGTTTCTTCCTCAGGAACCCATTACACTCTGTCCCCTTGCCTTCTTTATTTTTCTTCATTGGTTGCAATATAGTGTAAAATCAAGAAGTGATACATGCTGTTTGCATTTTTATTGTCTCTTTCACTTTTAGATGATAGTCTCCATGTGACATGGGCTGCAAATTTTTCTCTGCAATACAGCATTGCCTGACACTTAAAGAAGGGACTTGTAAACAACTGTCCAGTGAATGAATGAAAATGAATGAATGCCCCTTAATTGTGCTGAAGCCTACATCAGATGATTTAGACCTGGTCTCTCTCTTCTTTGTACTCACTGTCTGGTGGGAGAAATGGCCACCACATCGTATTGAAATTATTAGCACCAACAGAAAGCAATAGACAGGATACTATGGGGTGCCAAGGAAACAGCCAAGCAAACTCATTGGAGGACAGGAAAAGCCACAGTGGTGAAAGTGACACTGCCACTGAGATTTGAAGGATGTGTAGGAGTTAGCCAGAAAGGTACACAGGGGGAGTTTTCACAGCAGGAGAAATGGCTTGTGCCCATGACGTGGCTGAGTCAAGATATGCCGAATCAATCCATACGTGCATGAGTGCTTTAAGATTTATAAGATTTTTCTAATCATTAAGTCAATGATTTTCAACCAAGGGATGCTAGTTGCGAGGGGGTGGGGATGAAGAAGGGGAAGGGATGAGACAATACAAATTGGTAACTACAATATGACCTCAGTGGTAGAAAAGTGGGGAATATAATCAATAGTGTTGTAAATATTTTTTAGGGGGCCAGATGGACTCATGTCTTGTTAGGGAGACCACTTCATAGTCAGTGTGGAGGCCTGCCCACTGCACCGTATATCTGAAGCTGATGTTAAATAATATTGTATGTCAACTATAATTACATATACATATAGTCATGGGACGTGGAGTAGAGTGTGGGAATGGAGTCAATGGAATTGTAATAGATAAGTATGACATCAGGGGTGGGGGTAGTAGATAATTATAATAGATAAGTATGATAGCAGTAGATGGGGGAGGGAGGTTGTTTCTGTGTGAGGGGTGAAAAGGATAACTATTGCATTGTTCTGTACACCTGAAACTAACAATAAAAAAAAAGAAAAAACAATACATAAATATTTACCAAAAATTCCTCACCAAAAAAAAAAGTCAATGATTTTCTAATCCTTAATTCAAATGACACATTAGCCACCCATAATGTGTCATTTTATTGAATTGTGCATTGGCCTATTTTTTTCTCAAAGAAAATATAAACATTCCCAGAATCATGAGTTGGTTGACATAGGAACTTGACAAAAACAAAAAAAAACAAGAGAAAAAAATAGAGACTATGTAATTGTTTTCTCCTGCTAACACTCACACAGCCTTTTAGAAAAGGAAAGAACTTCAAGTATCACCTAATGAGATGTGCCAAAATGGACCCAGAATTTGAAAGTGGAAAGATGGAAGTCAAGCTTTACATCAATATCTATTTATCCAGCAAGTCATTTTGTGTCTGTCAGCTATAGTTTCTTAGCTGTGAGAATCAAATGAACATACTTTGTGAACCAAAAAGAGATGGCCAAATAAGAGTGATTTATTATTATTCTTCCCATGCAATTCATTATTTTATGTTTTTAGGTGTACAGTTGTAAGAATGTTAACACATGTATAGATTTATGTAGTTGTCACCACAATCAGGATACAGAGCAGTACTATAACCATGGCCCCCCCAAACTCCCCATATGCTGCTTCTGTATAGTCAAATCTTCCCTGCACCCCTCATCTTTTGCTACCACTGGTATATTCTCTGTCATTATAGTTCTGTCTTTTTATAAATGGAGAATGACAAATAAATGGACTCACATGATATGTAACTTTTCAAGGCCAATTTTTCACTTAGCATAATGCCTTTGAAATTCATGCAAGTTGTTGTGTGTATCAACAGGTCATCCCTTTTATTGCTGAGTTGTGTTGCATATTATAAATATACCTCTGTTTATTCACCCACTGAAGAGCATGTGGCTTGTTTCCACTTTTTGGTGATTTGCTGTGCACATTTGCACACAGATGTGAACATAAACTTCCATTTCTGTAGACTAAAGACCCAACAGCGGGGTTGGTGAGTTACAAGTTAAGTATATGGTTAACTATATTAAAAATGTTAAACTGTTTTCCAAAATGGCTGTACCATTTTGCATCCCTAGGAGTGCAATTTAGTTTTTTTTTTTTAAAGATTTTATTGGGGAGTTGGGGGATGGGAACAGACAATTTGCTGTCGTTTTGTTCTTCAGTCTAGTTGTGGAGGACGTTGCTTCACTGGCCCAAGTTGGCACCATCATTGCGCTCTTCCTGGGTGAGGCACATCAGTCACCAGCTTCTGGAAGGCCACTCATGGTGGCTGCTGGCCGCTCACGCTAGCTGCTGGCGGCTCACACTGGCTGCTGGCCACACACGGTAGCCCATGGCAACCCACTGCCTCAGGGGCTGCAGCCTAGCAGTCGCAGGGGCCCACGGCAGCCCAGCTCCAGGTTGAGCTGTTGTTCAGCATCTTAGCTGTAGAGGGCAGTGTCACTGGCCCTCATATGTGGGATCCAAACCGGGGCCCTCTGGAGTCCCAAGCCAGCTCTTAACCAACGCGCCACTCAGCTGGCCCGCAATTTAGTTTTGAATAGAGGGAATGTGGACCCAGAGAAGTGAAGTGACTCCCTTTCCATCACAAAGCAAACAAGGACACGTGGGTAAGAGTGCTAGAGGGTCCTGAAATCCTAATCCTGTGCCGCTTTCATTAAACTGAGAAGCGACGCTGTTCATTTCATATAATCCTCAAGACAGCACTTTGAGGGGAGGTCTACTTCGTGGTTTATTTGCTTATTTATTTACTCCATTTTACAGGCGAAGAGAGAGGTGGGAGGGTAGGTGAAAGAAGGTAAGTGACCTGCCCAAGGTCACACAACTCATATGTGGTGCCGAGAGTTTAACTCCAAGCTCGTGCTGCTCCCACTCAGCCTATTTCCCCTCAATTGCTGGAAGTTCGAGCCAGAGGTTCATTTTAAATGAGTCAACATTTCCACCCTTATGGTCTGGTACGTTGCAGGGGGAAGAAGTTCCATGCTGTATTAGTGTGAACTGCATGTTTATTAACAACCGATCCTCAATTACTACAATTTTCACATAATTAAAAAGCTCAAGCCTAGCTCATTGGTCATTTTCTTGTCTCTGCATGGAATAGATTTTTTTTTAACTGGGTCTGGGACTGAGAAATGAAAAGAAGGGTTTAGGTCTACTGCCCACTGTGCCTTGGATTGCTTCTTGTTGGCATTTCAACAAGGAGCGGTCCCCAACCTCAGCCTGAGTCAGACAGTGTGACGGGGCAGGAGATGCACTCCAGGTTCAGCGTCTCAAAGACACCCCGTATCTAATTTCATGGCTAAAGGTGCTGAGATGGTTTTAGTTCAAGGCTGTTTGTATCAGAAGGGAGAAGCTGAAGGGTCCCTTCCCAAATTCAGCTTTTAGAAGAGGCTTTAAGTCTCCCGCTGGCTAGAGTTTCCTGCTGGAGTCCTGAGGACAAATAGCAAACAGGAAGGAAGCAAAGTAGGGAAAGAAGGAGTAAGAGAAAATAATGGATGAAGGAAACAAAAGGAGAAATGAAGAAAAGAGGGGGAAAGCTAGAGCGAGAAAGAGAGAAGGAAAGAGGAGAAACCCTAAAAAGAGGGGGGCAAAAAAAAGGCTTTAAACCAGGTAGTATATTTTGCTTTACTGGTGTTTGTCATAGATTATCCCAGACTAGCTGGAAGGGAACAGAGTAACTGGACCCAGCTAATTAGGTCTTCATTTGATTTGGTGCTTGTTTGTTTGACTACTTAGTTTATAACTTGGCAGGGAATTTTATCGTACATGCTCCGCTAACTGGTTTATCTAAACTGAGATTGAGCATGAACAAAATTGACATTGGATTTGCTGCTTCAGACCACACAGAAGAGGGGAGAAAACCCTTTCAAGTAAACATTGATGTCTAGGTGCAGTGGCAGAGAGACGTGACAGAGAGACTCAGGGTGTCTTGTGGCCCCAGGCACAGCGGAGTTGATAAGTAGTGCCTGGGCTGAGCAAACACAGGGTGAGACTCCAGGAGCAGCGTGGGTCCCTCCTAAGAATTTGGTATTTGCAGTCAGATAGATCTGAGTTTAATTTTTGGCTTAGCTACTTTATACCATTTCGTTCTCTGAGCCTCCGTCTTTCCACTTATGAATTGGGATAATAATATTGACCTTATAGGACAGAGGCAAGGATTAAATAAAATTCAGGGAAGATGCTTAACAGCAAGGATGGCTTTTAGGAAGGGCTCGGTTTCCCCATTCCTCCTTGCCTGGGGAACCAGCCAGAACTTATGTGGTTGAGGGGGACTGGCACCCAGGTTGTAGGCTATGCCCCAACCGTTCATTCACCGTAGGCTCCATTAGAATCAAATTCTGAGACTTCAGGAAGGCATCTTTGTAGTTTCCCTATTGATAAGTTATATTGGATTTCAGTTTTCCTATTGGGAAGTTATATTCTGAGCAACAACTTTTAGTGCTGAGCATTTGCAGTCCCTATAGCGTATGCGCTCTCATTTTTGGGTTCCCCGTTGGAGTATCCTGCTCTGTTGGCCCCCCGATCACTCCCACTGGGCCTCTAGCTTCATTCAGCTCAGACACCATCTTCTTTGGGTCTCTTCTCCAGACATTGGGTTTTGTGCCTCTCCTTGGGGCTCATTTGGCATTCTCTCCAATTATATGTTGTGCTGTGCTGTATATGAGGGTTTATTGGTCTGGTGGAATGCAGGGTCCTTGAGTTCAAGAACTTGCTTTTGCCTCTGAGTCTCCAGTTCCTAACAGCATATCTAGCTGTGTGACTGTGCCAGTTACATAACCTCTTATAGCCTCAATTTCCTCATCTGGAATATGGGCATAATAACAGTGCCTAAGGGTTAATGACTTAACACATGTAAAAGCCCTCAGTACTGTTCCTAGTACATAGTAAGTACTCAATGTATATTAGTTATTATAAATGTCATTTTTAATGATTAAACAAATGAATAAATATGAGTAACACATGTTCCCTGCTATTAAGGAGCTTGGTCTTTTGAGGGAGATGTGTATAAACAGCGTACATTGAAACAATGTGATAGTAAGATAGAAGTTCATTAAAAGATGTAATAACAGTGGGAAAGAAAGATTCATTTAAAATTTGATGATTAAAGTAGGGATGAAAAGTCAAAAAGCATGAAATCAGTGTGTGTGTGTGTGTGTGTGTGTGTGTGTGTGTGTGTGTAGTGAGGACAAGTGGAATAATAGATAGTATCGTAATACCAAGGATTTAGGATAGAAGGAGCTGTGAATGAGAATTCTACAATTTACTGTTTCCTAGCTACCAAAGCAGAAAATTAGCCAATTTTACACTAAAAATATTTAATCCTAGCAATAAGAGGTCATCCAGGGATTTTTTAACAAAGGCACCATAGGCATTATGGGGGGGGGCAATTCTTTATTGAGTGAGCCCTCCCCACATATTGCATTAATGGAGCTTCCTTAGCCTCTACCTGCTAAATGTCAGTTGTATCCTCTAGTCACTGTGACAATAAAAAAAAAATGCCTCCATACTTCTAAAAATGCCCCTTAGGGGATGGGGCCACCCTCCAGTCGAGAACTCTTGAATTTTACCCACTTGGTTTCAAGGGAGTAGGATATTAAGATTCGTAGAAAAGATCTGACTGTCCAGGACCTCATAGATCAATAGTGTTAAAACCAGGCCTCAAACCCACATTTTTTTTTACTGTAGTTTGATTTCTGTCAATGATCTATTTCCCAGTGTTTTCTTTTGAAAATTCTGTTGATTTTATTATTCCAACAATATACTGAAGCAAACCCACACTTTGCATTTGAAGATTATGCTTTAATTTTCCAAACTGTAAACAATTATTGTGTATGGGGAGACACTGGGGAAAGAAATGATCAATTATCCCATGGGCAGAAACCAGAGGGCCTCAGTGCTCTTGGATACTTAGAGTTCTGAGTGAGATCAGAAGGCCTGATTTCCTCTACCGAGCTTGTATCAACATAATTTCTTGAAATTTGCCAGGCCAGACAGGTTGACTCAGTGATTCTGAGAATTCCTCCTTTGTATCTGGTGATTCTGGTGGAAGTAAATGGAGGCGTGAAGGAGTGTCTCAACCTGTGTGATGATTCTCAAGCTCAGTGTAGAGAAACTCCTTGATGACGCTCTGCTAGGTAAGGACAGGCCAGGTGTGATCTGGTGCCCCTTGTCAGCCTGAAGATCTGCTGGGACTTACAGACAGCTTGGAGGGAGGACATGTGGATGGACAGCTGGAAACTTACCTGAGGTTTCCTGCCTCTGCAGCTTAAGGCTGTGTGACCTTGATCGAATGGAATTCTCCTCCCGGAGCTTCACCATGGAGGACTGAGCTCACATAGCTATTTGGGGTAATCTCATCAGACTTAAGGAGTGGGGTCTTTGCTTTTTGAGGCAGCACACCATGGCAAAGAACACTAGTGCTCACCAGCAATCCAATTTCTTTTCTTCTTCCTGGATACATGGTTAAACTGCATCCCAACCCCCTTGCGCTACAGGTGGGGCCAATGGAAAGTGGGTAGAAGTGGTGTATTTTCCTGTGCACTGGTACTCACCTTCTTTCCCCTTGTGGGGCAGCCTTGGAGGTCGCATGTTGGAGATGGCAGTGTCACTGGATTGGAGGAGTCTGGGCCCTGAATCACCACGAAGAAGGCTGCCCTCTGAATACTTGATTAGACTGGGAGTTGGCAAGAAGTCTCAAATTTCCATGGCTTACCAATAAAGCTGTACTTGTTATAAATATAGGTGACAAGCCAACTCTGACTAATACAATTGCTAATACAACCCAGCAGACTATGAGAAGAACAAATCAATGAGCGCGGCTCTTTTCCTCTTCCAGCCTCCCATCCCTATCCATCTGATTTCAAGAGATTCTGGGGAGCATTTGAGATCTTGCTCCCCAGCATATGTCATCAGTTTGGCTCAAATAAACTTATAAAAATTCGAAAGAGAGAGAGAGAGCAAGCGAGAGAGAGATTTTGAAGAGAATATTCAGAACTTATTGAGAATGTTCATTTTTGTGCATCTTTATCCAAAGTAATTTGGTTCCCAAATCCATTTTCCTCCCACTGGCGCACTATTGCTATGTAAGAGGAGAACAAACCTATGGTTGAACCTTGTTTCTGGAACTTACTCTATGTGACCTTTGGAAGGTCATTATACAACTGAGGAAACTGAAGCTCAGAGAAGGAAAGTGGGACTAAGAACCCATGTGATTGGACTGTTGTGATGGTTAAATGAGATCATGCATGTGAAGCCCCTAGCACAGTGCCTGTTATTTAGAAAGTTCTTCATCAATGTCAGGGCCGACGTTCCTCCCTCGCTCTGAAGAGTGAAGAGCTTTGTTTCCTGTCAAAAGAATCACTAAGCACAGGGAACAGTAGTTAAAGGATTGGGGAAGAGGTACGTAAGCATTTCCTGTTCCCCTCACTCCAATTGCAACCCCTTAAAAAAACAACTCATCTTTGTAAGGCCTCCACACTGGAAGAAGGTCTTTTTTTCTAGTCTTGGTTCTTTGGGCACATAGCTGCTCTTCTTCTTTGGGTTTCCATTTCTCTTTAGAATGGCGGGGTTGGACTCAATGACCTCCAAGAGCCCTCCAGCTCTGCCAGTGTGGAATTCCAAGTTAATGTGAGAAGACTGAAGGATTGTGGGGAGAGAGGCGTCAAAGATGGAGAATGGGCTGGAACGGAGGCTTAGCTGTATCATATAACATGTCCCAGAGGACATAATTCATGCTCCAAGGTCATACAGAAAAGATTTACAGTCTTTGAGTCCATAAATAATCACTGGATGGTGGAGTCTTTTAAATATCCAATGACACTGAATGCCCTAATAAGCGAGCCCATTCTTCTTAGAAACTCTAATGTTATTGTGAACTTTCCTAGGACTGGATTCAGGCTTTCTTTCTTTTCTTTCTCTTGTCTTTTCTTCTTCTTCTACCTCTCCTTTCTCTTCTTTTCCCCCCTCTCCCTCCTTTTTCTTCTCCTCTCCCCTCCCCTCTTTCTCTTTCAGCCCCTTTCCACTCCCTCCCTCCTTCTCCA
Organism: Hipposideros armiger; assembly: GCF_001890085.2. Taxonomy (NCBI): domain Eukaryota; kingdom Metazoa; phylum Chordata; class Mammalia; order Chiroptera; family Hipposideridae; genus Hipposideros; species Hipposideros armiger. The sequence continues at coordinate 730,705 of NW_017731997.1, forward strand.
GTCCTGGTTTGCTACTGAGAACTACTTTCTCATTTTTCAAGAACTTTGCTTCTTTCACTTCTCTCTTTTGATGCATATATTTTATTATCAAGTTTCCAAACCAACTTACTTAACTTGTGTGTATCTTTTTCCTATCTCTTATTTAGCCTTCACCATTTCTCCAGAAACCATGGGGAGAGAATCAGGTCACTTTTTGATTAAACAATCTTGGTGACTTAATAACAACACTGATAACAGAGTGACGGGTTTATAAATTCAAGAGAGATTGTCAGACGTCATCATTTTAACCACTACTGCAGGCAGTTGAGGTTATTGCAGAAAGTGGTTATTCTGAGAAAAAACAAGTTGAAGACAAATAGGCTCTTTCTAACGCTGTTCATAGTCTTTAGGATAATTATGAATTCCAAGTTTTCGGGGACAAAATCATTAACTCTGACATTCTAATCAACCTTGAAATTAACTCCAATCTGAAACTTCAGCCACTGAGCAGACATTTTTTGATGTGCAATCATGTGCTTTTTTTTCTTTGTAGTAGAAAATTAGGAGCACAATTTGGAATTATATGGAGAGTGTTACCACAGCATTTGATTCCCAAGGTGGCCTTAATTACAATTACAGAACACAATTACAGGAAAATAGAGAGATTTCACCTATATTAGGCCTACTTCCTTCTCTTCTCCTTAATATATACAGGTTGAATATTTTGACTAGAAACCACAACACTCCAAATTCTGAGCACAGTGCCCAGAATAGGTTTTGTACTCCAAAAGTCAAATGACTTTATTTTCTCAGCCATTCTGCAGCCTAAGTATCAATATCACCATTTAGAGATGAGATTGCAGTGGTTTTGAACTTCAAAGTGATTCCTGGTCTACCTGATTCCAAAGCTTCTTTCCATGTTTGCACAGAGAAATTCTTTCTATTGACTATTGCCCTGGTTACCTAAAATCGACACCCATGTCTTTATTTTCTAGTGGAATACAAACATTTTAAGTGGATAAAACTCTGAATAAAGAAAATGCAATAACGTATTTCCATTTTTCATCAAGAAAGCATTTCATGGTTTTATTCATTCATTCCCAATAAATTGTCATCCTCATTCTTGCATTATCATCATAATTTTAGCCTTTTTAAAATTTTATCTTTACTTCCTGAATCTTCCACTGTGGTTATAAACTCCTTGAGGAAAGAGATCACTTCTGCTTTGTGTGCTGTTCTCTATTCAGTGAGGAACCCAATGTCTGGCACCTGGTAGGTGTTCACAGTCCTACCATGTGATTACATTTCAGCTGATATTTAACTGGTGCTGTCCATGCATAAGCATACAAGGCTGTAAGACCTCAGACCATTGAACGTAGCTGGGGAGAGAAGATGAAAACTGGGGACAAATAGTTAATGATAGAAGACACTGAAGGCCAAGGGACCAGTGAGTATTTGGGCTCATCTGTCATGGCCTCAGAACCTTCTTCATTATGGTAGAAAATGGATGAAAGGGACTGTGCTGGCTATTCCATGTTTATCCCTAACGATCTACTCTCTACTCTTTGACTCCCTCTGCGCCCTGGAGTCTGACTTCTATGGAATGTATCGCTCAGGCTCTTTGTCCTTTGATTTCCAGTTAAGTTTGGCCAGTAAGAGTGGGCAGGATGCTGGAGGGCAGAAAAGCGAGAAGGTGAGTACTTCGTCCCCTCTACAAGAGCAGCACCTGTTGGGAAGCCCCTCTCTACATCCCCCAGCCTCACTGAGCTCTGGTAATGCTAGTCCCTCTCCTTGCCCCTTTAGCCACTGGGGTGGCAATAGCTTTTTGCGCTGTTAATTTCTGGGTACATTACTATCCTCTCAACACTGTCCACACCTCTGTAAACAAACTCCTCATTAAGTTTTCTTCAGTTAAATACAGTGAATGTTCTGTATTTTAGGAATAATATATAATTTCAGTTACAACGAACATAAAGTTTATGGATTGATAAATATTTGGCATCAAACCTGTGAAAGGCATGTGACATATTTATTGTCACTTGAGAACCACTGTCTTAGTGTATTTACCAATTAGTGTATTTGCCATCATATTAGATGCCTAAAATGTTACTACATCCGTGTGACACAGAGCCCAGAGCCCAGTTCACTCATTCATTGTTTAGTCATTCAATAATTATTTATTTGAAGACATGCTATCTGCCAGGACCTGTGTTTTTCTACCCAATATTTCATTTAGTTCTCTCAACATCCCTACAAAGTAGATATTGTCCCAATAGATGAGTAAGCTAAGGCTAGGGTGTGGCAGAGCTCATATCCAATTCAAATCAGTTTGAATCAAAATGTGATGTTTAAAACAAAACAAAACAAAAAACTAATTCAGGCTAAAAGAAAGAATATGGTAGAGAGAAGGCCCTGGTGGGGCATGGTCATGATTGTCACGGCTTTGGAAGGTCTGAATGGCTAGGATGTGGCACCAGGAGGAACTTGCTATGTATGGCTTTAGAAAGCAAAACTGGTACCTGTCAGTTAGAAGGTCCAGATTTCAGAGGGAAAAAAAAAGTTAGAAATTCCTGGTGAGAGTAACTGTCTGACAGGAGAATGTTCAGCTTTAGTGCTATGAGGTACTCATTGTTATTCTAGGACAGACACAAGGCTAAGGTATAAATACCATGGGTTACTATGATGCCACCTTGCTTTTGAGGAACTCATTGTCTCGATGTAGAAACAGCACTTTGTGCCCTAATTAGTCATTTACTTGTTTACTGCTTGAGAGTGTAGTCCACAGTACTATGGGGGAAGGGAAGGGGGGGCGCCTGATAACTCCGCAGAGCCTTCCTTGAGAAATCTGGATGTAGTTAAAGAAGGGTCTTCCAGAAAAAGTGGGAGAGTTCTAGGTGGAGAAGAGAAAGAAATAGAATGTGAGGAAGCCCAGATGCCCAACGAGCCTGCAGGGTGTTTCTGTAAAATTGCTAGAAGCTTAGTTGGGTGAAAAGTTAGCATGAAATGTGGAGGCAATGACCTGGACAGGTATCAGATCATAAAGGGCCTTGAGAGACCTCCTAAGGGGCTGGCACTTCTCCTTGTGATCCATAGAGTGGAGTTCTGAGCTGAGACTTGCCCATAGCTGCCCACCTGTCTCCTCCGTGCCTCCCAGTGTCCCTTACCTAGTCCTACTTCTGGCTCCAGTGTGGAAAATGTGTTAATTAATGATGAAAAATACTTTGCTCTCTAGGCCTGTCAAGGCTTCCTGGGAGCTCTTTGCAGAAGGAAGGCCTGACTGTTGCTGTCAACAGTTCCTGTGACTCTCTTAGTAACAGGATTCCTTATCCCTAGGCAGTTTCTCCATCTCCTGGGTGTGCCTGCCTCAGCATCACTCAGAGAATCACATCACTGTGGCCTGGAGCTCCAGTATGTCCAGGTCCATCTGGGCCTGGAACTCCTCAGAGACCCAGAGAATTAGATGTGTCAGGCAGACAAGGGCAGGGCCTTGAAGGCTGTGACATTTTCCACATAGATTTTTGGCTCCTAGCCATATTTGTGGGGGAGAAAATTTATTTTGTAGAGGAGTGAGGTTCTCTCTGCCCACTCCCACTTTTTTTGTTGTTGTTGCACAGGTCATTTTTGTATTTTAAAAATTTTACCTCTTTTTTATGACTTTGAAAATGTATTATAACCCCTGAAATACACTAATTTTGTTCAAATTCTCTTCTGGCTAGCTTTTTGAAGCATTCAAAATAGGTCACATCTGTGTGAGGAAAGGAAAGGGGAAGAAGGTTCAGATGTTTGGAACAATTATTGAGGAGCACATGAGAACTCAAATGTGTTTTGCTTGGATAGGTATTTTAGTCCTCCAGTTCATGGATATTTAATTGGGTAAATCCCCTTAGCAAGAAACTTCAGGAGTTAGGAAAAATTCCTCTCCCTTCCCCCCCACAATCACTCTCCATCCCATCTAATTGTTGACGATGATACTTATTCTTCATGGATGCACCCTACCCTCAGAACTTCATTTTACCCTTCTGTGACCCAGGAAGGCTGACAGCTATGGATCGCATGACCCAAGTTTTCCTGACTCTGGCTTCCTGTTGGGTTTGGCCAATGAGAAGCACTGGCATGAAATTAGACTGGAATGAGGGAGAGGCGGGGTATGTTATTCCCTGTGTCTCTTTCCCCAGCCTGGCCATGGTCTGTAGAAGCTACATTCCTGACTATGGCTACAGCTCCTGTTGAGTTAGCCATCTTCCTTGGCTCCTAATTTCTCTGAACTTTCGTAATACCCTTCCCTCCCCTTGTCCCCTTAGGTCTACAGGCGGCAGGCAGTGCCTTCCTTCTCTTGAGCGTGTTGGTTCCCTTAACACTGCCCATACCTCTCAAGAAGGCCTTTTATTAAACTATCTTGGGTTAAATCCTCTACGTGTGCCTCTTAGGTCCTGCCAGACCTAGAGTGGCCAAGTCTATTCATTTTATTTTTCCAGGATCTTTCTCTCCTTTCCCCTCACTGATGAGTCTCCTCATTTCTGGGTTGGATTTATGTGATGGCCTCTTCCAGCCTGGCCATCTCGCTCTCATCCTCATGTTCCTGTCAGGCAGTTTCCTAAAGTGTATATTCGAGCGTGCTAACTTTCCAAGCTAGAATCCTATCATGGCTCTTCACTTCTCTTCAGATCAAAGCCAAACTCTGCCGGCCTACAAAGCCCTCCATGGTGTGGCCTCGGCCAGCCTCTGCTCCCACGTGCCATTCCCTGTCATAGTCTCTATGTTCCAGCTATGAAGAACCACTAGCATCATGCCATGCCCATCTAGTGTGCTCCTGCTCTGTCAAGAAGATAGCTGTACAAGTAATATTTATGGGACATTTACTATGTATTAGGGACCAAGCTTAGAGGTTTATTTTTTTAATGGATAATTCAATTTAATTCTCACAGCACATAATATCATTGCCTCCATTTTACAGATGGGAACCTGGGGGCAGATCTGTGAGGCGGCTTGCCACACTCATCAGCTGGGAAGTGGTAGAGGCATTTTTGGAATCCAGGCAGCCCAGCTCCAGGGCACACTGCAGTCGATGAGAGCTCAAGATCCAACTCTCCTTTCAGATCCCCGCTCACACATCATCTCCATTGAGAAGTTTATCCTGATGCCCTCCCGCTGAAGCACACATCCCCTCCTCTGGATTTCTACAACATTTTGTTCCTCAACTCGGTCCAATATGTTGTAGTTTTTGGTTTCCACATCTGTGCATGGTACCTCCATGGACTGTGAGAAGGCTCCTTAAAGGAAGGCCATCTGCTTCCTGTTGGTGGCAGGCACTGTGGTAGGTGCTGGGCGCACTGCACACGTTTAGTAGTTGGGAAATGAGTGGGTGAGTGAATACATTTGGAAGTATGGCCATTTAGCTGAAGCCCATGTCTGTATAATCAGAAAAGAGAAGGCCAGTTCCAAAGATCTCAGAGATTTTATTCAAACGTTGACATTCATTGACATGTAATGAGAACCTATCATGTTTGAGGTATGCTGTTAGGCATGGGGCAACAGCCAGGAAAAAGGTGGAGGTCTCTCCTTCACAGGGCTTACATTGGAGTTCTTAATTAATTAACAAACACTGAATTCATAAGTGAATGAAGGAATGGAAGGAATGCAAATTACCACCTGAGATGATATTCTGTAAGGGCTATAAAGAACAATAAAGCAGCCTGACACAGAGAGAGAATAATGAAAGAGGGGAGCAGAGGCTGTGGAGCAGAGGCTTACCGGAGGCAGGGGAGGAATTCTGTGCAGTTTGGGGGAATGCAGCTCAGGCAGAGGAAAGGGCAAGTATCAAGGTCTTGAGCGAGAACAAGCTTGCATGTCTGAGCCAGGGCAGGACCTGCCGTGTGGCCAGGGCACAGGTGCTGAGAGGACCAGGTTGGAGGGGTCAGATGCCTGAGAGCCTCCAGAGGCGGTGAGATTTAAATTTATTCTATCATGAATTTATTCTAAATGTGAGGGGAAGACATTGACATTTTTGATCAGGACAAAGACATGATCTGGTTTGCACAGCAAAAGGTACTTTTCTGGCCGCTTTGTGGAAAGCACAGTATTTCAACTCTTAGAGTTTCTTGACCTCCCTCTATGCTTAAGGCACCTACTCTTAACCAACTAGTTAACAGCAGCAAAAGTAATGACGAAAAGGTGACTATATCTGAGGCAATTAGATACTAATCATTTCACCTATGTGTTTTTCTTTATATTAACAGGACATAGTAATTTTATAGTCGTTGAACATGTGCTATGCATAAGGCACTTGAGTAAGGTTCTTTATATATTTAACTCGTAGAAATGCTATGAGAATTTAACTAAGAGGATGTTTTGTTTTGTTTTTCTCCCCACTTGGAAAAGGAAGACAATGAGACCTGAAGTGGTTGAATGATCTTCCTAAGGTTATGCAGCTGGCAAGTAGAGCCAAGATGCAAACCTCAGCTTGTCCGCCCACTGGCCTGTGTTCTGTCTGTCCTTTCTGCCCTGTCACTTCCCAGGATATGAACACCAGTCTCTGAATCTGCCATTTTCTTTACCATCATGTCAGGGCATCAGAGCAGAAGAACTGCCAACGCTTACGTGAAGAAAAGAATTAGTCTGCTTAATTCTCTCAACAAAGCTAGGAGAGGGTCATTGATATAATTGTCTCTGTGAGCATTCTCAAATCTGGATGCTGAAGCTTAGAGAGGTGAGGTGGCCTGCATGCATCCCAGAGGCAGGGTTGGAACCCGCTTCTGTCTGACTCCAGAGCCCATGCTGTCTCCTCTATACCAGTGTTGTCCAATAGGCTGGTGCAATGAAGGAAACAATGAGCAATACAGGAGGCACTAGCCACCGGTGGTTACTGAGCATTTGAAATGTAGCCAGTGCAGAACAAAGGAACTGAAGTCTTTATTTTATATCATCTTAATTAGCTTAAATTTAAATAATCTCATGTGGCTAGCAGCTACCATAGTAGAGAGCTTAACTTACACCATTCAAATTAACTAAGGAAAGGACTCAATTATGTATGTCCCCATCTCTCTCTGACTTCCTCCCATCCCTCTTCTTTTGCTAACTTTCATTACCCACTGAGGACCCACTATGGAGAGGGCAGTGAGTAGATGTGGGGTGAGTGGATCTGACCACCCCTCTGCTCTGGCTTCTGTTCAAGGTAGGAAGATTAGACATGTGCATAAATAATGAAAATACAAAGTTGAAAGCTGAATGTTCTAAGTGACCTACGCAAGGAGCAGATAAGAGGTGAGGGGATAAGAAGGGTCATCCTGTCTCCCTATAGGGCTGATGGGGGAGTGAGAAATAACTGATGCAAATGTACGTTAACAGTAACAGGCTTTGTAAATTGTCCAGCGTTCTGTAGACGCAAGCCATTAAAAACAACCTTGTCATAACCTTGTGAGCTGATAATATTCCAAGGGCCTGCCTCTATGATCTCATTTGATCTTCACAAGGCCACTGTGAGATATGCAGGATCCCATCCCCCTTCTGAGATGTAGAAAGGGGTGCTCAGGAAGGGTAAGCACCTGCTTAAGGATGGACCGCTGGTTGGGACAGAGCCTGGGGTGCAACCCCATGTTTCCTGACTTTGAAATCAGGAATCTTTGCAGTCCCTTCACTGCCCTTGGCAGATATGAGGAGTCATTGTTATCCATCCACTCTGTTTATTGGCACACGCAGTGTCCTAAGGAAATAATCCCTGAGGTTTAGGCCATTCAGCTGAAGCTAGCTGGGATGTGCTACAACTACATCCCTGACCCAGGGCAGGCCTTTTGGACACACCAAGGCCTTTGTCATAACAGAGGAGGTGCCAGGGAATGAGGTCAGTGCTGAGGCCATCCTGATGTGGCCACAAACAGACCCAGATTCCACAGCCCTGCAGGTTGTCCAAATGGGCAGGCTTCTGAGGGACCATCAGGATTCCTGGCATTTATTTTGGAAGGATCTCAGCCCAGGAGAGTCATAAGTTGGTGGTCTGAAAGTCTTGTGCTTTCCAGTCTTATACCCAGCTCCCTGTTTATGCAGATGGGGAGATCAAGGCCCAGACAAGGGGAGAGAATTTATACAGCCAAGAGCCAGTTAACTCCCACTTCTGTTGTTAACTCTCTGTTTCTTGACTCCCAAGTCATGTCTCCAATCAAACCACTTTAGGTCTTTCTTCAGGGTTTCTTTTGAACATTTAATACAAAAGAACACCACTTGTAAATTATTGTGTAACTGCATTTGTTGATGTCTTTATGAGATGGCTGCCTGATGTCTGTCCACAGACTCAAGAGTGTCAGAGAGCTAGTAGGGCCCGGGGGCTCATCCATTGAATCTGTTATCTTACAGGTAGGGAGACGGAAATCCAGCTCATTTAGTGACTTGCTAAGGTCACATATAAAGCTAGTGTCTCAGCTGAGAGGTCTGTGTCAGTTTCTGGTGCCAGGAGTGCACAACTTAAAAAGCTTTGAGGGAGGGCTGGCTGAGTGGCTCAGTTGGTTAAGAGCTCACTCAAGAGTGTGAGCTCTGAGCAACAGGGTCGGCGGTTTGATTCCCAGCCCGAGGTGAGCTGCCAATGAGCTGCCAACAGGTGGCAGAATGGCTCAGCTAAAAAAAAAGCTTTGAGGGGAGGGCACCGCCCATTGGCACAAGGTCTCTGCCCAAATGGTTCAGTTCTGATGGGGAGTCTGGCAGGGAACCAAAGTCCCTGCCTTATTAGAACTTGGAGTCCATATCTGAGGTTCTGATACAAACACAGATCAGCTCCTCCCCACTTCAAGGTCAGTTTTTGTTCTGCTTCCTTCAGGAAGAAATTGCTCACTTTCCCAACATGCACCAATTCCTCTCTTCAATCACTTCTTTACATTTGTATTGTCTACCCCACTCCACTGTGACCATCTACCGGATACTCAAGGGAGAGGGAATGAGCATGTTTTGAACACCTGTGTCAGGCCAGGATTTGCATGATTATCTCAATTAAGCCTCTTAACAACCCATGAAAAAGATGTTATTATCCCTTTCTCAGAGGGCCAGGTGCTAAGTCTCAGAGAGGAGAGGAAGCTTGCCCAAGACTACACTGTACCTACCCCACTCATTTAGTCAGTAGAATTTTATTGCACACCTGCCATGGACCAGGCTCTGCTCTAGGTGGAGTGAAGCCCTGCATTCATCTCATGGAAAGCTTATGCACTAATGGGAAGGGCAGAAAATAAATGAGTAGACACATTTACTGATGGCGCCATCCGACAGGATTGCTTATGGTTACTGAAAACATGACACAATTTCCCTGCTTCTTCCTCCATCAGGAAATCTCTCTTTCTAACATTAAGTGTTCAGAGACCACACAGAGTTCAGGCTCATCTCCACCAGGGAGCCTCCGCTGGGCCCTCAAACTGGATCATAAGAACTAATATTTATTGAGTACTTACATTGTGTCAGATAGTGTTCGAAGCTCGTTACACGCTTTCTCTCTTCTTATCCTCACAACAACCCAACAAGGTCAGTTCTATTATTATCCAATTTTACAGATAAGGAGGCTGAAGCTGAAGAAAGACTAACCTTGTTCTTTATTCCCCTTTATTAGCTGTGCCTAATAAGTTGTAGAGCTAGAATTAAAACCTGTGGAGGCTATCTTCAGACCATGCGCTTACGTATTACTTTATCCTGAATCAGACAGAACTCCTTCCGCTTCTAGGCCATGTTGAAAGATACTGTATGAGGCAGCCTGGTGAGCAGGAGGATCATAAAATGGTAGACAGTGGTCCGGGTCTGAGCTCATACTCAAGTAATTATGTCAGCTCTCTGGACTTATTATGTTCAGGGCATAGTGGGAGATTCAAATATTCGTTATCCTGGATCATCTGCGCATAAATATCCTCTGGCATAGCCCCGGAGACTCATAGTTGATGTTCAATATTTGGTTGGTGAATGGAACCTGGATCGAGGAAATATGGTAGTCCTTTTCTCCCTGGCCAACAAATTAGGTTCCCTTGGTAGTCTCTATCACTGCAACATGCTACCTTAGGAAAAGAACGTATTTCTTCCTTGTTCATTACCTGAGTCTTCTACATATAAACTTCATGTTCGCTGGACCATGTCTTATTCATTCCTGCAAACACAGTAGCTTATGCAGCGTATTACTTGCACAAGACATGTGATAATTGTTTAATGGATGAAAGGATTCTAAATGGAAAAGGCTTTTAAATTTAAAAACCTGCCTTCCTGGTCACATGGTCACAGCTGATTGGCCTAATCTGAGTCATGTGTTCACCCTGGCTCAGTCGATTTCTCTCTCCGAGGAACTTGGAATTGGGACTTAGAGATGGAGTTCAGTTGGCCATGGGAGACAAGTCAAAGGGTCCTGTGAACTTTGGGGCTGTTTCAGTTACTATGGCTATAAAACAAGTTATCTTAGCAGTGTATGATGATCATTTATTATGCTCATGGATTCTGAGGGTCTAAAATTCAGACAGAGCACAGCGGGAACAACTGGTGTCTATTCCACCATATCTGGGGTCTGTCTTAGTTAGAAGATTCAAAGGTGGTGGACTGGAATTATCTCAAGTTTCATTCATTCACATGTCTGGCCATTGATACTTGTGTCAGCTGGAGGCCTCAGTTCTTTTCCATGTCATCTCACCACAGGGGCCAGTATGGGCCCCCTGAAAGTATGGTGATTAGGTTCCAAGAATGAGTATCCCCAGAGAAAGAGAGAGCCAGGTAGAAGCCATATTGCCTTTTTTGACTTAGCCTCAGATGTCATGCAATGTCATTCATCCTATTCGTCAAGGCAGTCACAAAATCCAGCCCAACTTCAGTGGGAGGAGAAATAGACTTTGCCTCTTGATGGGGAGTGGCCAGTTTCTGAAAGAACATGTAGAATTGAAAATGTTGCTGTAGTCAATTTGGAAAACCCAGTCTGCCGCAGGTGCTGAGGCAGCCATGATTGGCTATGTTCAAGAGGAAAAGTCACAGATGGATTACAGGAAAGGGGCTATTGAATGGAGCAGATAAACCAAGGAATGTAGAAAGAAAATACTGTTTGGCCTGAGAAAGTCAGGGTATTACAGGTTGGGTTCTACAAAGGATACACTTAGAGTTTGGGGTGCAAGGTGTTTATTAGAGATCAACACCTATGAAAGGAAATGAAAGAAGCAATACTAGGCCAAGGGAGAAGTTGAAGTGTGATAGAGGTCCAACAAAGCTTCAGGCAACACAGTAGGTGTTCTGGAGCAAATTTTGTCCCTTACCAGGTTGAAATGACTGGGCCTTGGTATGCTGCCTTGCTTAATCATGAAATGTGGGCTACTCCAGCAAGGTCATGACCTTGGATGCGGCTGGACTTCATAGCTAAGGCTGACCCTGAAGGTGCTGAAGGAGCTGATAGCTGGAAGCTATCTGCTTATACTCTCCTGTGCTGGGCAGCAAGTTTTTCCTCAAAGGGGAATCTGTGTGCTGCGTCTCCATGTCTACCACAAGGGGGAGGACTTTTCAGTTCTCATATATTCTGGTTGTTTGTTGTACAAATGGGGTCTATAAAATATTCTTCTGTACTTACAATACACCTCTCTCCATTATGCTGAATGGATTTCCGTGTCTTGCAACCCAATATACCAGCCTAAAGCTCTGGGTCTCAGTTTCTTTACCTATAAAGCAAGGGAGCTCAATGGGCCTTCCCGTTCTGAAAGCTGGTGATTCTTATCCTCACAGCCAGCTCTGCAGCAAGTGGAACACAGCTCACTTGTTGAGAGCTTCTTATCAGATACAGACCCAGACAGACACAGTCTGGTTTAGCTGTTCGTGTGATTTATTGACCCCATTCAGAAGAAAGCACCAGGTGATATCTGAGCTGTGGCAGTAGCCAGCTGGCTCCCAACACATTCTAGGTATAAAAATAATTCATTAGGAGCATGAAGCTTTAAAAATTCTGACTTCAGACTAGAGGAACCTTAAGATGGCCTGGAAAATGTTGGCAAACGCAGTTCCTACCTCTGAGCCCCTAGTTTCTCACTTTGCAAGGTTCAGCAGTGCTAATGGAAACAGATTGCTAAGGGCTCTAAGGATGTGGACGCTGGGTTCTAGCAACCAGTTTCTTGGCCAAAACCTTCTTCCAAAGAACAGGAAATAACAAATTTGGACAACACACAATATTGGAGTTGCACAAATCTAGATTACTTTCTGTGTCCATCATGTACTAATCATACAACCGTAGTTTCAGTGTTTCCTCGCCTTGCAAGTATATCTAAAACCTATCTCACAGGCTTATTTTGAACACTGAAAAAATAAAGTGTTGTAAGGTATTTGGGACAGTTCTAGGCACATTCTTAATGAATATTATTAGTGTCCAAGAGGAACGTCAAATTTCAATTATTGAGCCTCTACTCTGTTCCAGACACCATGAGACATGCTAAGAAAATACAGCTACCAAAACATGCTTCTGACCTCAGTATAGTAGGAAAGTCAAAATATTGGTCTAATACAAACTGTCATGTCGCAGTGAAGTGATCTTGGACAAGTCATTTCACTTGTGTGGGTCTGTTTCCTATAACATAGAGATCATTCTACTTTATTCATAGCATTACGTTGACGACTACATGAGATAGGGTGTGATAAGCTTGGCATATGGCGACCATTTCTTGAGTACCTTTTGTTACACTGTGAACTCTGATCTGGCCTATTGGCTTTCAGTTTTCCGGGAGCTACTCAGCATAGCAGACTCCTAAACACCCTGAAACTTCAGGGAGTTTGCCTGTCCTCTTTGGTCATTTGGTCTGCTTCATACTTTATGGGACATGTTATGAAAGCTTGAAATAATAGTGGACCAGGAACCAGGGAACACCCGGCTCAATTCCGGGCTTTGCCACTTGGAGGTTAAAAAAAAATAAAAATGACAGAGCCACACAGTTATGGTATTCTCATGTATTCGGGGAGCAATGAGATTTGGAGTCCGGCAGCCGGGGCTTTCAGTTTGGGCTCTCTTTTACTGTATGAAATCTGACAGATGCGCCTCAGTTGGAGGCCTCAGTTTTCTCACTTGTGCAATGGCTCTGGGCTAGACCTCCTTCCCAGGGGTGTGCTAGTATTCAAGGAGGTAGTGTTTGTGACATACTGAGTGCAGTGCCTGGCTCAGAGCAATGGATTAATAAATGTTCCCTGTTATTATTAAACATCTTTATAACTGAAAACAAATTTAGCAGACATGCAATAAAAATGGAGCTAAGAGATGAAGAAACTAGTGCTTGGAGAGTCAATTAATTTATTGTGAAGCTTTGTATTTGTGATCTCAGTGCCTGAGATACATAGGAAGTGCTCAATATAGTATATTCTTTCTATCTCCCATCCAGATAATTGCATTCAATTTCAATTTTCAATCCAAGTATCACTTTTGAAGAGCATTCTTTTTTTTTTTTTCAACACTTTTTAGTGGCCTTTTTTTTTTTTCTTCCAAAGACCCTGAGTCCTTTCCCTGTGGATGAAGATAATTTTTCCTGACTAGAAAACTTCAGGCAAGGTGTCCCCTAGGGAAAGTTACAAGGGAAGTGAGAATCAGAATCGTGCTTGTTTGCAGAGATGGTTGATGGTGTTGAGTCAGGTCTGGGGTCTCAGGGTGACTCTTACTTGGCCCCATCACTCTAGGCTTCTTGTGGCTTTATGATTGCCTTTGCTGATTATCAGGGAAGGAATAAGTGAGTCCCTCACGCTGACACACACAGGCAAACGTGCATATGTGTAAGTTCCTAATGACTCACATCCTCTCCTAATGGCAGCTGATTACTGTGAAAAGCTGGATGGCTCCAGGGAGGGGCCTCCAGTCAAGTGCATCTCTCAGCTCCCAAACTGACCATATGGATGCAGTGACTCATTGCTTGAGATGAGAGAGAGAACGCCACGGTCAGCTTGGCTACCACTGACAATCTTGGAAGCTATGGAGCCTGAAGACAAATGACATTTCTGGGCTTTTGAGAGAGCTATGAAACCCTCTAAATTTAGATTGGGCTCTCTTCCGGGATCAGTCATCTCAGTGAGATGTCATTTCATTATGAAAACCTGAATTGAAATCATAATAGCCCATCTTGCTGAGCATTCATGTGCTCCTGGCCCACAGAGATCATCTGGCAGAGGCCTCAGGTTCAGTTGCAGAACTGTTTCCCAGCCCAGGCTCCTTCCAGTTCACAGATAAGGGTTTAATCATCCCAACCTGCTCTAAAAAGCGCTCATAACTTCCAAGTGCCTTGCAGGCCCTCTGTGGGCATGCTTTACATTTTCTATTAACCCCCTCCACTCCTCCACAGGATACACGTGATCGTCCTCATGTCTCAGAGTTTACAAAGGTTTTTGTTGTTTAAATGACTCATCCAAGACCTCACAGTGGCAGAGCCAGTAACAGAACCCTGGTTTGTCTGATCCCAGAATCGATGCTCTTCCTGCAACACCACACAGGCCAGAGCTTTGCCTGCTTCCCCACCATTTCTGCACTCCTGTGTGTCAGACGCAGTCAAGTCCACTACTAGCCTGGGTGTCTTGTAACATAGTCCAGTTTCTGACACACCGTGGACACCCAAACACAACTTACTGAAATGAAAGGAAAATGTGGTGAAGGGTGTGTGACATTGGGCAGGACTCAGGTTTTTTTACCCATAAAATGAGGAGTTTGGTTAGATAATCTCATGGCTTTGCTCCTACTTGAATGGTTTAGAGCAGTGGTTCTCAACACAAACTACACTTTTGAATCTTCTGGGGAGGTTTTCTAAAACACCAGTGTCCAGGCTTCTTTCTAGCGTTTATGGTTTAATTGGTCAGGAGAGGGGCCCAGACATAAGTATTTTCTAAGAGCTTCCTAATGACTCTAATGGGCAGGCAAGGTTGAGAATACTAGTCTAGTTCCCCAACCCTTCCACTCTTGTACCTTATGGGTAAAAGTCATGGACTCATTGCATAAGCCAGAAACTTTGTTTTCTCTACCTGAATACTGCAACATCCAATCTTACAAGTCCCTCTACCTCCAACATTTCCCCTTTTCTTCCTTGGTCTTTCTCTCATGATCTCCCCTAACTAGGAAGCAACCATTATCCTGCACTTTTGCAGCAGCCACTGTGATGGGCTCTTGTGGTTGTCCCGTCATCACCTGTGTTCCTCACCTTCTTCTTATATGAAACTTGATTTTGTGCAAGCATTCATCTCTCCCCCACATGGTTCAGAGGATGCTGCCACCCTTCCCAGTTCAGGGGTGGGTCCTAACAGAGCCAGTCTGGGCATGGCACAGCATGTTATATATTTTATATATAGTATATGGAACATGAGACATGTAATAAATATGGGATGACTTATGAATAAATGAATGATTTCATTATCTGACTGGAACCCAGTCAATCTGGGTTCCAATGTACTCTAAAACAGGGTTGGAAAACTTTCTGTACAGGGACCCTTTGTTTATATTTTAGGCTTTGTGGATTGCATTGTCTTTGTTGCAGTTGCTCAGTTCTGTGGTTGTAGAGCAAAGGCAGTCATAGAGAATATACAAATGAATGAGTCGAGCTGTGTCCCAATAAAACTTTATTTATAAAAATAAGCAGTGGGCCTAATTTGGCCCACAGGCTATATTCTGATGACCTGTGATCCTGTGATGTAGGGGGCGAAAAAGGTTGGACAAGATAAGAAACAACAAAAATTTGACCTGCCTGCAGAACCTCTGGTTTCCATGACAGACGTCACTAATCAGTCAAGCCCCTCCTTCATGCTAACTCTGCATTTGCTCTCACACACCTCAATCCAGAACTATCAATCAATTCGAGTTCATGTGCTGAATGAAACTTATTTGACATCCCTGACTAGATAACGCTCTTAGTTTCTTACAAAGCCCTGTGGTTGGGAGCTCACAGACCTAGGTTTTAGACCGGGGCTTTCCACTTGTGTTTCATGTAACATTATTCCAGACACTTTCTCTCTCCCGGGGTCTTGGCTATCTCTAATGTTGGGAGTTTTGTTGACAGGAACTTGAGAGATTACCTAGGCAAAGATTCCGTTAAAAGAAGGCCTGCCTGCTTTTACTCTCTCTGTGTTTGTTATGTGGTCAATTAAGCAAGGAAAAATAATTTAAGCCAGTTGTGATAATAGAGCATTAGAACCTGGGCTCATATATTTTGTCCTTTCCACCTTGCTGAGTTATGAAGGGCAGATCGTGGCTTTAGTGGTAGAGAACGGCTGACATCCCATTCCAGAATGCCACCTTTCCTCCCATTGTGCCACTTGTCAAGCTCTCCAAATATGCCCCTTTCACCTTCCATTTCAACGTTATTTTCATTCTGAGACTCCTGACATGTTTAATTCCTTGGCTAAGCCCTCTCCCCGTCCAAATGTCGCCACCCTTGTCATACAATTTATTTTCCACACACATATAAAATCAAGCTTGAACATTTTTCTGTACTATGAACTCTTGAGAAATAGCCTTTGGAGCAGTCATCCATCACAGTGACAATAATACTCTGAGAGTAAATTCTTTTTATTTGGTTAGCACTTCCCATTCTAGATCAGATTTCATCGAGGGCAGTCTGTGTCAGCAGAAAAAAATGCCCTTCATTGGATGTGTATCTATCCTATCAATCAATCAAGGAAAGAGAAAAAAAGAAATAATCTGAAGTACCTACTATGTGCTGGCCATGGCATGAAAGGAGGGTGATTAATCTCCATTATACTGATGAGACAATGGGCTCAAAGAAGTTAAATGATAGTGACAGGAGACTGGAGTGGGTTTTCTGAACCCTAGTTGTATCAGTCAAGGTTCTCCAGAAATACAGAACCAATTGTGTGTGTGTGTGTGTGTGTGTGTGTGTGTGTGTGGGGGGGGTGTGGTGTATACATTCTCTTCTATCTATCTATATCTATCTATCATCTATCTATCTATCTATCTATCATCACCTATGTATTCAGCATCTATTGAGAAATTAATTTTAAAGAATTGGCTCATGGGATTATAGGGGTCGGCAAGCAAGAAATCTTCAGGGCAGGTTGGCAGGCTATAAATGAAGGTAAGACTTGATATTGCAGTCCTGAGTCTCAAATCCTTAGGACAGGTTAGCAGATTGGAAGCTCAAGCAGGGTTTCCATGATACAGTCTTGAGGCAGAATTCCTTGATTTTTGCACTTAAAGCCTTTAACTGATTGGATAAAGCTTACTTACATTATGGAGGATTACCTGGTTTACTTAAAGTCAACTGATTATAAATGTTAATTGTATCTACAAAAGACCTTCATAGCAACATCTAGACTACTGTTTGACTAAACAACTGGGCACCATCACCTAGCCAAGTGACACAAAATTAACCATCACACTAATCTACTATTCTTTCTACTTCTCATAGCTCCTTAGTCTTAAATGAGCTCTAAAAGAAAGCTTTCTGAAGTTTTCTTAGATTGAGTTGATAATTTATAGTGCACATAGAGCCAGCAGCATAGGGTCTGAAACTTGGGATACTCCCACTGAATAGATGTGGCAGATGTGTTACTTCCACAGAGGATTTTGGTAGGATTTGTGGTTAGGGTCTTGCTTAAATGGGTTTATTGGTTCTTTTTGTGCTCTTAGGAAAGGCCATGTCCCAACCTGGGTTCTAGTCCCTTCATTGTAGGGTCTCTGCCTGCTTCTGCAGCCTCCTTATGACCACTTCTCTTCATGCTGACTGCTCCAGCCGCAGGGACTTGATTAGTCATTTTTAATGACCAATGCAAGGTTGTTTTTTGTTGTTGTTTTATTTTGTTTTTTACCTCTCTGCTTTCTCATGCTTCATTTCCTCTGACAGGAACACACTCTTTTCTTCTCTATCTACTGCTCATTCTCACATGAGTAACTTTGAGATGATCCCTCGGGTCTTAGCTTAATCACCGTTTTCTTGGGAGCCTTCCCAAGTCTGCAGTGATGTTCTGATCTGCATGTGTACTTAGCTGACCATCGTGCTTATCACACTGCCTGCCCGGTTTCATGTGGGTAGGGTCGATGTCTCATTTCCTAGGGCCTCCAGTGTACACACAGAGTAATGTCTGGCACATGGCGGACATTTAATAAATATTTGCTCAATATCTAGTGAAAGAAAAGAATCCAACCTTTGATATTCCTTGTCTTCTTTTCAGTGTTTATGTGGCCGAGTTTTTTTTCCCCCCAAGTAAATTACTGTCTGAATGAGAGTTCCCCGAAATATCCATCATTTTATCATAAATGTCCCTTATGAGGAACAATTAAAGAAGCCAAGAGGTGATCATCTCTTTTCAGTGGAATTCATGTCAGCCACACAATTGGCTTTCTTTCTGGAGGCAGGATCTGGTGAGCTGGCCTGGGCCCAGGACACGGTGGATGAGTTTAGTGGTCGGATGGAAACATGGAGTCATTGTCCCGATGGACTTGCCCTGAGGCTGCTCTAGGAAGAGTGACAGAAAGATGACAGGTATACACATTCAGAATTACTTGGAGGTGGTCTCAGTCCTATTTACTGTCCCCAGGAGCCCTCCCCAGAGTTCAATGTGGACACATTAGAAATCATATGGAGACAAAGATGTATATGTGTTTAGTCTGAATTTGTCTAGCATGGCTGTATCACTGTGGAGTGCAGCTGCCTCAAAAGGAGAAGAAAGAGGGGGCTGATATTCATCATAGCAGGTCAGTTCTTCCTCCCTCAGTCTATCTGCCAAGGCTTCAGGGCTGGTCACCATCTTGTGAGGTTTCATTTTATTCTTCCTGAAAAATGACATAGATGCCCTTTGCTTTGGAAAAGCTTAAGGATTTCCATTCAAAGCTATTTATTGCAACATTTCCAGAATATGTATTTTTAATATATTTAAAAATATTTATCAAGGCACTGAGCTACACATTAAGAATGCAAGCATGGGCAAGGAGATATAGAATCTGCCCTCAGGGAACTTACAGTCTGGTGTGGGAGATACCTACACTGTGCCAAATCTGTGCTCAGAGAAGAGAATCCAGAAATGGACACTGCTCTCCACGTCCCCTACAGTGATTACAGTGGGCTGAGCACTGACTCCATGCCTGGCACACAGGTGGGTATTTTATATCTATCACTTCATCTCATCTTCACAGCAATCCTTTGAAGTAGGTATTATCCTGATTATACAGGTAAGGAAACAGCCTTAGAGTCCTAAGGAGACTTTGCCAAATGGCTTCAAGTCAGGAAACAGGAGAATAGAGTGAACCTAAGGCCACCTGGCTACAAAGCCAAGCCAGGTCCTCATCACAGTGCCCTGTTTCTAGTATCAGAAGCATCACCTTGAACCTGATTGGTTGTTTAGTTATCTAAGTGTTATATTGGGTTGATGGAAAAGTCATGACGTATTTTTTCTATGTTTTTCATTGCGAAAATGTGTCATGACTTTTCCGACAACCCAATAATAGCGATGCATACAAGACACAGAGGAGGGGGACATTTAGGCTGGGCTTCAAAGAATATGGAGGAATTTATCACAAGGGAAATTTGGGGAGGGAATTCCAGGCATGGACACAGTGCTGTCCCTGGAATGTAGGATGGCTGCTGGGGTGATGAGGTGGAGGGATGGAAGGAGGGGCAGGGAATGAGGCTGCCAAAGGAGAGTGAGGCCTGCGGTGAAGAGTCTTGACTGTTTCCTTAGCAGGTGGAAGCCCGTGGTTGTTTAAGCAGTAGAGTGATATAGACAGAGGTGAGAGTCAGAAAGAACTATAAGAAGCAATATACAGAATTGGCCAGTAGGGGATGACAGAGAGTGCAAGTCTGGGAGAGCATGAGCGGGTTATTGTACAAGGTCTTGTAAATCATGATTCTCTGTTGTGGACCCATTGCCTTGGCCAGTTTCATGTTCACTGTGCGTTTCCATTTGAGAAGCTGCTGATTAGTGTTTACTTACTGGTTGGTTAGGGAGAAATAATTTTTCCACATTTCTCTTATAATTACACTGTACTCTTTGGCCAAGATTAGAATTTTTCAGCTACATGAGGAAACAAAATAAATCATATGTATATGCAATAATAATGATGATGTAAAAGATACAGGGATCTGTAGCCCAGATTTTGCCTCTGTACTTAAGGAATTATTCCTCTAGCTGCTGGGAGGGCTGCCAGCAAATAGCCCTCAATTCTTAGTCCCCATTGAGGATTGCATCAGCTGAAGAGAGCTACCTCTCCTGAGGTCCCACTACCTTCCTGGGGTAGCCCACATCCAATGACTGAATTCTGGGGGAGTACAAATGCCTGGCCTCCTGACCCCAATTTGGAGTAACTCTGAAAGGCCCTCCCCACTTCAGAGTTCCTGGTAATGTTAGCTGAGACCTCTGTCAAGGCTGCACTGCAGCCCACTTCTCCCTCTGCCTGAGCCTGTCACCTTCCCTTCCCTTTCATACATGGGAATCCTGAGCACAGTCCCTGATATAGTTTCTGCGTGCACATCTCCACTCAGTCTGCTGCTTGGGGGACCTATCCAACAGCAAATGGTAATTGCAGCTGATGCTTATTTGTGCCTGACAGCATGTTAGGGAGTTTATACATAGAGTCTCATAATAATATTATGATATCATTGTCTGGCCACCAAAGAATTTTTGTATCGCTGATCCTAGGTAAACTTTAATCCTTCCTGGGAGAGGGCAGGACAGGGATTCCTAACCGCTTTAGACATGTTAGAAACAGGCCCTCAGAGAGATAATTTTCTCAAGATCACAAATCTAGGAATGTTGTAGAGTTGTTTAATTTTCTGGCAATTCCAGTGCATATAGCGTTTCCCATTTCCACTCATTTTTTTTATTTTTTTTATATACTAATATCCCAGGTAGTCTGGGCCCAGGATTTTCATACCCTTATCTGAAAGCTGGGCGTTTATCAGTCCCAGCTTGTAAACTCCTATTCAAAACATGTGGCCTAAGACAGAAAGGAAAGGAATGGCTCTTAAACAGTGTCAGTACCAAGGAGGTCCTTAGCATCTAACCCAAAGATTTCCAACTGTTTCCACAGAGCTTCCTTGGGAGCTCAAGAGAGAAAAGAACAGGGAAAGACAAAGAGAAGAAGGGAAAACAAGAGGATGAGGAATAGGGCCTGAGAAGAAAAGAAACAGAAAAAAGAAAGAGAGAGAGAGAGAGAGAGAGAGAGAGAGAGAGAGAGAGGGAGAGAGAGAGAGAGAGAAAAGCAAAGCAAGAGGCTGGCTGGCTGTTCCATGAAACAAACAATAGCAACTTTCCTGCCCATGAGGCAGCCATGTTATTTGAAGCTTTGAACTCCTCAGGACAGTATGCTTTATCATCTGGAATAATAAACGCAGACCTGGTGGCCCGAGGAGCATCAGGCTGAGGGCTGGGGGTGCACTCTGCACTCTGCCAACAATGGGCAGCCTGCTGTCTGCGTCTGCACAAAGGAGCCCGGGAAGGCATCCTCTGGGAGGCACTGAGGCCAAGAGGGCTCTCAGCTGGTGCTGAGTGAGCTCTTCAAAGTAAACAGGGGCTCCAGGGCCAGTGGGACCCTCCTGTTGGTGGTAACTCTAACACGATGTGAGCCCTGGAAAGGGCTTGATATTTTTAGCTCTCCAGTTGCTTTGAAAGAAAGAAAGAGGGAAAGAAACAGAGCTGCAGAGCAAAATTTATTATTTATTTTAGGACATAATAGCTAACAGCTCCAAAAACATTCTGGATGTGCTCCACAGCTCATCAACAAGCACATCACTGCAGAATGAGGAAAGGATAAACACCACGTGGATCTGCATGCTGGCGGGGGTGGCGTGGTACAGGCAAGCCCACGCTGCGCTGCCTGGCTGAGCCCAGGGACAGCCACTCACCTGCTGGCTCCTCCCACCTTCAATCTCCTCCCTGTTCTTGTCATGGAAAGCATTATGGTTTGATCAGATACGGGCAGAAGTCCTAATTTCCTAGGCCACTAGAAAGGTCATGGACATCCAACAGAGTTGGCAGTCAGTCCAGGGACCCGACCTGCCAACTTGCTGTCTGTGGCCTTGGATGAGTCACATGGTTACCTTGAGCCTAGGTGAATTCAAAAGTCTCTTTGAGCTTTTACATTGAACTAGCCTTCAAAACTACAAGTGAGGAGAGGTCCTGAGAGGCCAGGTGGGTCCCAGTGATCAGCACAAAACACAGAGGGTGCTAAAAAAAAAAAAAAAAGGTATATGCATTTTAAGAGATGTTATCTATGTAGCAGTAGTTTGCCATAATCAGAAGTGTCTGGTGGTAACCACTTGAGCACCTCTTGTAAATGCAGAAGTCAAACATGACTACATATTGAGTATTACAATTTTAAAACAGTTTTTCCTTCCTGAAAACGTGTACACATTTATTTGGCACCCTCTGTATTTGTTGAGTGTATATGTGAATAGGAGGTACCTCAGTAGGGGGTGATGGCCCACCTTCACCAGCAAGGGCAGAGGAAATTGTACATTCTCCTATGACTTCTAGCTTTGTAACCTCTAAGCCTCCATGAGGGGTAAAGAGACTTTAATTCTGTGGTGGTAAACAGAGACAGGCAGCCCCAGGGCCAGGGGCTGAGGGATGAGCAGAGGGTAGATGGCTGGGGAATGCAGGACATCTGCAGGGGGCCTGCCAGGATGCAGAGGGCACCTGGCCCTGTGTTGGGGGGTGGGGGGAGGAAGGGGGAAGCCGGAGGTTTGCCATTTGCTGTGGAGACCCTGGGTGAATCTCTGCCATCCCAGAAACACAGCTGTTCTGGCACTGACTCTATCCAAGTCTCCGTGTGCTATTGACCCTCCGCTGCCACGCCCCAGGCTGGTTGGTCTCCCTGCAGTCTCTCCTAGTCTCTCACCAGGATGATCCTTTCAGCCTCCTAACTGTTCTCACTGCCCTTCAGCCTTTCCCTGCTCTGCTCCACCCTTACCACTGCCTCCTTTAAAGTGATACTCTAACAGGAAGATCAGATAGGGTCACTCTCTGGCACACAATCGTCACTAGTCCTCTGCCAGGGACTGATGTCCAAAACATTCAAGGCCTCCGGGAGGTCCGGTCCCTGCTCACGGTTCCAGTTCCTGAACCCGTGTGTTCTCGTCTGCAGGCACTTTAGGTTCTAGCCACATTTTTCCCAGAAGATGCCACAACCCTCAGGCATGTGTGCCTTTGTATGTGCAGTTCCTTCTGCGCATGCTCTTCCAAAACGCATCTCCAGAGTCCGCTTTGTCTGGAGGAAGGCCTCGCGGAACAAAGTCTTTCCTCTTTACACAGGCCCACTACAGTCCCCCTGTTACTCTATGTGGGGAGACAGGTGAAAGCAGAGCTCAGCAAGAACTGGGCTGTGGTCATCGCCGCAACCGATGGCTGTCATATTAATAGTTATTAGTACTTAACAGTTCTCCCAAGATGAGCGGTTTATACATGGAGCTATGAAATGGCAATAAACATCCCTTTTCTTTCTACTTTACAGGGCTACTGGGAGGATCCAGAGAATGAAAAAACATTTTATAAAAGACAAAGGCTGTGCACCTTTGAGGGTTTGTCATGGTGATTTGATTTTAAAATAGAAAATAGAGATGCTGGAGCAGCAACATAACTGTCTCCCCTCCCCCCTCCTTTGCTTCCTTCTTGGGTGTTTGGTATTGGCATTTAGTATTTATAGAAATACTAAAGGACGAGACAGACAAGATCTCCTGCCCCCAAGAAGCATAGTTTTCATTAAAGAAACGGATACAGCAAACAAATAAATAAACATGAGGGTTTTTATTGATGAGCGACTGAGATAAACAAGAGGCAGGTACAGCAAGGAGCAGAGGGGAAAAGAGGTTCTCAGAAACTAGGCAGACCTGCCTCCCATTTAGGGCAGAGCAGCTTCCAGCTGTGCGACCTGGAGCCTCAGAGCCACTGGGTGCCTTTCAGTTGCCATCTCTTCCAATGTTGAGATGATGATGCCCATCTCTATCAATAGTTTTGAGGACTAAGGAGGCCTGGCTTATAGCTTCCTAGAAACTGATCTCCTGGGCAAGGAATTTATTAAATGAAGGGTCAAGCAGTGAGGCCACACGGCAAAGGAACAGTCTTTTCTTCAGGGAAGGACCCACATATACCAAGGAAGACATTTTTCTTTGAAGGGCTCTGCACAGATTTCTAAAAGTTTCCTAGGCCCTGCTATGGTCAACTGTGCTCTAACTAGAAGTTGGCTATATGGTTGACCTGAGGCTAGTCGCTTTCGCTTTCTGGGTCTGCTTTTCCATTTGTAAAAAGAGGGTGTTGAACTAAATCGCCCTCCTGTATCTTCCAGCACAGGCATTCCCTGAATTTGGCTTGGGAATATTTTTACTATGAGAATGCTTTCCTCTCCGACTAATGAGCTCCAATTAGTCTTACTGCTCTCTGTTAATGAAGGTTCTGAGACAAAATATCATGGCCTTGCACGTGTTGTTTCCTCACAGAGAAGATAATGCACTTGATATCCTCAAGGCTATGGAAACAAGGTGTTCCTGCCATAAGGACTTGGCACAGGTCAGCTGGAGGCAAACAGAGAACTGGTTCAGACATACCCAGAGGTTGGAATACGCTGTGTTCTATTTCAAAGCAATGAGACTGATGGGAGGTCATGTCCAAATATGTCTGTGTTTACCCCAGAATCCAAGTGGAAGTTCAAAGCCTGTAATAGTTTCTTCACCACACGAGACAGATCCCATCCTTTCACCCTACACCCTTCAGGGTTGGATGTTCTCTTTATTTTTTGCTCATTTTCTTTCATAGCACATTCACTCACTACTTCTATGCATCAAAAACTGCATATACATTATTGGTAATCCTCACAACTACCTTAAGAAGAGGGTGACATTCTTCCAGTTTTATAGTGAAGAAACTGCTGTTCAAAGTGGATAAGTACCCAGCTTAAGGTTACACATTCTGGGGAATGGCTAAGCTGTGACCCTAATTCAGGTGGGTTCAATTCCAAGGGGTATAAGCCTTTTCTAGCAACCTCCTCTGGCAGAATTGGATTCTCCATTGAGAGTGAAAGAGTAAACTCATGATCTCAGAACAGGCTCAATCAATCTACAAGTTTCATCTGTCAAGTTCATGAGAGATTCACTCAGCAGATTGCTAGGACAAGGTGTTCAAATTTTAAAGTATATAGGAGTCACCCAGGGTGCTCCTTGTGTTTATATTCTCTTACTTTACACTCAGAGATTCTGCATTTTTAGGATATGAATTGTCTAGAACCATATGCCAAGAAACCAAACAGTCCTAGGGGTTTGGGTAGAGTTTGTTTTGCTAAAATCCCCAGAGTTATCCCTCTTGCCTTCAGGGGTACCCTACCTACAAATCAGGAAATAAAATACCAATATTATGAATGTCTGGGAAAGCACAGAACACCCCACTGCAAAGCGTTGCTGAAAACTGTGTTGGAGAAAGTGGCCTAGATGTAAGCATGCCCTGCTCACATCCTGGATCTAGATTTGAGTTTACAGCCTCAGGTCTGTGAAGATGCCTTGGTTAATGAAGCCAACCGCAAGTACTCTTATCCAAGCAACCACACACATGAGGATGGCTCGCCTGACTCTCTCATCCCAAGTCACACAGAAGAACGGTTGGTGGAAGTCTTCCCAGAAGATGCTTTTTGCAAGTGGACAGATGTGGGCAAACAAGTCCATCATGCTTGAGCCCAGAGATTTAAAGAGGGGCAGGAGAATACTGTTCTGCATGCCTCAGGAAGCAAAATATGGTGTATTCATAGCGACATAATGCCTTTCTATGGAGTGTCCTTACTCACTCAAAATTCAGGGGCCAGGACTGTCAGGGTCTTTCCAATCACATGGACAATCCCTCCTCCTCTGGGGAGAAACTGGTGAGGAGTGGAGACCCTGCGTACAAGGATGAAAGTAGACATTCCCTCTCTTGTGGGTCAAGGCTGCAGTGTGAGGTGAGGGGTGGAGACATGTTCCTTTTGCCAGCATTACCCTTAATTGAGCACCAACTCTGTGCCAGACCCTGGACTAAAAGAGGAGCCCCCTGTCTCCTACAGATGGTCTCATTGACTGCATCAATATTTGAAAACTGATTTCCCTGAGGCAAAAGGCTGGTGAGCAGAACAGACCTGTCCCCCGTCCTCAGGATGCTGGCATTTCAGCTGGGGAGACAGCTAGAAACTCTCCAAGTCAGCAGAGACATAAAGAAAATAATCACAAACTGTGATAAGTGTTACACAGCCAACAAGGGGCAGAGAGCTCTCTGCCTGGGAAACTTAAGACAGTTGAAGCAACTTGCCCAAGATCCTGAGATGGGTCACAGGCAAGCCCACACTAGAATGAGCGGCCAGACATGTTTCTTTCACTTAAAGCCTTTATCGTGCTCCTTTTATTCTTCTGTCTTGGATCACTTCCTCTAGATTAGATCTCCTGGTGGGAGGGGGGCCGGGGATGGGGGGTTGGGGGGGGGAGTTGTCTTCAAAGAACTAGTCTTTAGGTCTTTGAAGAAGAATCAAAGGTCATCGAAAAGAAAACATGTGTCATGCTAAAAGTCTCTTAAAAAGAGACAATGAGAAATTTAAAGTATACCGTGAGTTTAAGCTTCAAGCCCTTCTAGCTCTTCAATGGGTTCATCTATGCCATAGGCTTGTTCTTAGACTGGGAGAACAGATGGAAAACACTATAGATTGTAAAGCAATGTACACATGCATGGAATTATCAAATAGATACCTGACACACAAAGAGTGAGCGAAGATTTTTACTCCTTTACCTTTGAAAAAAATCACTATTCCCATTCCCTTTCCTTTGAGAATTAGAAACAAAAGTGGCTTGGTTCCGAAGTGGAGAGAGCTCCCACAAAATGCTCTCTTCTTGTCCTTCCTTTTATCTTTCCCAGGGACAATCAGCTGCCAGAAATGTGTCACTTCAAGCAGTCCTCCACATCTTATTTGGATAAAACTTAAATTATTACCACACCAGTCTGTGCACACTTTTTTTCTCCTCCTTTCCAAGAATGGCCATAACTGAGCTTGACAAACTACTGATTTCTACCAAAGTGCTTTCAACACCTTTTAGACATCAGAGACCAAAGGGATGAGAAGCACTGAATGCAAGGAGGAAACTCAGACAGAAGTTTCTCATGATATCAGACCCACAGCTTCCACCAGGCAGTCTTCCCAGATTTTCTAGCAGCAAATGAGGGAATGAGGGTTTTCTCAATACTTGCCACCTGAGCATGGGAATCATAGAGCTCCTTTTTTTTTGTTCTTTCTGCTTTTGCAAGGTTCTGTTCTGGGTATTGGCATTATAAGGATGGGCCTCATGACCCAACAAGCTTCCAAGGCATGAGAGATATAAACAAGTAAACAAATAGTAATGGCATATGGCAAAAAGTGGGAAATGAAATGTTGTAGGAGCATAGAGGAAAGAAGGAGAAATGACTTCCTCCTGGAAGGTTGAGGAAAGAGCAGACATTAATTCTGGATCCTAGAGGGGGGAGTATTTGAGCTGGCCCTTTAAAGATGCCAGGGGTCTTACAGGTAGAGTGTGCAGGTTGGCTAAGAAACCTTACATCATCAAAAAAGCGGTTGCTGGTACATTCCAGGTAGAAGGAAAGCAGGAATTCAGGAATAAAGAAAAATCTGTTGGGGAGAAAAATGGCCCTGTTTACCTGCCATATACAAAGCATGACAAGGGAATTGATTAGTTACTTTAACCAAAGAAAGCATTTGGACTTGATGAGAGCATTAATTCAAATTTAGGCTCATGTTACCCCATATACTAAATGTACAGTCTTGAAGACATCTCATTGTCTCTCTGAGATTTTTGTTCCTCATTCATTATGAGGATAATAATGCTTGCCATTCAGAGTGGCAAAGATTTTATGCACTATTTTATATGAAGGTGCTTAGAAGGGTGCTTGGACCCAAATAGCTGCTCCATATATTTCAGATCCTTGTTTAGCTCTCTCAGCAAAGGGACAGAAGCTATTAAACATGGGAATCTAAATAAGGCCATCTTAGCTGGCTTTGATATCACAATTTGGGCAGCATGCCTAATCTTTTATACTATGTGTTCTTGGCCATGTATCCTAATCTCTCTGAGCATCCACGTTCTTGCCTGGATTTAAGGATTGTTTACCAAGAAGGGAACTTCTCCTCTATTCTTTCCACATTCCCACCTTGACCCCTAGAGGAGAGAATGTGCATTCCATTCCCCTAGTGCTGAGTGGAACACCAACAGTCCTCTTTCTACTCTCTGATGTACTTTTCTCTGAAAAGGGTGTCTAGTGTGCTCAGTACCAATGGAGGTCAAACTCTAACCCCTTGCTATTGGGCGGGATCACTGCCTTGGATAACAATCCCATCTTTTCTTCTGTGTTCCAGCTGCTCCAGCTCTAACTGGGCATATCACAGGAAGAGTGTAGGTTATACCTCTTCCAGATGGAATCCTAAGCAATGTTCTCTAACCAAATTCACCCACAACTCTGTAACTTTGAGTGACAGGGTGTGGCAGAGTACAAAAATGGCCACAAGATTCTGTACCTTCTCCCTTTGAGAAGTGGAGTCATTCTTTCTCCTCCTGTAATCTTGATTGGCCTTTTAACTTGTTTTGGCTAAAGCAAAGCAACAGAAGTGATGTGTGAGTTCTGAGCCTGGGCCTTAAGAGGTTTTGCTCTCTTGAAACCCTATGACCTCCAAGCATAGCCCATGCTAACTTTCTGAATGAAGGGAGACCAGTGGAGAGAGGTCCCAGTCATCTGAGCCAACCTAGCTGAGGCCATGGGGGCTATCCTCTAGTTGACTCATCAGTTGATGCACATATATCAATGGGCTTAACCAAGA
Organism: Hipposideros armiger; assembly: GCF_001890085.2. NCBI lineage: Eukaryota > Metazoa > Chordata > Mammalia > Chiroptera > Hipposideridae > Hipposideros > Hipposideros armiger. The sequence continues at coordinate 759,431 of NW_017731997.1, forward strand.
TCAGCCAAGCTCAGCCCAGATCAGCAGAATTGTCCAGCTAACCTACAGATTCGTGAGCAATAACAAATGGTTTTTAGCCCCTAAGTTTTGGGATGATCTGTTATGTAGCAAAAGCCACCAGATACACATGGTGATTGCATACATTTTTAAAAGTGATGCTAGTTTCCCGTTTGGCTGGTGATATTTGTGTTATGAGCTATTCGTACTCGAGAAGGAAAGGGTTATGCAGTACCCTGAGCCCCTACAGGGATGACAGCTTCCTCCTAAGGTTGTCATCAGTCTTAAGAGGGCCACCAAGTATGGCCACACAAGCTATGAATAGCACTATTCTAGGAGACCTGTGAACATCCTGGCTATGTAATGTGTACTCTGTGAAACTAATGGTGGCCCCAGATTTATGCAATGCGGTGACCCTTAGAATTAATCAGAATAATGTTTGTAAAGTCTTTGGCATATAATTGATGGAAAATAAACATCTATTTTACAATAATTTCTTGGTATTGAAATATTTTAGTATGTTGAATTTTATGATCATTATTACTTAATTATCAAATAAGCCTCGTTTTCCCATCAGAAAAGTGTGTGGGGAGTGGTGATGGTGGAGGTGGGAGACTAGATGATCTTTAAGGTTCTTTCCAGCATAGTTATTCTATGATTCATGGGCTAACACAAATCTCATAAAAAGAAGCCAAAATCCATGCCCTGAGTGGGCTCCTTTGGTGAAATTGGGGACACGGCCCCAGCAGTGCAATGTGGCAGGTCATCTGTCAGGCGGCTGTGTCAGCAGCCTGAGAGCAGCCCATAAAGCTGCCAAAACTGCCCTTTGCTTTGCCTCAGTCAAAGAAGAGGCAGAGGAAAGGCCTCTGTGCCAGGAAGGCACTGCTTTGCAGGAAAGGAGCTGTGTTTTGTTCTAAGCAGGACAAGTCTGAGGAACGTAAACAGTTAATGCACCATGGAAGCCACAAATAAATCCTGTGGTTTGAGATCAAAAGCAAGCAGCATAGGGAAATGAAAAATTGATGAGATGCCTTTTTTCTTGTCCATTGCCTTCTCTGCATCCCACCCAGCTCCTGGCTGTTTACACCAGACTTAAAGCTCCCAGGGACAGTTATAGAGCAGAAGCTTACTTATCGCCAATGGACCTTTAGAAAGGACACTGAGTCTGAGTTCCTGTCCTGGATTTTCTACTCACCAGGCATGTCACCTTGGACCCTGATGCCTGAGTCCCACCCCAGAAACTGACTGGAGCAGCCTGGGCAGGGGCCTGGAGGTGGGAATCACTTAATGACTGCCCCAGTGATTCTCAACTGCACCCAGGGTTGAAAACTGCTGATCTAACCATTGTAGACTTTGGTCTCTCATCTGTCAAATGGGGAGGGTAGAACCTATTTGCAGTGCTGGTGTGTGAGCCAATAAAGACAGATAATAGAGGTGTAAGGGCAATGATTACCATTTGGCAGTGGCTTGTCTGGAAGGATCCTATGCGTATGGCCTTGAATCAGATACACGCAGATCTTGAGAACCCAGCTGTGTCCATTCTTTAATCAGCCACCCTCAATATCAGGAATCTGTCTTGGCTCTGCAGGGTATGGGTCTGTGTGGGCAGAACCAGGGGGGACCCGAGGAATGGTGTGGGATGTATTCATGGTGTCCTGGTCACAGGAAATAGCAGATCCCACGAGTCACCCAGTGAACTGGTTACTTTTGCTCTCACATTTCCTGTTTGGGTGGTAACTAAATGGCACTTCAGAGTAATTAATATTGTGCTACTAATGAATGAATAAAGAAAAAGCTTTGCCCTATTTACCCAGCCAGTGTTAGGACCCAGGGTTGTGGGGTAAGGGAAGGGGACTAGGTGGGTGGGGCACACATCTTAATCCTATTTCCATTCACCCATGGATTTATTCAGGCATGCCAGCCTGCATTCATTCAACAAACATGCCCATGGGGCTGACTCTGCTGGGTGTCCAGGATACAAAGGTTATTTAGACCCATCGTTGCCTTTGAGCTGTTCAGCACACAAGGAGGCAAATCCACAGTTAGTGGTATTGTTAAAGGTCCAATGACTAGGACGCATGTCACTGATTACGTGTCCAGAGAAGGACAATGTCCGTGTAGGTGGGCAAACTTGGGGAAATGTTCTTGGTAGGACTGGGTCTAGATTGCTGATAAGGCCCTAGTTTCCATCCTTTCAGTTTCTTCCCTGGGTACATGTCTTTACCATTCTATTTCCAGTTTCTCATTTTCCCCAAAGCAAGGCTCCAATGGTGTCACTTCTCTGCTCAGACACTTTGAATCCCTTCACCTGCCACCTCTGCCTTCATTACTACCAGCAGAGTAAAAACCAGCTTCCTTAAACAGGTACCTGGTCTGAGCATGGCCCTTTCCAGCCTCATCTCATCTCATCTCATCTCATCTCATCTCATCTCATCTCATCTCATCTCATCTCATCATCTCATTTCATCTCATCATCTCATCTCATCTCATCTCATTTCATCTTCCTCTACTTTTCTCTGGGTACTTAGGCTAACCTCACATGGAACTATTTGACACTGTCCCGACACTCCAGGCTGTGTCGCATCTGAATGCCCTTACACAAGCCTGAAATGCTTTTCTGTTTTCACACCCTCAATTTCCTTATTTTCCTGCCACAAGGAGCTGTTTTCTATCAAGCCAATATTCTCTTTTATGTCTGTACACAAATTATTTCCCTGTTGTACAAATTATTTCCTCTGTTGGAATAACCTTCCTCTTGTCTTTTGTCTTTGTGGAGAAGTACCTTCCACTCTTTTAAAAACAATCAAATGTTGTCTCCTGGTGTGTCTTCTGGTCCCCCCAATAACAATGGCTTCCTCGTCTGGGCCCATTTATACTTTTGAGTCTTCTCTTCTCTTCTTCTCCCCCCTCCCTCTCTCTCTCTCTCTCTCTCTCTCTCTCTCTCTCTCTCTCTCTTTCTCTCTCTCTCTAGCACCAGAATGAAATAAAATGGCAGAAATAAGCAATGGGTCTCTGCCACCTTGGGAGACCCAGGTATTAGAAATTGTTTTTTACTCTTCTGTTTAGCCCCTGTTATAGGAAAGGGAATGTGTCAGCCAGCAGCTGGTAACTTGATTGGGTTTATCTTCATATTAATCTTGCCTTTCCTGGGATTTAGTGTCTAGCTCTTTCCTGAAATCAGATTCCATTAGCAGGCTAAGTCAGTAAAACAGAAAATCTCTTGCAAGTATTTGCCTAACTTTGCAGTGTTTTATGCAATTTATGGGTTGAAAGGCTTGCAAGTGATCAAATACACATCAGGCCAACCTGTGGAAGTTGGGGAGAAGATCCAAGGGCAACCCACGGTCAAGTCCTTGGACTCTATGAATTTAGGTCAGAAAATTGGCTTTGAGTTTTTTCAGCCCACTCCCAGGACACAATTTTTTAATTTTTCTTTTCCACTCATTTTTTTTTAACAATCAACAATGTCAAAATTTGGAGAATGCTATTGTTTTTCTATTAACCTTGCAATTTTCAAAGTACAATGGGCTGGAAAGAGCACTGGTTTCCAGTTCCCCACAGATCACTGTGAATTCCCACTTTCTAGACTTGTCTCCCCAACTGTAAACTGAGAAATTACAGAGTCTCCAAGGTCTCTTCTATTTTGGATAGTTTCACTCACTTTTTTGCTCTGTGTGTCATCCTACAGCAGAAGTCAGAGTATAACCCATTTTTTGTTTTTCCTATTAAGCACCAACCATGGGCATGTGTCTTTTCTTCTATCATCCCCCAGTTAGCAACACTGACTTGTTAACTCTTTTCAGGCTCTCTAGTTTGACATTCAAGGCCTTCTGTAATCTGTCCCCAACTAATATTTTCTAAGTATTACTTCCCACAATCCCAGGTTCAGTAAGTATTTGCTAGTCCACCCAAATGCCATGTACCTTCAGCATTTATGTTTTGGCACATGTCTCTAGTGTCCTTCCTGATGTCAGCATTTAGTAAAATCTTACACACATTGTCCCCAGATACAGTACCATAGGAGTCCTTACTTGGTAGAGTATAGGACTCTGCAGCTGTTCTGCTTGTTCTTCTCCTCCATTGATCTCTGGTTTGGATATTTGCACTCTGCTCATGTTCCTATAACAGGTTTTTTTCCCAATACCATGGTTTGGTAACTTTTTCGGGAATCCAGTGAAGTCTAAACCTCGAAGTCGTTGCTTGTTCCTTCCCCCAGCCTTAGAATAGTAGCCTTAATCCCTCCCCATCCCCATCCATTTAACTGATCTCCCTCCAAATAACTGAGAGACTTAGCTAAATTGACTATTGGTCTACCTGGGCTCCCTTTCCCTACTGCTGGCTCTTAAGAGGTGCTTCCCTCCTACTTGGTCTTTCTCCTATTGCCATGTACTGCATCTGCCCTCTGTCATCTGGCCTTTCCTTGAGCTCTGGAAATGGCTGGATCCTAGAAAGCACACATTTGATGGCTGCCCTCACACCTGACTGAGGCCAGTGACCATCTCACCTAATGACATGCATTAATGAAGGGAATTCTGAGTTCTTTAGATTTTAGGAAGCCATATCTTATAACACCAGTCTTATATGAAGGGCCAGAGTCTTCAAATGTAAAGTTTCTACTGTTTCTTGAGCTGTCTCCTTTTAAAAGTTTTGCAAGAACATTACATCCTTGGTCAGAAGCATAGTTCCTTTATAGCATGTATATTCTTTAGAAATAAGCTTTGTGGTCAGACATATATGACTTCAAATACTAGTGCTGTAGGTTTATTCTGCATTACCTTGGGTAAGGTACTTAATCTCTCTGAGCGCTGGTGTTCTCTTACCTCCATCACTGGACACTGTAAGGAATATATGGGGTCAGGTACACATGAAAGTCTAGCCCAAGGGTTACACACAGTCAATGTTCTACACACATTGGTTTCTTTACTTTATTTTGATAACAGTCTTTTCCTGGAACTAAAACATGAATTCCATTCTGGGAAAGGGCTTCTCAAGTTTGAGAACTGCCTACTGGTTAGTAGAAGCCAGACCAAAGTGTGTCCTTGAATGTCAACTAGAGAAGTTCAGATCTTTGAACCCCTACCTTCTCATTGCCAATGGCTTTTATAATCACTGATCCATCTTAATTTGCATGCATAGCCATCCAATTTCAACATGTTCTCACTGAAGCTTTTAACCACAGGGTTCTTGGGAGAACTCTCCGTGAACCTCTATGGGTAAGAAAGGGAGGTGGAGCTCAGAGAGGGGTTGATAAGGAAGGTCTCATAATGGACTAATCTGTGCTAGGAGGATTTCAAGGTGATTTTATATGCTTTATCTCATTTTATTTTCAAGGGTTTGTTGTGAGTGATGGTACATGTGTGTATTTGTTGTGATTGTAGCTGCTAGTGATATTACTATTATTATTATTATTATTATTATTATTATTATTATTATTATTAGTGCTACTATTACTATTGCATACTACAAAAGATAGTTGAGAAGTGTCATAACAGAGTGGTTAAGGTCATGGTCATTGAAGCCAGGCTGACTGCTTCAAAGCCCAGCTCAGTTTTCTCATCATCTAATTGGAACAAGGATATTAACAGTAGTCATTTCATGGTGTGGGTCTGGGACTTAAATGTTTCAATATACATGGATTGTTTAGAGCAGTATTTGGTCAGAGTAAGCACTATGTAGAATATAGCTACTGGTATTGTATTATTATTATTATTATTGTGTGCAGTCATGACTTATCTTCGATTTCAGGCTAAGGAATTTAGCCTTTAATGGATGCTGAGAACACTAACCCTTCAAATGTCAGTTGTGGATCACAGATTTCTAAGAATAGCAATGCAATCAGAGTGGCTTTTTTTAAGGGTCATGGTGGCAGCATATCATGGTGGCAGCATGTTGTAGTTAATAGGAGTTTTAAAGAGACTGGAGGCAGGGGGACCAGTTCAGAGGCTTCTATCATCACCCAGGATGGAAGTGAAGGTGTCAACTGATGCTAGGGTACTCATCACGAGGCTATAGGCGCAGGCTGGGGAGAGAAGTTAATGTAGCTGGACTGGGGACTATGGGCGTTTGGGACACTTCTTCACATAACTTACAGGTGCCTTCAGAACCTGTTCAAGCCCAAAGTTGTATATGACACTTCCATTTGATGATGGAGTCCAGGTCTCTTTGCCCATCTTTATGGCTTAGTGGGCTAGACAACATCTAGTTTGTTATGGGCAGTGCAGGTCACTTGGAGGCCTATGGCTAAGCATTCAGCCTCTACTAAGGACCAGTAGCTAGTGGTACAGGGATGGAGAGAAGGAAAACAACATGAGAACAATGTAAAGGACAATGTAGAAATGACATCCTGAGGCAGAAGTAAGCCAATATGCCATTTGTCTAAGACAGACAACACCAAAAGGGATGGGGCCAAGCCTGCATGTATAATCTTGGGGAAGCTACAACACATAATTTGTGTTTTCCCTTTTCATATTTAATTAAAATATGCTGGGTGTGGAGTGGATATTAGAACTCGTATGTTAGGAGTTCAGAGAAGGGAACAATAGCTACGGGCTGCATGTGGTGGAGAGGTGGGGATCAGAGAAGATTCTAGAGGAGATGGCATTTGGCCTAAACCTCAAAGACTTGTTAGGACTTTGGGGAAATGGAAGAACATTCCAGACAGAAAAAAGGCATTGAGCCTGAAGTCCTTAAAATAATGTAACTTGGCTCCTGACTTTGATTCACGGGGGAGGAATTCACCCAGGGCCATCAGCCAAGTGGAAGAGCTCAAAGGTCAAGGACTGTACATTTTTTGTAGCATTTCTCATTTGTTTGAGCTTAAATGAAGCTGAACCCTGCAGGGAAATGAGCACATGTTACACATCTCCAAAGCCAGGAGGCTTCATGTCCAGGAAACTAGGCTGGTTGGATAGTAACGAAAATGACTAATGCACCTTCCTAGGCCTCATGTGGCTTGACACCCCAGGAATATGGGGCAGGCAGAAGAGAAATAGGTAGTGGCTCCGAGTGAGGGTGATTAAGTAAGAGGCAGCCCAGAGTGGTGAAGAGTGTTGTTCTGGTAAATCCAAGAGAGGTTCTCACTCTGGTGGCCCTGAACAATCTAGATTTCTTCTCTGGGCTTCAGTTTCCTCATTAATGTCTTGATCTGATATTCTAGAGGGCCATGACTTACTGGCAAGTATATGCCCCATTAGCCATTGCTGCATCATAATGATGGTTCCTAAAATCCAACCACATGCAGGCCCAGGCTTAGAGCCAAGTTATCGCACACATATTCCTGCTCATCCAGTTAGCTGTCTTCTTCACTGGGAAGCTCTGACTCCCACAGACAGAGCTGGTCACTGCTGTCTTGTGTTCCTATTACACCTAGAAATATGTAGTTGTCACAATTAGGACCTTGCGAGGAAATGTTAAAAGCATCAGCAAATCTGTGATGCTGGCATTATTTTATTTCTCTAAATGTCCATGACACCACAGAGTAGAGAGAAATCCATACTTCATCTTTAGAGGAAGACACTGATAATCATAACAGAATAATAAAAATCACAGTAATAGTTATAATATTCCTCAAGCTATTGCTATGCATTGTATAAAGCACTGGTTCTCAACGGGGAGTGATTTTGACCCTCAGTGGACATATGATAATGTCTGGAGATGCTTTTGGGGTGCTATGGCATCTAGCAGTTAGAGGCCAGGGATGCTGCTAAACATCCTACAATACACATGACAGTATTTCACAGCAAAGAATTATCTGGTCCAAAATGCCAATAGTGTAGGGGTTTGAGAAATCCTAATGTAAATCATGTCAATGGATTATGCTTTTAGTTCTCACTTAAATAGATTATGTCTTTTAGTCCCCAACTAGATGGGTATAATTACTGTCCCTTTAAGACACGAGGGATCTGAAGCACAGATTGGTTAGGTCACTTCTCCCAAAACGACATTAGGGAGTGGTGATGGTAGGAATTTGAATCCAGTACTCCTGACCAGAGCAGGGTCCTTCACTCACTGGGGTTCCCAATTGTCTTAATCTGCTCAGGCTGCTGTAGCAGAATATTATAGACTGGCAGATTATAAAATACAGGCTTATTTCTCATGGTTCTGGAGGCTGGAAGTTCGACATCAAGAGACCAGCAGATTTGATGTCTGGTGAGATCCCGCTTCCTGGCTCAGAGAGCTGTCTTTTCACTGTGTCTTCACATGGCAGTCGGGGCAAGGGGGCCCTCTGGGATTTTTATAAGGACATGAATCCCATTCGTGAGGGCTCCACCATTATGATGTAAGCACCTCCCAAAGGCCCCCACATCCAAATACTATCACACTGGGGGGCAGGATTTAACATGAATCTTTTTTTGGGGGGCGGTGGTCACAAAAATTCAGTCTTATAGCACTTGTAGCACCTACTAGAGCACCCAGTGCTTACAGAAATGGAGGAGCTGTCCTGTGAAGAGTTGGTCTCTGAGTTGCTCAGTCCACAGATGAGCTGGTATGGACTAAGGAATGGTTTCAGATTTATCCCCTCTTCACCGAGGGCTGAGAAGCCTCTAGAAACAGTAGACAGTCTTGAAGGTAGAACAAGTCCTAAAAGTCATAAAGAACTTCTGAAAGAAATCCTGGGCCAAAGTCAGACTTGTTCAAGGTCCCACATGGTAAGTAGATGGTAGGGTCTGGGCCCCAACCCACCTCCAAACTTCTCAGCCAGGACCATTCACAGGGTCATGTTATGTGCAGTTCAAATGAGACTATCAATATGAAAGTGCTTAGAAAGAGGGCCAGAGATGTAGGAACATGAGGGATAACATGTCACATGGACTTTTCGAGAAAAGAGAAGATTTTTAAGCTTAAAGCTTTTTAAATGCACACATCTCCAGAATGTACCTAATGCTAAGTATTAATGGATAAAGGCCTAGGGAGGTGTCCTCAGGCACCACCCCCTTGAACCCCATGCAAGTCACCATTTGTGGCTTTATGTTTATTGTTGACCATGCACAGATGTGATTCCATTTAGATGGTCCCAAATCATATGCTAATTGGTTTTCCAGACTAGGCTTTTTATTGTTTTATTCTTTGAGTTTTAAGGTTCTAAAGTTGACAATTAGTGTTTGACTTGACAACCCATTCTCAGTTTTCTGTTTACACTGCAATTGTCTCATCCCAAGGAGGTCTCTCTGGGGTCCCTTACACTCCAGTCCCTTTTACTTTCTGTGCTTAAAATTCTCCTGATTCTTTGCTAATAGAGCTTGGAGGGCCATAGAAACTATTTGGTGTAATCCAAACATTTTATGAATGTGGTAATTGGGGCTCTGAGGAAAATGAAATGACTTCGCTATTATGATAATCACAATCATAATAAGCAAGCATGATGATTATGGCTAATATTTCTGCATGTGTGTAAAGCTTTCAAGTTTATAAAGTATTTTTATTTAACTGATCTTGTTTGAACACCATAGGCACATTATCAGGCAAACAGAACAGAAAATATTCCTCTCATGTTTCAGGTGATAAATGGACTCAGTTGAAGAGAATTGCTCAATTTCCTTGCTTTGTTTATTGCTTTGAAGGGTATAATGAGGCAAAGTTCAAAGAGTCAGACAGACCTGGGTCAAGGTCTGTTTCTACCCCTAGTAGAAGTATGACCTTGAATAAATTATTTAACTTGTCTGGACCTCAATACTTTATCTGAAAAACAAATTGTTGTACATTTATTGATCATTTATTAGTACTCATTATAATAAAATGGTGGCTATTAAAATGGATTACTCTGACTTTTTGACCTCGACTTCCCACCAGTGAGGCTACTATATGGTTGTCTGCTGCTCTTGGAGATGTAAGGTATCGTTTTAGTTTAGATCTTTACTTTGCCAAGTAAAGACCCACCCCTCTCCCTTAATGGGTGACCTCCCATTATGAGCAAGGAAAAGTAAAGCATAAGTTATGAAGAGTTACTACAGCTGGAGGCATCCTTCATGATTAAAAGATAAACTAATAAATCTTTTGAGCAAATTAGAAAGTTTCTTTACAACAACAACAAAACAACCCTTGACAGTCACATACAATGGCTGTTTTGAAGCTGCTTTCCCACTCCAAGATCAGATGGAGGCTGAGGCTTCATTATTCTTCCATCTCTAGAATTTACTCCATTTGTAGTTCGGGAAGAATCATCTCTGCCCTGTGACCACCAGAAAAGCTGATTTCATACCAGCCTGCATTACTGATGTGCAGCTTCCAGTGGCATATCTCCCATAGTTCCTCACCTCTGCATATGCTGCAGGTCTCCTCAATCTCACTGAAAACTGCACTCGCCACTTTATGCTCCCCAAGCTCTCAAAGCCTGCTCCCTCTGTGTCTCAGTCTCAGTGAGTGGCTAGCATCTCTTTTGTCCATCAAAACAGAAATCTGACAGTTATCTTTGAATGGCAGAGATAAGAGACAGCCATGTTCTTTTGAGTTTACCTTTGAGGTGCCTTCCAAATCCAGCCCCTGGTTTTAAATTCAAATCCCACGATCCTCAGTATGAGCACTCTCATCTTCCACTTCGTCTGTTAAAAGATTTTCCCAGCTTGCCTTCAAAAAGTCAATATCACTGGGTAGTAATGGTGAGACATTCCACAGGTCCACAGGTCCTCTAGTGAACATCTTCCTATGCTATGCTAAAGAGTTAAGAATTGATTTGGTAAGTAATGGGGAACCAAGTGATGGTGTCAGATTTGCATTTTAGAAAAATCACCCTGGCTGCAATTTTTCATGGTGAATTAAATGGTATAAACACAGAGAGCAGAGGCCAGGCTAAAGAGGTCGTTGTAATAATCGAGCTGAAACGTGGTGGCAATAGAGATGGAACAGGGGAAATGGTTTGAGAATTAGTAATGTGATAGAACTAAAAGGATTGGTACTTTATTGAGTCTAGGGGATAAGGAAGGCCAGAATCTAGGGTGACGGCAAGATTTTTTTTCCTTCTTTTTTTTTTAGGCTGGATGAAAACATTTATGTTGGAAAAGGAAAAACTCAATGAGATGAGATCTTTCTTTAAATACTTCAAAAGCTGTCATAGGAAAGAAAACAACATCAATTGATTCAAGTTCTGAATATCTTCTGAAGGTAAAATGAAAAGACTGAAGTTGGGAGAAGTAGATTTAGGTGCGGTATAAATAGAGCTTTCTAAAAGTCTAATCGTATTCATCCTTTTGTGGACAGCAGAATCTCGGGCCCTACGTTCCACACATTCTGGGCCATTATCCAGGCATCTTTGTGGTTTCCAAGCACATTTTTGAGAAGGACATGGGGACCCAAGCCTCAAGAACAACAGTTCCTTAGGTGTTTCTGGAATGGGTCATGGGGTGGCTGATAGCCTCTTTCTATTTAGCTTGGGTAGAGCCACTCATCCCAAGGCACAAACCCTTTCTCAGATGTGGTGGGTGGGCTTGTCCACAGGAAAGGTTTAAACAAATAAACCTGCCGCCACAGTTTCTAAGTGTCCCATCGAGGAAAGCTAAAAAGAAGGCAGCACACATAAATGAACTCAGCATGCTTTGCATAAATGAGTGGGCCAGAAATTCAGTGGGCCACAGAAATGGGAAGGGGAGCCTCAATTTCTCCTAAATATATATTTTTTCCAGGTTAACCATGAGCGTCTATATTTTAAAATTCTGAGATTCTTAGATTTTGAGAGTTTTTTGTTCTTTGTTTTAGTTTGGTGTAACTGTTATGTCTCTAGGCGTCCACAGTCTATGGACATAGGTTGTGGCCTCTTATTAATAATTACCCATATTTTGCTGGCTATTTTCTCTGTCCGCTTCTGTAGGCTCGTTAGCCCATCCCAAAAGTCTTACTGCTGGGCTGGCTCTTCGGTCCCCCCACAGTCCCTGTCCAATGGGGCCTCTTCTATGGCTCTGGTTGCCACCTGGCTCTGATGACACTGCTTTCTCCCCTTCTTCCTTTAGACCCAGCGGAGGAAAAAGCTGCCTGCAGTTGTTCACCCTTAGGTGCCTCCCCATCCTTTGTTGATCCCCTTAACCCTCTGTGTCTCTGTAAAAAGCCTCTTTATTAAATTCTTGTTCAGTTAAGCCTGCTGAGTTTGTCATTTCTTTCCTTCCAAGGCCAAGACAATATACAAGATACTTCTTGGAGTCCCAGGGGAACTTGAGCCTATTCAAGCAAACATTTAGTGTTGATTGTAGGCTTGGTCTGGGCCCTGCACAAAGCTTCCCCTCTTGTTTTAACTGTCCTTACTGAGGTGTGTGGCTTGAAAGCCACTGAAGAACCTCTCATTTAGGCTGGGTTCCACTTGGCCATGTCGTGGTGCTGCCTGTCTCCTGATGTCCCCAAGGCTGCAGGGGCCTGCTGTGCCAATGCGGAGTCACATTTCCTAGAGTCTTGACTGTGCTGACGGCTTTCCAGTTCTGCTCAGAATTGAGAACATCCCTCTTTCCTACTGTGACCATCTCACTAAACACAGCTGTCCCTGCGTCTTACAGAATATACTCATTTCCCAAGAAAATAGTGCCCTTCAGTTTCCCCCTAGAGCAGTGGTTCTCAACCTGTGGGTCACCACCTCTTTGGGGGTCGAACGACCCTTTCACAGGGGTTGCCTAAGACCATTGGAAACCAAAAAGATATTTACATTACAATTCATAATAGTAGCAAAATTACAGTTATAGAGTAGCAACGAAAATAACTTTATGGTTGGGGGTCACCACAACATGAGGAGCTGTATTAAGGGGTCACGGCATTAGGAAGGTTGAGAACCACTGCCCTAGAGGCTTCCTCCATGGTCTCTAACACAGGTTGGTACAACTGGACCAGGAGCTGTAAGAGTTTTAGGATGAAAAGGATTCCACAATTAAGTAAGTCTGGGCAACACTGGATTTAAAAAGATAAAAAGGGAGGTTTTTGTAACTACTCAGAGCCTTTCAGTGAACTGTGAATCTCCAAAAGGGGCCTGTTAGGTTCAGCATCTGGCCATGTTATTTGGTTACTGAACACTTCTATCAAGGAGCTTTGATTGCATGGACTATACTTTTATGAAATACTCACTTGTGGTGTTACTGCTTTTCAGTAAGAATAGTGCGTGTCTTAGTATTTCTACTAGTTTATGATGATAATGAGGTTTTTTTATGTTCTTAAATTTTTACCTTCAGCAGACAGAATGGACTTGACAATGAGAAGCCACTTAGAGGAGAGGCAACCTAATGTCATGGAAAATAACTGGGACTTTGAGCTCAGCCAGACTTAGTCTGAATTCTGACACAGTTGTTGAGTGGCATTTGGCAAATTACTTAACCTTTCCAGGCCTCAGTTTTCACATAAGTGAAATGGATCTAATAGAGTCTATTAAATGGGATGGTAAAGTTCCTACCCCTGTTTCTGGAACATAGAAGGTGCTCAACAAGTGTGATTTACTCTTCCTTAGAAACAAATGATCTATCATATGGCCCAGACATTGCTCACCTCTTATCAGAAGCTTTAGTTACGAATTCTTTCTTATTCTGAACTTTTCCAACATGTAAAGGATGGATAAAATCTGGAGAGGCAGAGAATAGGTCTTAATGAATCAGAGCAAGTTAAGTCAAGAGAGAAATAAATTGTCTTTGTAATCTCACCTCGTTAACAATGTCAGCAGCTGGAATAGCTTCGAATTCTTGGAACTGAATCTTGACAATACCCTTTGAGTCAAAATCCACAAGGGTTTCTTCACTTCTCAGTCCAAATCTGGAAAGAAGTATTTTTTCCTCTAGTTTCTATCACTTTTTAATGTTGTTACATAATCCTTATTATGAAAATAACTCACACAAAATCCCACCACCCAAACACATCAGATATTTCTTTTTTGTTGGTGGTTTTTGGTTTTTACAATAGAATAAATATTTTTTGTATACAATCAGAGATTACTAAACATAATATTAAATATGATTCCAGGTGGATGTCTTATCTTCAAAATTATTTTTAATAATTACATGATATTCAATAGATTTTTATGAGCATTAAATTCACGTAATCTTGCGGGGGGTGGGAAATGTCTGCTCTGGTGACTGGTTACATTATCATATCCCCACTGTTGGATATTTTTTTTGTTTCCAATTCCTACACCATTTTTTTTCCATTTATGGTAATCTTCATGTATATACTCATATGTGAGGGTAATATTTTGAGATATTAATTTTTTTCTGTGCCCATGACTCCCCATCCAAACACAGATAGATTGTTCTTACTCCGGCCTAGAAGAGGTTTGATTTTGGGCTAATAGCCCAGCCTTCTATAAAATTCTTCTCTTCTTGACTTTTGTTTTCAAAGGCTTGAGGTGGATGTGTGGGTATTGGTGGAATGAAAAGAGAAGGTAGCCAGGGGACCTGAGGAGAGGCAGAGTGTCTTGGGAAATAGAGTAAGAACATAGTTTCTTCTCTTCTCCTCTGTTTTTGTGTTTGTTTGTTTGTTTCGGGGGAGGCACTCTCTCAAACCTACTGGGCTGAGGGAAAGTGAGGGAAGGGAAAATTATGTAACCAAGAACACCAATAAGGCAAAACGCCAAAGTCTTCATCCTGGTAAAACAATTGGGAAGGTATCAAGACCCTATTGAGAGGGGTTATGCATGATGTGGGACTATGGAAAAGAGAGTTCTTAGCTTTAGCAATGATCCCTTCACCTTATGCATGATGCAGAGGCAACAGAGAGACCAAGCGCCAAGGCACCTTGAGGATAGGGTGATCGATAAATAAACTCCAACCTCTTCCCAATCCTGAGAAGTTTCAACATCACATATGATCCTTGAACCCTGATATGACTCCATATTCAGGATGACCCCAATGACTGAAATGAAACTTTCCAAGACCGCCAAAGAAATAGGTTTCAGCATCAGAAGTCAAGTTATTTAAAAATGAGGATACTTCTTTCATCCTGAATATGTGAGCTAAAATTTATACCTATCTTTAAGTTTTTTTTTTTTTAGATAAATTTTCTGAAGAATTTATGGGTCAAGATATATAAACATTTTTATGTCTCTTGTTTCATAGTTCCAGATCATTTTCCAGTAGAATTACTGTCATTTACCTGATGCCAAGAATGACTGAAGGTACTGCTTTCACCATCTACTCACTAGCTTTGGTTACTAGTATTTTAAACGAAATTATTTCTAATTAACTAGTGAAAATGCTACTCCAATTTAATATGCCTTTCTTAGACTAGAGAGTTTGAATGTATTCTATGTATTTATTTGTGAATTGAATTTCTTCTCACGTATATTAAGTTTTAGTTAGTGTGTAACTAAATTAGTTTTGAAAAAATAAATTAAAAAATTTTTTTAAATCTCTAATAGCTTAGTTTTCCTTGTAGACAGTGCCTTTCGAAAGGTATTCTGCATCTGAAGTCTCCTTCTCAATCTAGACCCAACCCCCAACCTCTCACCACTGAAAAATATGTCTTTCATCAGTGAGTTCAGACCTGACCACCTAAAAAGCCAAGTTCTCCTTTTCAGCTGAGATGGACAGGTTCTAATTAGGCAGCATCATGATTATAATTATTCACTTTATGAAATGCAGAGGAAATGTGATCGGGAGTAAGACAACCGATTGCATTATATAAATAGTTGCAGACACTTGAGAGTTAAGACTCCCTACCACTGGCTGCACATTTTCTAAAGGAAATAACCCAGATGAGAAATATACCTTGGGCGGAGACACGCAATATAAGCCTTGTGTAAGCAAACCCACATTTTATTTATAAAAATGAGTTTAGAAAAATTACAGCTTCACACAATGTTACTCAAGAGCACTTTCTTCTACTCAATCCAGGCAAGTCTGAGAGGCCCTGACGTTGAAATTAAAAGAGCACTGGATGAAAACTGCCCTCTTTTTCTTTATCCACTTCTCTTACCTGGATTAAGTTCACTCATTCTTTAAGTAGCTTGTCTCAGGTGTAATCTCCTCCTGGAAGCCTTCCTTAACCATCCGATGGGATAGGTGACCCTGATTTGTGCTTTGGTAAACGAGTTCCTTTGTCTTCTTAGAAATCATATGCCTCTTTCCCCAGCGCCTTTAACTTCTCCCTCTACACTGGACCCCCTTCTATCAATAAACAAGTATGCCCCAGTCTCTTCCAATTTATGAAAGTATTCTCAGGAGCCCTCCCAGGTACTGCTATCTTTCTCTCCTTCCCTTCACTGCTGAATTTCTTGGGGGGGGGGGAGGAGAAATACATACATATATATATATATATATATATATATATATATATATATATATATATATATATATATGCTTTGTCCCCACTTCATTTTTCATTCTTTCTTCAACCCATTCCAGTCTGGTTCTGCCCTATAACTGCACCAAAATGAGTCTCACTAGAGTTACCTTCATGATGCTAAATCCAGTGTACCACTTTCAATAGTTCTTATTGTACTAGGCTTATCAGCAGCATTTATCACTGCTAACCACTGGCTCTGTGTCTTGACTTACTCTTATCTTGGCTCTGTAACATCACATTCACTTGATTTTCTAACCACCTTTCTGGCTGCCCTTCTTTGCCTGATACTCACCTTTGTCCTGACCTTTCAATGCTGGCACTCCTCCCCTTCACTCATCACCTCTACTCCCAGATTTACAATCCATCTATATGGCAAAATCTGCCATATTTGTATCTCAGCTCTACTCACCACTTTTGCATTTTAGTTTTGCATACCCAAACTCCAACATGGCCTCTAAGATACTTTAAAAATCAATGTTTCAAAGTGATTTCATCATACTCTCCCCCAACCTGCTCCTCCTCCAGTGTCCTTCACTTAGGAATGTTCTCCTTAAAGTTTGGAGTTATTTTTTCTTTCTAGTTCATGTTTATTTGCTCATGGATCTATTCATTAATTAATTGACTAGATCTAAGTTATATTTTTCCAACAGTCAAGAAGAAAGATTTTACAATTCACTATCAGACTAGAAAAACTTCCTATTTAACCAAAATTGCTTCCTCCATTCTCCTTTCAAATGTGATTCATCAGTATTGTCAGTGATATATAAATTCTTTGCAAATCCTGAAATTTTAAAAAAATAATAGGTTATGTATCTTTTATCTTAAACTAAGTTTGGAACTATACGTTTACAGTGCTTCTTCTTTGGCACTGGTGGAACTAGATTTAATGCAAATAAATTAGAATTCACTTTAAAAAAAAAAAGATCTGATGCTTTGAAATGCTTCCAGCTATGTAAAAAAACAATCACAAAAGGCCCATTTTATCCCCTTTGTGGCTTTTGGATGAAGCTGCAGTGGAAGAAGCTACTCAGCTGGGACATATCTTAATCATCTTTCTAGCCAAACTCTTGCAAAAACACATCAGCTATGAAGATCCTGAATACTAATGACAATCCCTTACATTTGCATAAGCAAACACACGCATAAGGGATTGCTTCACAATTTGCAAAGCATTTTACCATTATCTTGAGTCTTGGAGCTGCCCTGCCAGGTAGGCAGGGCTCAGCTTGCTTTATATTTTACAGATAAGAAAACTGAGGTCCAGAAGAGAGGTCAAGTCTTTAAGTTTGTAAAACTGTGTGGTTTGTAAACCTTGTTGCAGGAGATTGGATTCCAGTCTCTATATTTTAAGTTTAGGATTATAACCCTCACCCTGCCCCTTGATCTCCTCAGAACACAGGAATCCCAGCAAATTTGCTACATCATTTCTTCCAGGCAAGAGGGTAGGCTGGTTTTAACAGAAGGGGAAAAGCATGGAAGAGAGACAATTTAGGATGCTATCACGGAGAAGCATAAAGTTAGGCTGGCCTGAAAATTGAGGTTCAAAGGATGAGAATGGCAGAAGATAAGACTGGAAAATGTGGTTCGAGTCAAAGCAAGAGGCCTTCAAACGTTAGACTGAGTATTTTCACAGAGCCTCCTTCCTGCTACTAGGAGTGTTGCTATAGGATTAATTCTCACTGCACTGCAGGATGCATATTCAAAAGTAGCTTTCCAAAGCAGCCTGTTCCCAACTCCCATACCTAAGACAACCCATCTGTGGAAACTAACTGGGAAAAATTTTCAAAATGGTCTCAATTCCAGTCTGGGCACTGGAGAGCTAACATACAGTAAGCTGTGCTTGCATTAAGCATATCAGCTCACCTTGCATCCCAACTTTATCTGCCATTCATCATTTTTAAAATTATTTATATTTGGAAATACCTACCCTGATGTAATTCAAGCTCCTTTGTAGGCAGGGTCTTCATAATATCCATGTATAATTTACCCATCCTCATTGGCACTTAATACAGAGCCTTGTACATAGTAAGTGCTCAATATTCGGTGATTAGACAAATAGATAAAAGAAACGAGACCTAGAGATGTTTAGAGATTAGGCGATGGAGGACAGGGAGGCAAGTTGGAAAAAAAAGGAATGAGTTATGTAGAAAGATTACATTTCAACTCCGAAAGGAGCTTTCAATAGCTGGTAGTTGGGCAAGCCTCTTTAGTACCATCTCTTCTTGTCAATCTTCAGCCTCCAAACAGGGAAAGCCAAAAGTTTCATCAAGTTAATTAATGCCTAGGAAGCAGCCCTCAAACGTGGAGAAACTGGGAGTTGGTGGATAAATAGCCAGGTTTGTTTGTCCCTTGGTAGAGGACAACCGTGAGTGTGTTTTCTTCTGTGTCGGGAGTTCCTCAGCAGGATTATGCTTCACTTTTCCATGGTAATTACTGATTCGATAATACAACATTCTTTTGCTCCTTTATTTTTCCTCTCTTTTCCCCACTTTCCTACAAGCATTTCTGGACATAATTTCCCAAATAAACTGCTTGCACTCAAAGCCTTCTCTTGGGGTCTGTTTTTAGGGAAACCCAAAGACAAATGACTTTCAAAATACAGAGCTGGGCTGACACTTGCATTGATGAAATTCCTATCCTGGTAGAACAAAATAGTAAAATGGCACATTTCCTCCCAGTTTTGGATAAAACTTCTACCAGCTGGCTACAAAACAGGTGGCCGAAACTTTATGCAGGGTTTGCAAAGGGGATGCTCTAAGGAGGTTTTGTGACTCTCGGCCTGTTCAATATCAACTGTTTCTATACCCTTGAGGTGTATATTGGGCTGAGAAGAAAGTTTTTATAATGCTGTGGCATTTTCCCTGCTCTGCCTCCTCCATAGATGTTTCTTCACCACAAGACTAGTAAGGAGCGTGACAGAGAGTCCACTGACAGATACATATGTGTTCCTTGACCTGTGTCTGACCCACATCTGAGAAGTCCCGAGGAGAAGAGGTTTTCCTATTTCCCCCGTGCTGGAGTGGTGCGGAGTGGCTGCTTTGGGAGCAAGCTGCCCATCCCTGGTGTCATAAACTAGGTTGGCTTTTTGGAGAGACCACATTGAGGATTATTTTAAAAGGGACTTCCCCCAAGAGAACTTCATGCTGGGGTTGGAGGACGGAGTTCTAAGAGACCAGCTGGCTTGTCATGAGAACACTGAAGCAGTTTTAACAGGAGATTCTCATAGCTAGGAACAGAGGCCTGGAGCCAACAGTCATTTTGGAAACATCTTCTAGCCCTAGTCAAGCCTGCAGATGACCTATTCCCTGGCCAATGATTGCAGCCTTCTGACAGACCCAGAATCACCCAGCTAAACTCATCCTGGATTCCTGAGCTCAGGAACCATGTGAGATAGCAAATGTTTATTGTTTGAATCTGCTATGTGTTAGAGTATTTTATATCTACCTATATGGTGATAGATAACTAATACTTCTTGCTAAGAGAGGTGTAGTCAAATATCCCCCAAAGGTGATCACTGAAGAGTCCACAAAAATAGCCCATTAGAGAAATGTCAGTTTTGATCATTTCTCATTCCCAGAGGGCACCAACGGAAGACCACAACAGTCCCAATCCAGGAAGACCTTTTCTTCTCGCTCCTCCTTCTTGTGACTCTGCCCATATCTCCCTGCACCTTGGGCTAGCAAGCTGGGGAGAAAAAGGGGAGTAGGCAGCCAGACATAGAAAAGATGCTAACCCCTCAAATCTATGAAAGAAAAGATGTTTTAACTTTCAATAAAATTTGCATGTTTTTGTTTGTTTGTTTGTTTATCTGTTTTTAAATTTATTACTGAGGTGAAAAGGAGTGAGCAAAAGGGTCAAAGGGAGATTCCCTAGATTTCACCCAGTTGGCAGAGAACTAGCCAAACAGAATGGGTTTGAACAGACAGTGGAGGAAAACAATGAAGTTCTGTGTCCTGTGGAGTTGTCTTCTTTCAACCCTGCCCTTACACTGGTATTCAAAATCTTCCACAGCTTAGGTTCTTCCTGTCTTTTCAGCAGCGTCAGCTCTTCTTTCAGTGGTGCGAGCTCTAGTCACAGAAGATTGACAGCTCACTGAAGTTGGATCCTATATGATAAGTGCTATAATAGAGGTCTGGCGACTGATAATGCAGAGATTACCAAGAGAATCCACTTTGTATTTGAGTTATTATTGATACAGTATGGTTGAAAGACCATCCAGGAATTCCAGAGGCTATTAATCGAGTGGGGATAAAAGATGCATAAACAAAGGTTCCTCTGAGCCGCCACAGCCTACTCAGAGATGGAAACATGGTTTGAACTTGAGGTCAGATGCTGGGGTCATAAGCAGGTCACCAGCGAGCATGTCAGAAGCCACTGAGTGGACAAACTGAGGTCAGGAGTGAATCTGACGGAAAGAGACAGAAAGTGCAAGAAGGGACACAATGGAGAGTCAGTGTTAGAGAGGCAAATCCAAAACTGCAATTGACAGGAACTCAAATTTATTTAGTGCGTCTCCATGAAGTGGCATGCAAGCATCCTGTGATGGTTACAAAGGCCCAAAGCCAGACAGCCCCAGTGCTCCTCAGCTTGACTTAAAGGCATGGTATGTACCCTGATTTTGGCACAATGATTGTATTTATAAATAGGCAGAATCTGGGACCGAAGTCTTGATCAAAAGAGGTCACTTAAAGTATATTTGGACAGTTTTTAATTAAAAATTAAGGCTATTTAAATCATTGAAATTAAAAAGTGAGTGTTGGGCCGGCCGAGTGGCGCGATGGTTAAGAACTCGCTTGGGATGCCAGAGGGCCCCGGTTCGGATCCCACATATGAGGGCCAGTGAACACTGCCCTCCACAGCTAAGATGCTGAACAACGGCTCAACCTGGAGCTGGGCTGCTGTGAGTCGCCGGCGACGGCGTAGGCTGCACTCCCTGTGGCAGTGGGTTGCCATGGGCTACCGTATGTAGCCAGCAGCCAGCGTGAGCGGCCAGCAGCCGCAGTGAGCGGCCGTCCAGAAGCCGGCGACTGATCTGCCTCGCCAGAGAAGAGTGCAATGATGGTGCCAACTTGGGCCAGTGAAGCAACAACCTCCACAACTAGATTGAAGAACAAAAAACGACAGCAACTTGTCTGTTCCCCTTCCCCCAATTCCCCAGCACTGTTCCCATCCCCCCAGTTCCCCAATAAAAATCTTTAAAAAAAAAAAAAAGTGAGTGTTGGGTGGGCTATTGCAATTGATGAAGGGCCAAGGACTTATTACCACAGGCCTTGCTTGTGGTATTGTCCCTAAAAGAGGGAGAGAGAGAGAGAGAGAGAGAGAGAGAGAGAGAGAGAGAGAGAGAGAGAGAGAGACTGATACAAGCTAAATGAACTCAATTTAGCCAACAAGCACACTCAGCAGCAATCTCATAGCCTATCTGGACCCTAATATGAAGTGGGTCAGTGACCCCTGTTTTATTTAATATACACTACGGAGGAGCCCAGAACCTCAGCAAGACCCTCAGTGGGGACTCC
Organism: Hipposideros armiger; assembly: GCF_001890085.2. NCBI lineage: Eukaryota > Metazoa > Chordata > Mammalia > Chiroptera > Hipposideridae > Hipposideros > Hipposideros armiger. The sequence continues at coordinate 781,177 of NW_017731997.1, forward strand.
CACAGGTTATCTAAATACAAAATTAGTCACTGCATAAGGCTGCTTTCGTCTGCATGGAGTCTTCCCCATCAGGAACACCATGGAAACAGCAGAAGTATAGAGGTAGGACCATCCATGTTATGCTGACTTCCTTTTTGGTTGCTGGCACTCCCACCACTTTGAACATGAGGCTATAGTGCCTTGGCCTTGACTGGGCTTCTCAGCTGCTCCTTTTCCGAGCCTTCCATAATCTCTCTTCCCAAAGTGGGGTGGGGCTCTTTGCCTTGAAAGCTTCAAAACCGGCCAGCTGCAACCCATCAAACCTGCTGATTAGGGGTTTGAAAGGGTGGAGCATTTTTAACACAATGATTGACAATGGCTTCTATCTCATACACCGCTGCTTTAAAACGCCCATAAAATGTCAGCAGGGAGTGTAAGTGATATATAGCAGTAGTGTGGCCCAGGGTAGGAATGTTAAGTGCTAGGAGATGGGAGCGCCCGAACCTTAGCTACTGGAAAGAAAACAAAACAAGCCCCCAATCTAATCCATGTTGAAAGAGAAGGCCATCAGGACATAGCCAAGTTCGGCTACCCAGTGTAGGGTTTCAGCACTGGCGATCACAGGTAAGCCCTGACTTGTGGTGGCTGTGTGACTACTACAACACTGTTTCTGCCCAAGGTGGGGCCAGCTCCTGGGGACCAGATCAGGCAGCCTCAGAGTCATTTCTGGCCACTGGACAGTTTCCATGTGGGTCAGAAACTGGCCGTTTGGGGTTGATTCAGGTTTGAGGAACTCTGAATGCTTTCTCAGTACCCTAAACACATGACCTGCTGAGTCGTGTGGCTCTATGACTGAGTCACTTTCCTTATAGGCAGGCTGCCAAATGCAGGTAGCCCAATACTAGAATCAACCCAAGCACAATCTCACCCTCGAGCCAAATGACTCTGCCAGGGTGGCCAAAGGCAAGAGGACGATGAGAAAGGTTCCAGGTGGATCTGAGAACAGAGCTGAGGAGTTAGGGACAGGGCCAAGTCAGCAAAGTCGGAGAGTGACCTGAGTACAGTCAATTTGCTAAGGTGGTCTTCAGTCGGCCAGAGTTCAGTGAGAGGAGCCACGGGAGTAGCAGACCTAAAATGTTGCTCTAGAAGGCAAGTGGCAAGGGAAGCCCAGCCCATGTTTCACCCCTGGTGTGGTGGAAATGGGCTAATCCTGGGTAGTTATCAACAGTAAAAAATGAAAAGCGGGGCCTTTATGCTGTGGGATTATGAATGAGTTCTTTTGGTTAATAAGTGCAGGCACTGTACAGTCACCCGGGGGTGCCACAGCCCATAGATACTCTTCTTGCCCTCACAGAGCTAAGGAGATACTCACTGGATAGTTGTAGTCCAGTCCGGTGAGTGATGGGTGGAATGGGGATGTGCAGGGAATTTGGGGAGCCCTGGGTCTGAAGGAAAACACAGGAAACCCTGGAAACTGCAGAAATCTATTATTTCAATTCAATAAGCATTTATTGAGCACCTGCTATATATCAGGTACGATAAAGATATGGGAAACAGTCCACTGCTGTGAACAACTTAAAACTAAGTTTCTTCTCATCTCTATGTCCACAGAAGTAGAATGTAACAAGAGAAAAGGTGCAAGGGGGAGCAAAGAAGGAGGAGAGGTTATTATAGACTTACGAGATTTATCTTTAATCATGAAATATTCCAAGTATATAAAGAAAATAATGCAATAGGTGTCCAGGTATATTCATCATCCAGATGTAAGAGTCTTTATGTTGCAATATTTGCTGCATCTCTCTCTCTCTCAACGATGACACCTACATGTAGTGCCTCTTTGCTCCAGCCAGCTCTTCTCAGAGATCAGAGCTCTCCTGAAGTTGGTATCATTCCAAGCATTTTTAAAACTGTTACTTCGCCTGCATGACAAATGTCCTCTCCCAGTCTATAGCCTGTCTTGCCACTTCAAGTATGCTGGTTTCCATTGAACATGTACTATAATTTTTAATGTATTCAATTTTATTAAATTAAAAAGGTAATTCTTTTAGATATACCTTTTGTTCTTTGATTAAGAAAATCTTTCCCTATCCTGAAGTCATGAGGTATTTATCCCTGTTGCCTTCTGATTGTTTCAGAGTTTTGATTTTACCTTACGGCTTCAAACCTTCTGAAATTAATTTTTTTATGAATTTTGAAGAAAAGATCTAATTTTCTCTGTTGGTTTTATTTATTTATTTATTTATTTATTTATTTATTTATTTAGTCCCATGTAGACATAGATAGCCAATTACCCTGGCATCAATTAGTGATTAATCCTTTTACCAACCAATGACCTTTCTCATATTCATGGTTTTGAATGTGCAGATCCATTTCAAAACACTATCCTTTTTTTTTTTTTTAATTTTATTGTTAGTTTCAGGTGTACAGAACAATGCAATAGTTATCCTTTTCACCCTCACAAAGTAACAACCCCCCTCCCCCATCTACTGCC